>NC_064258.1:23688629-23992903 GCF_003254725.2 Canis lupus dingo | reverse complement strand
TCTAAACAAGCCTGCTTAGCCTATGCCCACACAGGCCTGTGCTCCAAACCAGTACCCTCCAGAAGGCTCTGGTTTTTCATAAGGGGCTTAATGGGTGTTTTGATAATTCTACACTGGCCTGTCATACACAATGCAGAATGCTTCACAACCCCAGCTCCCAGGCTTTAAGTGACAATAGTCCTTGTGACAAGCAAAAATGCCCTTGTAGACATTTCCAAACACCAACTGGAAATAGAGTGTGTGTGTGTGTGTGTGTGTGTGTGTGTGTGTGTGTGTGTGTAAAAGGGATAAGGTAGCCTTTCTGGCTCAGAATGACTAGATACCGCTGAAAGGTCCAGATGACAGTCAAAAGCAGGGACAGGCAAAGGGAGGTGTTCAGATGTTGTTCCCCTGTTCTTGTTGCCCTGTCCCCTCCCTCACTGAGCACAGGAAGCACATGTTAAGCCTTGTGGGAGGATGGGGCTAGGTGGAGGCATCCCAAGTAGATGCTCCCTGGGCCCTCACAGGGTGCCTCCTGATTCTCAGAGTGCACCTCTTCCCTTCCTTCCCACTTCTCCCACTTCCCTCCACTCAGATTTTGCCCCCTCTGGTATGACCCTCCCAACAGAAGGAATCAAGCCCCAGTTTGTTTAGTCAACACTGCAAACTTCTGGCCCAGCACATGGGGCTTGTTTGGCTAACATGAAGGCTTTATTTTTGTTTCTTAACTTAGTTGCCACACTTTAAAACTAGGAGATTTTATATAAAAAGCTGGATTTTCAGTTTTTCTTTAAAAATCAGAAGTTCAAGCACCCAAGTTCATACTTGTATCCCCTGTTGCCATTAAAATAAACTTTGCCACTAATACAATCTCCCTCAAATAAGATAATACATGGAGCTTCATCTCTCTAACCTGATTTACATTTCACTTATATTACATGTCTTCCTCCTGATTACTGCCAGTGAGAGGCCCTCTCTACCTATGAGGTTACTGGGGGGGTGTTAAGGGGAGAAGATGGGCCATTCTCAGTTGATTGCCCTCTCACAAGAGCAACTGAATTGTACTGGGGTCAGGGAAATGAGTAAAGAGTCGGGAGATGTGGAATCTGTTAGCTGTGTGATCATGGGCAAGCCACTCTACCTCTTGAGATTAAAAAAAAAAAAAAAAAGTTGGGTTAAATAATCCATGAGCTCCATTCCATCCCTAAAAGTCACTGATTTTGCAGTTCAGGTACACAGACTCTCCTATGCACGTGCACAGACACACACACACACACACACACACACACACACAGATATTGATAATGAAATCATAACTAAGATAATTTCAGATCAATTCTAAAAGTTAAAAATGTCAATTAACAAAGAATTTTTTAACGAGTTACTGTGTTCGCAACTCTTTAAGATTTCAATCCTTGCTTTCCCCTTCTTCTTCCAAACAAATGAACAAACGCTGTGACTTCCCTTTTATTCACATGCTTATCTCATTTCTTTTAAATGCATATTGCTTGTTTGCTTACTTGTGAGTGCAAGATCTTCTCTCTGAGGGTCACTGAGCAAATTCTGGAAAGTTGGGGGAGGAAGTCTGAGGTCTATTCGTGTATAAAAGAATGTGTAAAGAAGTCAGGATTGGGGTTTCCCTGCTCATGGCTGGGAGTACTTTCCTCCCATCTTCCTGCTTTGCATTTCTTACAAGTCTTGTTTTTATATCTAATAAGGGGTTAATATCTAGAATATATAAAGAACTGCAACTCAACAGCAACAATAAAAAACAAATAACTTGATTTTTAAAAGGGCAGAGGACTTGAATATACATTTCTCCAAGGAAAATATGCGAAGAAAAAAGGGACACCTGGGTGGCTCAGTGGCTGAGCATCTGCCTTCAGCTCAGGTCGTGATCCGGGGTCCTGGGATCAAGTCCCACATCCGGCTCCCCGCGCGGAGCCTGCTTCTCCCTCTGTCTTTGTCTCTGTCTCTCTCTGTGTCTCTCATGAATAAATGAATAAAAACTTCGAAAAAATAAAAAAAGAAGAAGGGGAGGAGGAGGAGGAGGAGGGAGAAAAGGAGGGAGAGGAAAGAAAAGAAATACAAATGGACAATAAGCACATGAAAGATGCCAATGATTAGAGAAGTGCAAATCAAAACTACAAGGAGATATCACCTCACACCCATTAGGATAGATGGCTACTATAAGGGGGGAAAAAGCAGAAAATAGCAAATGTTGCCAAGGATGTGGAGAAAATGCAGCCTTTGTGCACTGTTGGTGAGGTTGTAAAATGGTGCAGCTACTATGGAAAAACGGCATGGTAGTTCTTCAAAAAATTAAAAATAGAACTACCATATAACCCAACAATTCTACTTCTGGGCATATACTCCAAAGAATTGAAACTCAGAGATGTTTGTACATGCCTATTCATGATAACCAAAAGGTAGAAGAAACTCAAATGTCCGTTGATGGAAGAATGGATAAACAAAATATTGTAAGTACGTACAATGGAATATTATTCAGCCTCAAAAAGCAAATAAATTCTTATGTCATCTGTACTTCAAATAAAATAATTAATTATTTTTTAAAAAGCAAAGAAATTCTGACACATGCCACAACATGGATGAGCCTTGAAGACTAAATGAGACAAACCAGTTACAAATAGACAAATACTGTATGATTCCACTCCTCTAAGGTACCTAAAGTAGTCAAATTTGTAGAGACAAAGGGAATGGTGGTGGCCAGGGGCAGAGGGAGGAGTAGGGATGGGATGAGGAATTGCTATTAATAGGTACAGAGTTTCAATTTTACAAGATGAAAGAGTTCTATGGATGGATGGTGGTGAATACCACTGAACTGTATACTTAAAATAGTGCAGACAGTAAATTCTGTTATGTGCATTTTCACTATTAAAACTTTTTAGGGGTGCCTGGGTGGCCCAGTCAATTAAGTGTCTGGCTTCGGTTCAAGTCATGATCTCAGGGTCCTGGGATCAAGCAAACATCAGGACTGTCCTCAGCAGGGAGTCTGTTTGTCCCCTCTGTCCCTGCCCCTGCTGGTATTCTCTCTCTCAAATAAATAAAACCTTTAAAAAAAATAAATACAACTCTTTAAACAATAATATTAAATCAAATCAATTGGCTTAACAGTGAAAAAATGTATCAAGTAAACCAAACCATTGTAAGAAAGATAAAATATAGATATGATCACAAATATGAGAGGCAGTAAAAATACTTTAAACAGAGAGCTTCAAGTTCACAACCTCTGCCTGGTGTACCACAGAGAGCATGAGGCTCCTGGATGAGATAGACAAGGAAGAATGAGCATGAGGTAATAGAAGTTCTGGTGCATCAACACAATGGAGATTATGCAATCATAAAAATGTACTTGAATAGAGAGGCAGCTGGTAGGCAGTGGGCTTGAGCAATGGAAATCCGACCACAGTGATCCACAGCTGAGCCCAAACAGGCTGGTGAAGTCACCCACTTGGAAATAGCCATAGGCCCTAGCTGACCAATGGTCTACTTACATGCAGGCACAGTTACCAGAAAAGGGAAAATTCTATACATTCCCATACCTCCTTCATTCCACCCTGTACCTATAGCCCCTCGCCACCACCTCATGGCAGATAGTCTCTCTCTCGCTGTCCTGGCCACTGGTCCCTTTCCGTGTATTCAGTAAACTTTTATCTCCTTTGTTCTGACTCGGGTGAAGTCTCTCACCACCTGTGCCACCGACCTCCATGGATGGGGACACCCCACATTCAAGACTATGTAACATCATGGAGAAATACTGCTGACATGTTTTGAGAAAACAGCAAAATACAAAATTGAAAGGTATAATTGAAGTGTGCATTCATTACATGTGTGATTAGGCAAGGACGAGATGGGAAAAGACAAAAAAGAAATTAGTTCCTTTGTTAGGTAGATTTATTTTTTTTTTCTGCTTTGAAAGACATTTTTATTGTTACAATAATATTTATACAACAAATATGAAGATAAAGATAGAGTAGAATGAAACAGAATTCCCAAAGTGTTCCTTCTCAGAAAAGGTTTTGCTCCACAAGGTACCAGATCACAATTTCTTAAAGAAGAAATAACTTTATTTGCAGTCTCGGCTACAACGGACCAGTGGAAACAGCTGACCAGAGCAGCCACCTCTTTGACCCACAGCAGAGGCTGCCACACATTTATGTGGCAACACTACATCATGCTCTCCTACTCTGGCTGCTGTAGTTACATTCCCCACGCGATACCTGGTCCTGGAGATCTTTGTGTTTATGACTTTTCCTCAAAAGCTGCAAGCACTTGGGGACAGAACCTATTTCTGTTGCCCTTGCAATGCCTAGTACAGTGCTGGGTTACCACTCAAGTTTCTTGCCAGATGAGTGCTAATTAGATGCAGCCTGCTGAGAGAGACCCTGATGACCCGCTATTATTTTTTGCTAATTAATATATCAAATAATGTTGACATGCATGAGTACATTCCAGAGGCATGCATAAGAAGGCAGGCGTATAATAATTCCCAAGCGCTGCAGATGCCAGCAAGGTACGAGCTCCAGTGTTTCATGTCTGGATGGTAAGCAATAAACTGGAGGTACAAGAGCACCCCATTTTAGCGTGGTTTGGTGTTCCTTACATGGGTCACTGTATTATGGATCACTCGTGTCCCTGGAAGTCGAACATGTACAGAGAAGAGAAGCCTGTGGATGCTGCCAGCTTCGGACTCCAGTGTTATAAAACATCTTCGAGTACTCCTCTGTGCTACAAAGGAGGGCATTCAGCCTCCTAATCTGTAACAAAGTCCTCTTTTTTTCCATCTAGTCGTCAGCTTCAGTAGATGGGGGACTTGGATGGAAAACTATGTCGCTTTCCTTACAGCAGGGAGCATAGAACAAATATAGCATCTGTAAGTTTCAAAAGGTAAAAGGAAAATACATCCTTAGGACTTTCCTGTGTTCCCCAGCAGTGGTTGTAGAAATAGCCCTGCAGTTCCAAACACACAGACAAATATAAACACCCAAAGAAATACTCTGTCTACCACCATGGCTACGTACTTCCAGTCATCTTCAACCTGAAAGGCAAACAAAAAGTCAAAACAATTAAAAAAAAAAAAAAGGAAACCATAGGGGATGTGTTTTGTCTCATAAATAAGCTGCTTTCTTTTCAAAGAAGACTTCCCTGGCAATTTTTAAAGCAAACATAATTTTATCGTGGTTAACTCGTGTTTCCTATATAGTTCACAGAACTTTTGTCTGAAGAGAGTGGATGCACATGCCCCTCTAGTGCCTCGTGCAGATGGCTACAGAGTTAGCAGGATCACCCAGAGCACAAAGGACTTTTCCTGCAAAAAGCATTCCCAAGAAAACCACTCGGATAGCTCAATTTTTGCCATTGGCACCACTGGATATTCTGACCCCTTGGCAAGTCTGGGAAATGGGTTTGAGACAGGGGTGCAGGATGGGAGAAATGATGGAGGGCCCTCTTATCAGGAATAGGCAGCTCTCTAGCCCTCAAAGTCATGCTAGCTATGGAGAATTCATTGCTTTTCTCATGTCCTTCCAGTTTCTAACCTCCAAATTCTTATGCCTCCAATTTATGGCTGAGACTTAGTCTCAGGTTGTGTCTTGAGGGCCCTACCAGATGATGTTTAAGACAACAATAACCCCTTGATTTTATGAAGGTGTCACCATGATGCATCCCCCCACCCCCTGCCTTGTGACTCACAGTCACAGTATCCTCCCCTGCACCAACAGAGCGGACTTCAGGTCTCAAGACATCCTTTCACTAGGAGATATGAATGCCGACAACTGCAGTATGAGGTCAAACCCTGACACCTGGCACAAATTTTCAGATGCCCGAAGCTAGTCATCCTTATGCTATGGAAAACTGGCATGATTTCCTTGAGCTCTCTCTTTGGAGAATGGGGGAGGTCCATGCTGCTATCATTAGACTCTGGGCAACAAAAGCAGAATATGTTGATGCTAAAAATATCCCTGAGGCTCCTTCAATCTACACCTAGATCCCTCTCCAGTAGAATAAGTGGGATTGGAATTGCAGAAGACTCACTCCCCTCTCCCAGCACTCTCAGGCTGCAGGCTGCTGTGCAGTTGGTTCTCCTGCCCTGGAGGCAGATCTTCCCATTCACCCTTCCCTCTGCCACTGTTCTTAAGAAAGAGTTTCATTAACCAAGGTTGTCCTGAATGTTTATTTTAACCAGATTTCACTGGAGTTAACATTTCAAGAGGTGGAGTTTTGTTCTGAAACTATGGTTTTTCCTAACCAACCCCTAGGCCACTTCACCCATAACTGCTTAATAACTGAGTGTCAGTAATGCTCCCTGTTCCTCTTGTAAACAGAAGTCACACTGAAGATCTGACTGGACCTACAAGTGCCTCTAAGCCCACTCTAGGTGGACAGGCTGGAGGAGCCATGTACCTACCTCCTTTGTTTCATTTTGGTTCTTCATGTTTTCTGCTATGAATTGAACACTATTAATTACATCTTCGACATCAGGCCAGTGCTCTGAATTTTCAGTCATCCATTGTAAAGACTGATGACTTAATCTTCTTTTGCTGGTGGCAAGCTCACTTGATTTATGACAGTGGCAGCATTCTTTAGGAAGTTTTGTCTCTCTGTAATTATCAAAGTTGACTTTGGTGGGCCTACTGGAAATGCCTTTGGAGTTTTTATCAGAACTCGTCTTCCTCATCTTGTCCAGAGGCCTCCTCATCATCAGGATCTGGGGTAACAGCTGGAGGAAAACCGTCTTCACCCACTTGGGCATAGTGTGTGTTGCTGGGGTGCGATAATGTATGTTCAACACAAACACAGTCACCGCAATGGACAGGGTGACAAAAATCATGGTGAACAGTAGGTACTCACCCACCAATGGGATCACAAGAGACGTGGATGGGATGGTTTCTGTGATTACCAGCAAAAACACAGTCAGAGAAAGCAGAACTGAAATACAAAGTGTCACCTTTTCACCACAATCAGAAGGAAGGTAAAAGACCAGCACAGTTAGAAATGAAATAAAGAGACAAGGGATGATGAGATTAATGGTATAAAACATTGGCAGTCTTCTAATGTAAAAAGAATAGGTTATATCTGTGTATATCTCCTCACAACAGTTGTATTTTATATCATGTTTGTAGCCAGAAGCATCAACAATTTCCCATTCACTGTTTTCCCAAAAATCATTCATGTCTACTTTAGATCCAATGATTAGAAGATCAATTTCAGCTTTGTCATAGGTCCAAGAACCAAATTTCAGGGAACAATTTTGATGATCAAAAGGGAAAAAAGTGATATCCATAGGACAGGAACTCTTGAAAATAGCCGGTGGAGTCCAGATTATCATGCCATCATATTTAAGAAGAGCTTTTGTCTTGCCTTCCACTTGAAAGTCACCAACAGCACTGCAAAGTAAACCAGACACCATTTAGTAACACCCCTTTTGCTGTGGGTAGGCATGTACTGAAGGCAACTTTAGAAAGAGATTACTGTTGCCAGAAGCCCATACTTGTTGTAGAGGACAATGTCAGGCTTCCAGATTCTATCCGCAGGAACACGAAGAGTCTCAATGCCATCATATTCCATTGGGTTCCAGCGCAATTTATAGTCATTCCAGATCTAAAGGCAAAAGTCAGTTGAATAAAAAAATTTTAGTGACTTTATTCCAATATTAATTCCATGTTGGTTTAGCAGGTTTTTTTGGAAAAAGTAAGTTCTTATTTAACGAGTACATTGGAGGGGCACCTAGCTGGCTCAGTTGGTAGAGCATGACTCTCGGTCTCAGCGTCATGAGTTCAAGACCCACACTGGGCATGGAGCCTAGTTAAAAAAAAAAAAAAAAAAAAACAAAGAATACATTGGTTTCTATCAAAAGCTAGGAGATTAGGGATGCCTGGGTGGCTCAGCAGTTGAGCATCTGCCTTTGGCTCAGGGCATGATCCCAGGATCCCAGGACTGAGTCCCTCATCGGAGTCCCCACAGGGAGCCTGCTTCTCCCTCTGCCCATGTCTCTGCCTCTCTCTGTGGGCCTCTCATGAATAAAGAAATAAAATCTTAAGAAAAAAGAAACTTAAAAAAAAAGGTTGGGAGGTTAAATCCATGGAGGATAGGGTGCTAGGAAAGAAACAAACAATCCAATCATGAAATGGGCAAAAGACATGAACAGGAATCTCACAGAGGAAGACATAGACATGGCCAACAAGCACATGAGAAAATGCTCTGCATCACTTGCCATCAGGGAAATACAAATCAAAACCGCAATGAGATACCACCTCACACTAGTGAGAATGGGGAAAATTAACAAGGCAGGAAACCAAAAATGTTGGAGAGGATGCGGAGAAAAGGGAACCCTCTTGCACTGTTGGTGGGAAAACTGTGTGGAGGTTCCTCAAAGAGTTAAAAATAGACCTGCCCTACGACCCAGCAATTGCACTGCTGGGGATTTACCCCAAAGATACAGATGCAATGAAACGCCGGGACACCTGCACCCTGGTGTTTATAGAAGCAATGTCCACAATAGCCAAACTGTGGAAGGAACTTTGGTGTCCATCGAAAGATGAATGGATAAAGAGGATGTGGTCTATGTATACAATGGAATATTACTCAGCCATTAGAAATGACAAATACCCACCATTTGCTTCGATGTGGATGGAACTGGAGGGTATTATGCTGAGTGAAATAAGTCAATCGGAGAAGGACAAACATTAATGGTCTCATTCATTTGGGGAATATAAATAATAGTGAAAGAGAATAGAGGGGAAGGGAGAAGAAATGAGTAGGAAATATCAGAAAGGGAGACAGAACATGGAAGTCTCCTAACTCTGGGAAACAAACTAGGGGTGGTGAAATGGGAGGAGGGCGGGGGGTGGGGGTGACTGGTTGGCGGGCACTGAGGGGGGCACTTGACGGGATGAGCACTGGGTGTTATTTTGTATGTTGGCAAATTGAACACCAATAAAAAATAAATTTATTATAAAAAAAAGGATAGGGTGCTAGGTAGCTGAGCTGATTTTGGCAAATATGACTTAAATAATTAGCTATTGATTATTAGCTGGCTAAGGTTATAAATTCAACTTCTGTGTTCCACAGACTATATTCACACTGGAGTAGCAACTCATTTCTAATATTAAAAAAATAGTTCAAGTGTACCATGATGAATTTGTTACAAAGTCTGCATAAAAGATTAAGACAAGAAGGAAAAATGAAATAGTATAACTGATAAAACCAGCTGGTGGGACTCTAACCCACAAGCTCTCATAGTCAGTTCCTGACTTCCCCCTGGTGCAGCAGGATCAAAGAGCTGGCAAGCATCTGACTCTGGGGCTCAAGTTACAGATATAAATAGGAGACCTGAGGCAGAAACCAGAAGGGACAGGTCTCTATGTCCCAGAGAACTTTATCACTACGTTTCAGCACCTGTGCTGTGTTTCAGCACATCAAGAAGCTGTTTCAGAGCTGACCTTTAGGCTTTGGAAACAGATAGATAGTATTTTATGCTCCATCATAAGCTAGAGATGGAAAGAGGGAATGTTAGTGGAATTTATCCAGTAGACATTGTTAGCCTGGCACATGAGTAAGATAGGTCCAAGGGAAGGACACATAATGCAGACACATACGTGACGTAGCCACAGATTGGTTTCCATGATCTGGTTTACTTCATCCTGGAAAAAAGAAATAACATTTTTAGCCTTAAATGTACTTGCTAATAAATGTACTTGCTAATAATGGATCTTAGAACAATAATTACAATGGAAGAGAGCCAAATCTGAGTTATTCATACTAACGGAGGAAAACAAAACCTAAAAAGTCAACTTATAAAATGCAACCAGAAATATATTTTCACATCTCATTCCAACCATGTTCACTTTGAAAGAAACTGTGGCTTAAAAACTGTCTTTCAAATCAGATTTAAGTCTCACTTCTTCTGTGAAGCCTTTCTGATCTCCATAGCTCATAAGGTTTCTGATTCCATGAAAGGAGGAAGAGAAGGGACTGTGGGAAGAAGGGAGGGGTAGTACTGCAGATGGTGATAGCTATCAGAACTTGGTTCATTGTTTTTACCATCTTCTTCCCAGTCCTTGGAAACCTCCCTTCCTCAGCTGTGCTCAGCACTCTCCAGGCTCTGAGTGCTGAGCCCAATTGCCCCTTGAAATGTGAGCCTCAGCTTACCATGCGGTTTCCACCTGGGACCTGCCACTCTGATGCACCACATCCCAATTCTCATTCAAGCCATACTGATTTCTTCAATCATTCATTACTCAAGTATTTATTGAGTACTGTGTGCTCTATAAATGCCGGGAATTTAGACACATGAAGGTAGGGGATTTTTCCATCCTGTTTACTGCTAAACTATTAATTGGAGAGACAAAAATTCAATAATAGATATATAATATAATGTATGACAGTTATAAGTCCTATGAAGAAAAATAAAGAGGGATAGAGGGGTGTGTTTGTGCATACATACACACATACACAAGCACACACACAAGCAAACACATCTGTTTGAGACAGAATGATGAAAGAAGGCTTCTCTGAGGAGATAGATTAAACAAGTTCCTAAATGGCCTGAAGACAGTCATGGAGCTATCTGGAATAAAACATTTCAAGCCAATATACCAAATATAGTATGCTCCTAAGCAACTACCAGGCTTCAGTGGGAAAACTACTGAAGACATATTCAGGACCTTCAGCAAACTTACAACACAACTGCTTGGATATTAGGTATTGGGTATTCCCAGTGGCCAGCAGTAGGTTCCCAAAACTTACCAACCAGGGTGCCCAGGTGGCTCAGTCGGTTAAGTGACTGCCTTCACCTCAGGTCATGATCTCAGAGTCCTAGCCTGGGATTGAGGCCCCCATTCCCCTACCCTGTCAACCTCCCTGCTAAGCAGGGAGTCTGCTTCTCCCTCTCCCTCTCCCTTTCCCCATCGCTTGTGCACACACTCTCTCTCCCTTCTCTCTTTCTAAAATAAATAAATAAAATCTTAAAAAATAAAACAACTTACCAACCTTGCTTTACAAGACACATGGACACCTTTCATGTCAAATGAATTCAACTGTGGTTGACAGAATTATAGCCAGGACTCAGACATTAACCTGCTCTTTTTCACTGAGCTGCTCTGTTGTTCTCTACTCCCCCTGCTAAGTTTCCTCCTTCGAATGGGTTTGCGTCAAATAATGGTAAGCTTCAGTGTTTTAAAAGGTCAACAAAAAGACTTACATTTATGGTTTCCTATTAGCCAGGAACAGAAAAAAAAAAAAAAAGGAGTAGAGAGCTATACTTATCCATTGGCCAAGCAGTCCATGGCTGGTGCCTTCTGCTCATGAGAAGGTCTTGTTGTGACCTATGGATTCCATCCAGTGGAGGCCATGTCAATAAACCATTGGCTGTCAATCAAAAATGGACTAACTATGCAATCCAGAAAGGCCTCAGGGGTAAATATCATAAGCATCTTCCAAAGACTGCATTCCCTCTATATACTAGTATACTGTGTTTACAGAACTAGTGTATACTGTGAACTAGTGCATCGTGTTCAAATAGTTAAAATCTGTTGGCAATATTGTCCTGACAATATCCCTGTCTTCCACCAAAACTTCTATAGGCTAGTAAAGCTCAATGTGGTGTGGACATCTTCAGGGGTGTCAGCCAACTTTCTTGTGAATGAGGACTTTTTCTGGCAAGTCTTGTTCTCCATCCAATTCCATACCACACTGATGGTCATGGGTAGTATCATCAGAGAGCCCAGCTGAAAGAGGCCAGAGATCCACAATACCATTCACGTTGCTGGGACCATTGCCCTATATCTCTTTCTTGGGAAAATAAATTAGTTGGCACCCTGCCTGAATTAAAGGATTGGAGTTACAATTTCAAACTGATTAGGCTCTGAGCAGCAGAGATTGAGATCAGAAAAGCCAGGTGGACTACACTTTCAAGGCCTTTAAGTTTGTCATTTCAGATATGTGAGGCCATCGAAACACTAGGGGCTTTGTCTTGGATCTCTGTTGGGAGCACAGCAGGAGTACTCTTACACTGAAAGATCATCTATCCAGAAAACTTTGTGGCCAGTATCATTCTGTATGGCAGCAAATACACTTCCATACAGAGGAGCAAAAGGCCTAGAGACTTTGAGAAGGAAGTTGATGATTGTGCGTCCTTGTTGTACTGCATCACAGAGCTATTCCCAGGGCTCACTGTGGCTCAATGACAACAATGTATATGGTCCACAGGGGCTTCTGGTGCCCCAAATGAGACCAGGTAGCTTATAATACACCAATAAGAATGGCTACATTAATGTCTGACAAAGTAGACTTCAGAAAAAAATGATTACTATGGACAAAGAAAGACATTACATAGTGCTTGAAGGATAAATTCACCAGGAAGGCATATGATCCTAATTGTATACACACCAAACAATGAAACAAAAATTGGTAAAGCTGAAAGAAGGAATAAATCCCTAATTATAGCTGAAGACTTCAACACTTCCTCTCTCAGCAACCTATAGAATACTAGACAGAAAATTGGCAAAAATATAGATCTGAAGAATACAATCAACAGGACCCAACTGACATATATAGAATCAAAATAGCAGAATACATAAATTTTTCAAGTATGTGTGGAATATTAACCAGATAAATCATATTTTTCATTTTTATTAAATATTTTATTTATTCATTCATAGAGACACACAGAGAGAGGCAGAGATACAGGCGGAGGGAGAAGCAGGCTCCATGCAGGGAGCCTGACACAGGACTCGATCCTGGGTCCCCAGGATCACACGCCAGGTGTAGGTGGCACTAAACTGCTGTGCCACCAGAGCTGCCCATAATTTTTAAAAGATTTTATCTATTTATCCATGAGTGATGCACAGAGAGAGAGAGAGAGAGAGGCAGAGACACAGACAGAGGGAGAAACAGGCCTCATGAGGGGATCCCGACGTGGGACTTGATCTCAGGACCCCTGATCATGCCCTGGACCGAAGGCGGCGCTAGACCGCTGAGCTACCCGGGCTGCCCGATAAATCATATTTTTATCATGGGCCATAAAATAAACCTCATAAACTTAAAAGAATTGAAACCATACAGTGTGTTTTCTGACTATAATGGAATCAAACTAGAAATCAATAACAAAAAGACAACAGGAAAATCTCTAAACCCACAAGAATTAAACAATAGACTTCTAAATAATACATAGGTCAAAGAAGATGTCTCAAAGGAGGGTTTTTTTTTAAGATTTTATTATTTTTATTTCTTTATTTGAGAGAAAGAGTGTGTGTATCACCGTGTGAGTAGGGGAAAGTGCAGAGGGAGAAGAAGAAAGAGAATCCCCAGCAGACTCCACAGCGAACATGGAGCCCTGGGCAGGGCTTGATCTTATGACCCTGAGATCATGACTTAAGCCAAAATCAAGAGGCAGACACTTGGGGCGTCTGCCTTTAGCTCAGGTCATGATCCCGAGATCCTGGGATCAAGTCCCACATCAGGCTCCCCAGAAGGATCCTGCTTCTCTCTCTGCCTATGTCTCTGCCTTTCTTTCTGTGTCTCTCATGAGTAAACAAATAAAATATACATTAAAAAAATCAGACACTTAACCGAGTTACCCAGGTGCCTCTCAAAGGAGATTTTTAAAAATACATAGAACAGAATGAAAATGAAAATACAACATACCAAAACATGAAGGACATAGCTTAGAACAGTGCTGAAAATAAAATTATAGCATGATATGCTTACACTAGAAATAAGGCCTCAAATCAATAATCCAAGTTTCTACTTCAAGAAATTAGAAAAAGAAGCACAAAATAAATCCCAAAGCAAGCTTAAGGAAGGAAAAATAAAGATAAGAGTAGAAAATTTGGGATACCAGGCTGGCTCAGTCATTGAAACATGCAAGTCTTGATGTAGAGAATAAATAAGTAAACAAACAAACAAACTTTTTTTAACAAGAGTAGACATCAAAATTAAAAAGGAAAACAAAAGGCTGAGTCTTTGGAGGAGAAACAACAAAATTGAGGAATTTGTAGCAAGATTGACAAAAATAAAAACAGAGAAGACACAACTCACCAACATCAAGAATAAAACAGGAGCTATCACTTCAGATCCTGTAGCCATTACAAAGAATAGACAATACTATAAACAATTTTATCATACACTCAAAAATTTCTAAAAAGTGGACTAAAACCTCAAAAGCCACAAACTATCCAAATTCAAAGAAAATGAAATTGACAGTCTGAATAGTCTATGGCCATTTTTAAAAATTGAATTTATAGTTAAAAACCTCTGGAAAAGAAGTATCTAGACCGAGTAAGTTTCCCTGGAGAATTCTACCAACCAGATAAAGAATTAATATTAATTTTACACAATCTTTTCCAGAATGTAGAAGAGGATGGAACAATTCTAAACATTTTTTATGAAGTATTATCCAAACACAAAACCCAAAGACAGTACAAAAAAAGAAAATTACAGATCAATATCTGTCACAAACCCATCAATAAAGTATTAGCAAACTGATTCTAACAATATATAAAAAGTTATACACCAGGACACCTGGGTGGCTCAGTGGTTGACCGTCTGCCTTCGGCTCCCTGTGTGATCCCAGGGTCCTGAGATCAAGTCCCACATCTGGCTCCTTGCACGGAGCCTCCTTCTCCCTCAGCCTCTGTCTCTGCCTCTCTCTCTGTGTCTCTCATGAATAACTAAATAAATCTTTTTTTAAAAAGTTATATACCATGACTAAATGAGATGTAAGGCTGGTTCAACACTCAAAAATCAATCAGTGTAAGTTACCATATCAACAAGGTAAAGAAGAAAAATTATGTGATTATATCAATTGATGCAGAAAAAGCATTTGGCAAAAATTCAACATCAGCTTATGACAAAAATTCGTTGAAAACTGGGAATAGGGATCCCTGGGTGGTGCAGTGGTTTAGCGCCTGCCTTTGGCCCAGGGCGCGATCCTGGAGACCTGGGATCAAATCCCACATCGGGCTCCCGGTGCATGGAGCCTGCTTCTCCCTCTGCCTATGTCTCCGCCTCTCTCTCTCTCTCAATGTGTGACTATCATAAATAAATAAAAAAAAAAAAAAAAAAGAAAACTGGGAATAAAGGAGAATTTCCTCAGCTTGATGAAAACCTCCATAAAAATGCTACAGCTATCATTATACTAAATTGTAAAAAGTTGACTGCTTTTTCCTTAAGATTGAGAACAAGGCAAAGATGTTCATTTTCACCGTTTTACTCAATACAGTACTAGAAATTCTAGTCAATGCAATAAGACAAGAAAAAGAGGAAAAAAGCACAGATTGGAAAGAAAGAAAGAAAGAAAGAAAAAAACTATATTTGCATATGACATGGTTGCCTACATAGAAAATCCCATGGAATTTATAAAAATATTGAAACTAAAAAAATACTGATATTAATAAGTAAGTTCAGCAAAATCTCATGACATAAGATCAATAGACAAAAAATTCAATTTCCATATAATAAGAATGAACATAGAGAAACCAAAATTAAAAGCACGTTATTTTCAATTGCTTCAAATAAAACAAAATACTTACATATGTACACAATAATACATGAATAGGATCTGTGTACTGAAAATTACAAAATGCTGATAAAAAAAGGGCTAAGTGGAGAAATATCTTGCATTCACGGGTTGGAAGACTCAACAAAGTAAATATGCCACTTCTCCCCAAATTAATTTATAGATGTGGTACAATTCCTTTCAAAATCCCAGCAAAGCTTTTTGTATACATAGGCAGCTTATTCTATAAGGCTTAGGCCCTAGAATAGCTAATATAATTTTGACAAAGAAGAATAAGGTGGCAGGAATCACTTTGACCAATATTAAGACTTACTGGGTGCCTGAGTGACTCAGCCATTAAGCATCTTCCATCAGCTCAGGTCATGATCCTAGAGTCCAGGAATCGAGACCCCACATCAGGCTCCCTGCTCAGCGGGGAGTCTGCTTCTCCCTCTCCTCCTGTCCCCACCCCCACTCCTGCATGTGTGCTCTCTTTCTCTTTCTCTCAAATAAATAATTAAAATATTTAAAAATAAAAAACATAAAAAACAAGACTTACTATACAGTTACAGTAATCAAGACTGTGTGGTATTGGTGGAGGGTTAGTCATATAGATTAATGGAATGGAATAGAGGACCCTGAAGTAGATCCATACAAATATGCTCAACTGATTTTTCACAGAGGTACACAAGCAACTTAATGGAAAAAGGATAGCCTTTTCAACAAATGACACTGGAGCAACTAGACACCACAGACCAAAAAAAAAAAAAAAAGAGAGAGAGAGAGAGAGAGAGAAGGACCAAGCCTCGCATTTTTTTTTAAAGAGAGGCAGAGGGATCCCTGGGTGGCGCAGCGGTTTAGCGCCTGCCTTTGGCCCACGGCGTGATCCTGGAGACCCGGGATCCAATCCCACGTCGGGCTCCGGGTGCATGGAGCCTGCTTTTCCCTCTGCCTATGTCTCTGCCTCTCTCTCTCTTTCTCTCTCTCTCTCTCTGTGTGTGTGACTATCATAAATAAATAAACATTTAAAAATAAATAAATAAAAATAAAGAGAGGCAGAGAAACAGGCTCCATGCAGGGAGCCCAGTGTGGGACTTGATCCAGGCAACCCGGATCATGCCCTGAGCCAAAGGCAGATGCTCAATCACTGAGCCACCCAGGCATCCCTAAGCCTCAGATTTTATACAAAAATTAAAAATTAACTCAAAATGGATCACAGTCTTAAAAAAATAGAGCTTTAAGAAAAAAAATAAAAGAAAATCTCTGGGATCTGCTTAACACCAAAAGCACAACACATAAAAGGAAAAATTTATAAACTGGACCTCATCAAAATGGAAAAGTTTGAGTGAAAGCCCACATGAAAAAGATGAAAAAAGAAGCTACAAACTAGGGTAAAATACAACTGACCCTTGAATACACAGGTTTCAACTGTGCAGATCCACTTATATAGAGAATTTTTATAGCACTGTGCTATAAATGTATTTTCTCTTTCTTATGATTTTCTTAATAACATTTTATTTTCTCTTACTCTATTGTAAGAATACAGAATATAACACCCTTAATATACAAAATACATGTTAATCAAGTGTTATCAGTAAAGCTTCAGGTCAACAGTAGACTACTAGTAGTTAGATTTTGGGAAGTCAAAAGTTATATGAAGAATTTTGACTGTGCTAGGCGCTAGTGCCCCTAACCCCTGCATTATTTAAAGGTCAACTGTATTTACAAACCACATATCTGGCAAAGCATTAGCATCTAGAATATAGCAAGAACTGTTAACACTGGACAGTTAAAAAAAATCAAACAATTCAATTAGAAAATGGGCAAAAAACCATGAACAAATATTTCACCAAAGAGCATATACAGATGGCAAATTAGCACATGAAAAGATCGTCTATGTCATTAGTCATTAGGAAAATGCATATTAAAACTGCAATGAGAGGGATCCCTGGGTGGCGCAGCGGTTTGGCGCCTGTCTTTGGCCCAGGGCCCGATCCTGGAGACCCGGGATCGAATCCCACATCGGGCTCCGGGTGCATGGAGCCCGCTCCTCCCTCTGCCTGTGTCTCTGCCTCTCTCTCTGTGTGACTATCATAAATAAATAAAAATTAAAAAAAATAATAAAAATAAAAAAAAATAAAACTGCAATGAGATATCATTATATACCTATTAGAATGCCTAAAATAAAAAAAAAACACCAAATATTGGTGAAGATGCAAATAAACTGGATCACTTATATATTGCTGGCAGGAATGTAAAAGGATAGATTCACTCTGGAAAGCATCCTGGCAATTTCTTTAAAAAACTAAACATGCAACTACCATATAACCCAGCAATTACACACCTGGAGATTTATCCCAGAGAAATGAAGATTTATGCTCACACAAAAACCTATACCCAAATGTTCATAGCACTTTTATTTGTAATAGAATAAAACTGGAATCAACCCAAATGTTCTTTAACCACCGAAAAGTGAAATAAACTGCAGTGCCTAAATACCACACAGCACCAAGAAGAAATGAACTATTGATACAGTCGACAACTGGGATGAGTTTCCAGAAAAACCAATCCCACAAGATTACATACTTTATGATTCCATTTTTATATAACTTTCTTGAAATGACAAAATTTTTAAAATAGAAGACACATTAGTGGTTGCCACTGGGAAAACTGGGCAAAGTGTACAAAGGATCTTTCTATTATTTTCTTTTTTTTTAAGATTGTATTTATTTATTCATAGAGACACAGAGAGAGAGAGGCAGAGGCACAGGCAGAGGGAGAAGCAGGCTCCATGCAGGGAGCCTGATGTGGGACTCGATCCTGGGTCTCCAGGATCAGGCCCTGGGCTGCAGGTGGTGCTAAACCGCTGTGCAACCGGGGCTGCCCAGGATCTTTCTATTATTTCTTACAATTGCATTTGAACCTACAGTTATTTCAGTAAATAAAAATTCAAGTCTTCCTTACATTTCCCAAGTCTCCCTTACAGCTAGAGGTTGTCAGTGAACCAGGAAGCAGAGGATGTTAGTAGGGTTAGTAGGACTTCTAGGAAAACCCCTCAGGAAGTCACAGATGTCTGTTACATGCCCTTCTCCCTTCCTCCTGCTTATCATCAAGGATGTGAATATGATGAGCGAAAATCAGCAGTTATCTTGGACCACTTTGGCAACACTGAGGGAAGAAAGCACATGGTGAAATAGAAAGATGGAACCTTGCTCACTGTCACCAATGTATGGTTTATGCTTTAAGCATCACGGTCAATGTGATTGGCATCCCCTGAATGTTGTGCAGTGCCTAACCTGAGCAACTGAATACAGTGGAGCAATCACTAACACCATGAAGCCACCTGGTATTAATCTCCTAAACTGTTAACCTTTACATTTCTATTACATAAGAAAGAAATAAACTTGTTTTATTTAAGTCATATTTTTTTAAAATCTTTGATAGCAGCCACATGCAAATGTCAAAATCTGTGTGTTGCCATCCCCACCCACCATCCTCAGAACAATGTCCTGGAAAGAAATATCAACCAAGGATTTGAAGTGATGCTGTACAGTGAAATAGAAATAGTGAAATAGTGAATAGTGAAAATTAGAACAATCCAACCACAGCAAACTATAGCTTCCAGCCAGGTAGGAAGCCAGTAACCAGTCAACACGATTTGGGGGTAGAAAGGACCAGAACAGGTACCAAATAAATATTTTTTAAGGAATGAGTAGGCCCATCTAAGCAAAATAAAATGTGTTATTTTTTTTAACCAGTATATACTGGTATATACATACTTCCAATTTGGGCCAGAAGCCAGAGAACCAGGCCAGGGGTCAGTCTCATCCACTAGGAAACATGGACTGGAGAAACATCATGGGCCCTGACTTCACATCTGTAATTAAGATCTTTCCCCAGTGAACCCTGAAAGCCACCACTGTTTCCTAAGGGGCAAAGTCTAGGAGCACAGAGAACTCCTTCCTTATCCATAGGCTGGGACTGATGAAAGGGGCTCCCTTTGCTGTACACTGTTGTCTCAGGAGCTCTAGCTTTAGCCTCCCCCTATACTTCCTGAGCCTACCTATTCCTGGCATTTGGTCCGCAGGCCAGCTCTGCTCCCTCCTATGCCTTGGAGCCCAGAACCCTGCTCTATGTTATAATACCAGGTCCCACTACCTCCTCTCTGAGCAATTAGGACATGAAGGTTATTCAAAGGAGAGAACTGCAGTCCTCCTTGCCCTTGAACATAGCAAGAAATCCAAATTCCCGCCTGTTTTCTCACACTGGATGGAACTATATGAAAGAAGGTGATTTTCTTTTTCTTTCTTGCATAATGTAGAAGACTTAAAGCCATTCTTTTTCTATGGAGTAAAAAGAACATGAACTTTGGAGTCAGACAGGCTCAATTAAGATTGCAGTTCCACCATGTTATAGTTGTACTACCTAAGGAAGGTCACTTAACTGAGCTTCCCTCCAGCTATAAAATGCAGATGACAGCCACTAAGTGCAGACATAGTGACTGGTGCAATGGAATTAGCTCCCTTTGTATTCTCCCTTCAACTTCCCCTTCGCCTCTTTGTTTCCTAAACTGGCTCTGGAAGCACTTCCAGAGACACACTGCCTTGATGTAAGTAACTTTAACATTAGTGGTAAAGTGTCTTCTTCTCAACAGGAGGACTTCAAAGGGCCAGCACCCATGTAGATGTGCATTTGTTCGTATTTTCAAAATTTCTATATTTACCATGTGCAACAACTAGGACAGTGTTTGAGAATTGCTCTGCGACCCCCACTGCTCTCTGCAGAGTCAGGGTTCCTCCAGGAACATGTGAACTGACGGCACTTACCACATTAGCCAGCTGTGTGATGGCCACTTCAAAATGCACTGTGACGGGATCAGAAACATTTTCTACAGGCCTGATGAACTGGTTATAATGAGAAAACAGTTTGTGAAAGAGCCTCTCTTCAGATGCACAGCCTGCAGAGCCTGCATGGCAAAACAGAGGGAAGAGTTAGAGAAGCAGAGAGAGTGCTCACAGGGGTGGGGAAGGTTCTGGCAGCTTCCATCACCAAGTGACATGAGCAGTGGGGTGTCCAAGTAACTGAGCACTCCTGGCCTGCGTTCTGTCCACCCACACAGACTTGTGTGCCCGTTGTATATGCCTCTCGGGGCCTCAGTTGGTTACCTTTGCCCTGAAGATAAAAAGGGTAAAATGCCTACGTCCCATAACTATTGTGATAGCAAATAAAATAATATTGGCAAGAGCACTCGTAGAAGTCTAATACACCGCGAATATAAAGGGATAGCATGAAATCCAATTCTTGTTTATGTCACTGAGGATGACGATCTTACTGATTTGGTTATTATGGAAAAGTCCTGCCCTTTCTTGTCAAAATACTGATTCAACTACCTGTTTCTACAACAGTGAGGTATTTAGCTAGGGAAGCTTCTCCAAGCAAATTGAAATAACTAGTAATTGTATTAAGATCTTAACAAGCCATAATCCTTTTTAAAATCAGCTTTGAGTTCAATTATTCTGGAGATTTGTGTAAGTGCAAAGTTTTTAGGGCAAACAAATAGTTTCAAAAGAATTCAAATTTAGTCCTTAAATAATAGCATTTTAATCACTAAATTTTAGATAGTTTAATGTGTATGTCTGTATTCTTCCAAGAATGCATCAAAAGGAGGTTACTTGGCCTTCATGCCTTCATTTGACATAATTCATTTCATTCATACCCCTCTGTATCCCTTACAGAAGCCAAATTTGACATCTGAAGTACTATTCTACAAATTTCCCAGAGGGATTAGAAATCCCTCTGAAAGAAAGAAAATTAAAGGGACTGAAAATCAGCAAAAATGAACAAAAGGATAGCTGTTGTATCACTAAATAGTCATTTGACAAATGGACTTGGAAACACTGAAACTCTGAGATTCCAGCAGGGAAGAACAATTTTAAATGTAAAATAGCACTCTTAAAAAAATAAATAATAAATAAATAAATAAATAAATAAATAAATAAATAAATAAATAAATAAAATAGCACTCTTGTTACCATAATCAATAAGGGTAGCAATATTTCTACATAAAACAGACAATAAACAATTCTCTCCATTACCCCATTATCCATGCCCCCCACCCGAGACAGCATAGGTAAAGCCTCCATCAGTCTTGAAGAGCAAACCCTGCAAAGCCAAAAGCACGTGGAAATGTGGTTTTCTTCAGCAGAATAGCAGCTAGCTGTTTCCAAGTCTTAACTTTTAAAATGAGTGATCTTACTCTTAGGATCCATTCCAGCACAGTAATATGACATGCTTCCCAAAACAATGATGATTACCTTCAAAATGGAAGGGTTCATGGAGTAAGTAATAGTATCAGCTAACAAATAAATCACAGCTTTAAAAAGATATATTCAATACAAATACAAGTAAGTCAGCTAAATATATCCAGAGAAAGTATGGATAGAAAACTGCATCATTATTATCACCACCAGTTTTTTAGTGGGACAATAAAATATGGTTTACAGTGTTTCATCGTCCTCTCCACCCCACCCCCTAAATCTCATGTTACATGTTAAACTTCCCCAGTAAGAAATAGATTAATTAGCAGTTATAACCGTAGTAATCCCTCTGCAGACCCTCTACATATTCAGACATAGGGCATTTCACCTGTGCTCAGTCGAGCACAACTAGAAAAGTAAACACATGTAGCCATAAAAGAGAATATGAGAAAAAACAGAAATAAGACCTACCTTTCAAGCAAGGAATGAATATACAGGAGCAGAGGCACAGACCAAAGTGAAGGAATCCCTGGCCCTTGCTGGTCAGCATGATTAAAACACACTTTGATTCCTTTTATAGTCAAAGGATTGTGGAAAACAAAGACCTTTCAGACAGCCACATGCATCAGACCTTTAAATCATTAGAGTCCCACTGCAGTCCATGTGTGTCTTCTGTGAAATAAAAACATTCACAAACCTAACACGGATGTTCCCAATATCATAAAGTGGGGCTCACACAAGGGCAAATAAAAAGGATTCAATCTGATGTCAGATGAGTCATCACTTTGCTGTCACCCTAGATCTCTTTTTGTGTAAGAACAGTGAAGGAAAGCGCCGAGGAAACGGTAGGCAGGCAGAATGGAAAACATTGCCTGGCTTAGATCTTTCTGTAGCACAGTTTGGGCAGTAATTCTTGGGGGAGAAACACTCGTTTACTGAGCCCCAAGTACAGGCACAGCATGTGCTAGGGTCCCAGGCAGTGTATTCTGATTCACCGAATTCTCTGGTTAATCAAGGCCATCCTTGTTACTAAAAAACTTACTAAAATAGGAGTTTCCTGTCTTAATAAGCATGGCTTAGAACAGGATTCATCTGATTTTGACTCCAGGGCTTTTAGTGTTTTGTCTTTCTGAGTTCAGGAATCACCATCCAGGACTAGAGATTAGGTATCTGAGAACCAGAGGGGATGAGTATGGAACACAGAATGCCACCTGGACAGCCCTATGTTTATTTCAACATCCTTGTCATCAACTGGTTTTCTTATAGGTTTCTTCTTGTCTCTATAAGTTTAGTGTCGATGGGATTCTGATGAACTGGGCCTTCTGGTCAGATTTTGTTATTGGTTAAAGAGGAGATAGGCCTACAACAAAAGGAAAAAGTGACCTCAGAATGAGAGAAAATATTTGCAACCACATGTCTGATAAGGGATTAATACTCAAAATATATAAGGAACTCCTAAAACTCAATATAAAAAAAATCCAATTAAAAAATGGGCAACGGGGGCACCTGGGTGGCTCAGAGGTTGAACATCTGCCTTAGGCCCAGCATGTGATCCCAGGGTCCTGGGATTGAGTCCCACATCAGGCTCCCTGGAAGGAGAAGCCTGCTTCTCCCTCTGCCTATGTCTCTGCCTCTCTCACTGTGTCTCTCATGAATAAATAAATAAAATATATATTTCTTCAGTTTAAAAAAGGAACTACCAGGAGCAGAGACCCACGATTTACTTGGCTCACACCTTCACAGCTACCAGAGTTGCCCCCGCCCTCAAAAGGAAGAGTAAGCGGAGCCAGTGAGAACTCTCTTCCTGATACGTGTGCCGAATAAAGTCCTAGGCAGGCCTGAGGGTCACGTGGTGACACGTGAGATAAAACCAGCAATGTGTATCGTGGGAAACTCTTTGAGGCAAAGGGCAACATGAATTGCTGGGTGGCCAACATCACACTCACATATAGAGAAGGCCAAGTGGCACAGCTGGGGCAGGTATACATCCATGGCGGCAAGATCTGCTTTCTCATTTTGTCTGACACGCTGAAAAATGTGCCCATGTTAAAGAGCATAAAAAATAAAAACCAAGGCTCAGAAGCTGGCCGGGGAAAAGCTGCTATTCTGAAGCCCCAGTTGGCTGCAAGACATGGAATGGGGTATGGAAACATCTTATAGAAGATAAATTTATCTGTCGAACAGAATTTTGTTATCTTTTCTTTTAGGTTATCTGGGTTTGGGAAGGTGTGCATGTATGTACATGTTCTAGGTTTTCATTTGACATCTTTCTCTTTAGATCAGAGTAAACTAAAATATGGTGGTGGTGGTTGGTCTATTTTCTTGGAAAAAAATAAAGAAAGAATTACCATATTATCTAGCAATTCTACTTCTAGAAATAAATTCAAAGGAAATGAAATCAGTATCTCAGGGAGATATCTGATTTCTCTGTGATGGCAGCATTGTTCACAATAATCACAGTACGGAAACAACCTAAGTGTCTGTCGATGGGTGAATGGACAAAGATATGATGTGTGTATGTGCATATTGTGTGGAATATTATTCAACCATGAGAAATCCTGCCACCTGGACAACATGGATGAACCTGAAGGACAGCGTGCTCAGTGAAATAAGCCAGACAGAGAAAGACAAATACTGTACAATCTCGTGAATGTATGAAATCTAAAAAAGTCAAACTCATAGAAGCAGAGAGTAGGAGAGTGGATCCAGACTTTCAGTTATAAAATTAATCAGTTCTGGTGACTGATTAATCACACTACAGTGACTATAGTTAATATATACTTTAAATGTGCTAAGAGAAGGGCATTTGGCTGGCTCAGTTGGTAGAGCACGTGACTCTTGAGCTCAGGGTCACGAGTTCCAGCCCCACAGTGGGCATAAAGTTTACTTAAAATTTTTTTTAATTAAAATTAAAAAAAATTTTTTCTAGGTAAATAGATCTTAAGTGCTCTCACCAACACACATACACAAATGATTACCAAGTGAGGCGATGGATATGTTGATTAGCTTGACTGTAGAGTCATTTCACAATGCACATGCATATCAAATCATCACACTGTAGACCTCAAATATATATAATTTTTATTTGTCAATTAGGCCTCCAGAAAGCTGGGGAAAAGAAGAAGAATGAGACTGGAAGATGATCCCTTGGGTCCTTCCCACCCAAACATTCTGTGACGTTATCCCAAAGACAGTACACTTTGCAATTATGCAGAGTTCAGACCAATGACTTTCCTCAAAATTCTATTAACCACATATCTCTTGAGGGAATGAAAAAGGAAGCAACATATAGAACCAAACTTAGACCAGACAAGTGCTGGCTGCCTGCCTGCTTTAGATATGTCATCTGAAGATGTTACTGAAGTGCTCCCCTTAGCAGATGGGCTTTTGTCCTTTGCTGGAATGTCCTGTGGAGTCTGGAGAGAATCTAAGGTGATAAAGAGAAAAGCCTGGACAACACTTAACCATGATGGATAAAATGCCAGGTCATATCCTGAAATGAGGCAATGCCTCACTCATTTTTGGAGTGAAACACAAATCAAGTTGGCTGTTTTCCAAAGCACCAATACCCTCAACTCTATTTCTCGGGCTTTAAATGATTTGTTCTTCACACTTTCTACCAGACGGACGTTGCAGTCTGTCAAGAAAACTGTTGTTCCAGGGTGCCTGGGTGGCTCAGTGGTTAAGCGTCTGCCTTCAGCTCAGGTTGTGATCCCGGGTCCTGGAATCGAGTCCCACACCAGGTTCCCTGCTCAGTGGGGAGCCTGTTACTCCTTCTCCCTCTGCTGCTCCTCATGCTCACTCTCTCTCTCTCTCAAATGAATAAATCAACCTTTAAAAAAGAAAAAGAAAACTGTTGTTTCACATCTTTTGTTTTATCCATCAATCCTCTATAGCCATCACCTGTCACCTTAATGAACCACTCTAGAGCAATCTCCTGGAATGAGTCCCAATCAGCTCTGCTTTCTTCCAGGAACACACCGCCTGTCCCCAGGAGTCAAGGTGCAGAATGGGAGGATAGGGGATGTAACAAGCGGAGGTCACAGAAGAGCCTCACCGGAGACCAAGAATGCAGAGGGAAGAATATGGACTTTGGAGTCAAACAGACCTGTATTTAGATTCTGGTACTGATACTTGGAGGATGTTGGACAAGTTACTTAACCTCCTCCAGCTCTGTCACCAGAAAAATGTGATTAAATTCAGTGTTAGAGATGATTTCACCTCTCCCTACCCAATTTTTCTTGTCATTTTTACTCACTGTCTCTCTTTTCTTTTAAAGTTTATTTTGTTATTTTAGTACTCTCTTCCCCCAACGTGGTGCTTGAACCCATGACCCCAACATCAAGAGTCACACACTTTTCCAACTGAGCCAGCCAGGTGCTCCTCTCACTCTCTTACCACTGCAGACAGCCAACAAAATTGGATAGCTCCTGGGCCTGAATTTACAGGAAAAATGTGCTGTATTTTAAATGCTTATGTAGAATATACATTCTCCCACTCAAAGAAAACGTTTACACTCTCCTCTCATCATCAGAAAAATGCTTGAGTTTTGTAATTCAATTCTGGGTTTACATCCTGTTTCAATCCCTTTCTGAAAATTGCAGGGAGAGAAGTTAAAACCAAATACACAGAAGAAAAGAAGTATCACTTAAAAAAAATTTTTTTAAATTTAATTCAAGAAACGAAAGAATGAAAGACATCTTGTCTTTTCCTGGTGTTGCTGGTTACCACTTCGTGTTCATATTCCAGTCATTAGTTCAGCTGTGCTCTCAAACCAACCAGAAGCAACATGGTTTATGGAGGTGGAAAGGCTGAAGGGAAGGTGAGATTCATCAACCTGGGAAGAGTCTATCTTGCCCTCCCCCCCCCCACCTCCTGGGCCCCCTCATTCCTCTTAGCCCTTCCCAAAAGGAAAAAGGAAGACGTAATGCAGCTTAACGTTTCCAAAGCTATAATCTGATAAAAACTGAGGATCCTACAGCTCCATACCCTTATGTGTATCAAATAAAAAGTGACATCTAATTCCTGGGGATTCTTAACCCTGGGGGGAGGTATCTGTGGCTGGTCTCATAGTTTTCCCAATTTCTGCTCCCAGTCACCCCACCTTATCCCTTTTAAAAATAATATTCTAGAGAATGAATGTGTCAGGAAACTGATAAGCTTCAGAGGCTCATTGTTGGGTTCCTTTTGGGTTATTGTAGACACTAAGTTCAATTTGGAGGTTTTCTCTTATTTATTTATTTATTTATTTATTTATTTATTTATTTATTTATTTTTTATTTATGATAGTCACACAGAGAGAGAGAGAGAGGCAGAGACACAGGCAGAGGGAGAAGCAGGCTCCATGCACCGGGAGCCCGACGTGGGATTCGATCCCGGGTCTCCAGAATCGCGCCCTGGGCCAAAGGCAGGCGCCAAACCGCTGCGCCACCCAGGGATCCCAATTTGGAGGTTTTCTGAGGGAAAAAAAAGTGATACTACTAATATGAAACTTTTAATTATTAGTATTATTTTAAGCGTTTCCCCCCTCCAGTTGCTTAGTGAAAGCCATTGCCTCACTCGCTCTAAAAATAAAGGTGACTGATAGTTGTGTGCTTTGTTGAAGTCTGAGGGCTTTTTGGCATAGAAACTGCACGAATGAACATTTGTGAATGACCTTTCTCCAACTGTCAGTTCCCTTTAAACTCAAAACGAGAAGACTCTTTAGTTGTCCCTAAAGAAATGTAAAGGAAATAAACCCTTTAAACATGTATTATTTATAAATCCACTGCAGCAAAGCATCATCAATAATTTAATGATCCCATATGCCTGTTTTTTTTTTTTAACTACTGTCATTAAAACTGTCACATGTTCCATATCCCTAGTCAGTAGTATTTCACATCCACTCCACTTGACATTTCCTATGAGGCAGGAAAAATAAAACAGCAGTAGGGTAAGTATTCAAATTAAATGCTAATTTTGGACCAGGAAGAAACATTTAACAAAGAGCTTATAAAAGAGGCTCAAATTAACCCTACAATGCTCACCTTTTGACCATCTACATTTTAAGAAGGGAAAGTCTTAGAACCTGGGGTAAGGTAAAGCGGTGAAAGTAAGTCAAACTGTGTTGAAATGCTGAGAGGGGGCATAGCAATGATAGCAACCTCTCAGCAGCACAGGCTGAGGCCTTGACATTCTATTCTCTCTTTTAATCCCCACCCAGACCCGGAGGAGATGTTGTAGTTGAAGACACTGACACTCGGTCACAGTGGATCCCAGTCTAGGTCTGTCTGAGTCTACACTTAACACTTTAACCTTAAAGCTATACTCAGTTGCTTTTAGATTCATGAATATTTCATAGGCTCAATATCTTTTCAGAGGGTTGTTATTGAAACGGGTTGTGGTTAGCACTAACTTCATTTTCATTTCCCATGATCCTTCACCTGAGTCAAGGAAGCCAAAGCTGATACATAAGGGGTGTTGTAATGGAGCACACAGTACCACACTGAAGTGAAGGCCCAGGGACTGACCCACTTAAGGCATAAGCTGACATCAGGCAAGTTCCTGCCTCGGGGAAAGTGGGTGGGTGATGGCAGCCACAACCGCACCTTCAGGAGTGCTGTTACGGTTTGCTGGGAGGTCGCTAGGCTAAGCACTTACTGGGGAAGGGCACATAGGCCACACTCTTCCAGCCAGAGTGATTCCTACAGAGACCTTTGGGAATTCTATAACTTTCCTCCAGCCTTTCCCTTTCACTAAATGGGAAGCAATTATCTCTGGGTCCTTCAAGGTAGAAGAGAATGTGCTTAAATCATACACCCCCTAAAAGAAAGAATTGACTCAAGGTTACCATTGTCCCAAACTCAGTAGTAATAAAAATGTAATAAAATGTATCCTACTTACAGTAGACCCAGCTCTATGATGGTAAATAGTAATAACTGCCCATTTGTATTCATTTTCTAGGGCTGCTACACTGAATTACCACAAACTTGTTGGCTTAATGTGACAGAAAGTTATCCTTTCACAGTTCTAGAGGCTAGAAGTCAGAATGAAGGTATCAGGAGGACCATGCTCCCCCTGAAGGCAGTAGGAGAGAAGTCTTCCTTGCCTTTTGCGGCTTCCGGTAGCTCCAGGTGTTCCTTGGCTTGTGGCCACATTACTGTGATCTCCACCTGTGTCATTATAAGGCCTCTACTCTACACCATGCCTTTGCCTCTTTTGTGTCTTACAAGGAAGCTGATCCTTCCATTTAGGTCCTATCAGGCAATCCAGGATAAAGTCATCTCAAGATCCTTAAATAAATCACTTCTGCACAGACCCTTTTTCAAAGAGAGTAGTATTAATATAAGTTCAAGGGTTAGGACTTGAACTATATACAATACAATACAATACAATACAATATATACAATATATATACATATATATGTCTGTATATATACAGACATATATATCTTTTAGGAGGGCCACCATTCAACCCACCGCAGGAACTCACAGGATTGTGGTGAGGATTTAATTAGAAAGTATATATAAGGGATCCCTGGGTGGCGCAGCGGTTTGGCACCTGCCTTTGGCCCAGGGCGCGATCCTGGAGACCCGGGATCGAATCCCACGTCGGGCTCCCGGTGCATGGAGCCTGCTTCTCCCTCTGCCTGTGTCTCTGCCTCTCTCTCTCTCTCTGTGACTATCATGAATAAATAAATAAAATCTTTAAAAAAAAAAAAAAAAGAAAGTATATATAATTGGGGCACCTGGATGGCTCCACGGTTGAGCATCTGCCTTCAGCTCAGGGCATGATCCTGGAGTCCCGGAATTGAGTCCCACGTCGGGCTTCCTGCATGGAGCCTGCTTCTCCCTCTGCCTGTGTCTCCGCCTCTCTGTGTCTCTCATGAATAAATAAATAAAATCTTTAAAAAATAAAAAAGCATGTATAATAGCAGCTACTGGAGTAGTATAGGGGCAATACACATTCATTTCCTTTTTCCAAAGAACAGTACCCTGCTGTGTACTACTGACTTTGGGTACTGGTGGGGAGATGCAGAAAGTATGACTGCTTTTGTATAAAATGGAAGACTTCTTGTTCTTTCAAAGAATAAAATCTGAAAAATCACTTATATGATGGTTCCTGATTTGTAGTTCAACTGTTAGAGTGCATCAGAAACAAGGATGAGAGACCATCTTTAAAAGCTTGGATTTCAGGTCCCGTCCTCAGAAATTCTGATTCACTGGGTCTATGTGGGACCTGGAAACCACATTTTTATAAAACTCCTGAATTGATCCTGATGCAGGTGGGCAATGCTACACGTCTGAGCTCCTCCAGCGAGCTGTGGTAGAATTTCCACACGGTCCATCTACAGTGTGCTTTTGTGATATTATAGAGTTAGACGTTTCTAGGACATATGTGCCCCCATAAATGCGTAGGTCACAAAACAAAAATGTTAGAGATATTCTGAAGTTGCTATACAGCACTTTGTGTTTCTCATACTTTTTCTATGAGAAAGCTCATTCAACACGTATTTACTAAGTCCTACTATGTTCTGGGCACAGGGATAGATGCTGAAATATAGTTGTAGAAAATATACATTTATGTTTTCAAGTATCCATGGGACATTTACAAAAATTGATCTCTTGTCAGGACCAAAAGAAGTTTCAAAAAGTAACAAAAAATCTTTGCCATATGGAACACTCTCCACAAAAAAAGCAAAATTTAAAATTCCAAGATAATGCTCCAAACTTCTCTTTCTTGCAGATTTCAAAATGTTGTATCCAGTCTTCTCTTTTTCAAGGGCCAGGGAGGTAAAGCTAATAATGGATAGAAGTCATGTGGCTCAGGTTTCATGGGTCCAAATATAACTAAGGTCCTGTTAATCCTAAGGTGCTGATCACAGCACTCATGCAGCATGTGGCCCCTTCCCAAAACTGCCCTGGTGTTCAGGAGGCTGTCCATGCCTCTGTGGGAGCTTGACCCTGCCCCAGGCTTTCCCGCTACTTTACTGAGCGTGGCTGTCTTCACAACATCAAAGCCTTCCTACCATCTGGGAGATAGGGATAAAGAAGGGGGGCTTGGGGTAAGGGGTGGGGGAGATGATCTGGGCATGGAGAACCCAGGGAGAATCACCACCTCCACCTGCTGAAGTAGGACTGCTTGGGCCCAAAGCTTTATCTGGACTTGTCTAAACATGGCAGTAAGGGGACCAGCTAGGCCCTTGGCTAGGCTACAGTCTCCATCTGCTAACTGCTGCACTCTTTTCTGAAGCCCTCACACCAGAACACCTCCCTCTTCCTCAAACTAAAAAGGCAGAGGCCCAGAGACCTATCTTTGGATGTGACTTGCTAGGGAGAGAGTTGGCTCCAGGAAGTTCCACGGTCCAGAAACAAGGGAATGGAGAGAATGAGGAGGACGGGGTGAGGCACTCCCCCAGAGGAGACCCTGGGGTGGCTCCCTCAATTTGCTGTTACTCAGAAATAAAGTTTCATGAGGAGAAGAAAGAAAATCAAACTTGTGACAAGGAAAGTGTACCGTTGCCTAGAACGTGATGTCAAAGCTGCATGCTGGAGGCAACCACAGCCGTTTCAGGAGACCCAGCTCTGCCTCCACAGCTGCCTGTGTCCCCTACACAGTAAGACCCTGATTTTGCCTCTCCAGGTAGCAACTTCTTCCTTAAAATGAGGTGATAGGAGCAGACAAACTCAAGGCCACAGCTCCTGGTTTTACCCAACAAAATACAGTGACATGAGCAAATGTGCCTACTGTGGTTAGTGTTTTAATTTTAAAACTAGCCTAACATTAAAGGGTGCTGACAGGTGCAGACAACCTTGAAAGAAAGCAAGAAAGCACTCACGTAGATGAATGAAGGGGAGCAGTCTGGGCAAGGGGAAAAATGAAGTGAGAAAATAGGGTATCTGGACATGTTAAGTAGATGAATTTGCTTACTTGATCGAAGAGTGAAGATGCTACTGGATGGAGAGCTCAGAGCTAGATTTTGGAGGAATTTGAATGGTAAGCTAACACATTTAGTCTTTGGGTAATAAGAAACCATTGGAAAGTGTGAACATGGGATTAACATGATGGAACCTATAGTCCAAGAACATTAATTTCCACCTTATGCTGTGTTTGTTTTGATGTATCAGGCTTTTTGTTTTTAATAATTTATAAGTATTTTCTCTAGTATATATGAAGGAATTGATAGTGATTGAAATGCATTAAGCTAATTCCCTTAAGACATTGTAAGACTTTAAAACCCTGTGCTCTTTTCAAGTCCAATGCTCTCATGACTTTACATGAAAAGCTTTGGAATCTACTGCAAATTCATAGTACACTACTATATGTTACATTTTAGTTTGAACTTAAGGAATTTATAACCTAAGACTGGAATCATGAGTTTAATTAGTTTCCATATGTTCTCTAGTAGTTCAAAACTAAAATTAAGGTTAATTTATCTGACATCTTATAGTTCAGTTGAAATGGTTGGCAATACTATTTTTCATATTCCCTAGCAAATATGAGGTCAAGCCAAAGTAATTAAACTGTTTTGACCTACAAAGATGGTAATTTTATATAGCTCTGCCGATTGTATTGTGATATGTTTCATTACTATACATTCAGTGTTCCATTTTCCTTTAAAATAGAGTATATATACTACATGTGAGATATTGGGGCAGAGGGAGAAGTTACTGAGATAAATAATAATGACCATTACCCTTGTATACCTTAAAATCTAGAAGATTCTCAAACTCGCAAGTATATAAGAATCATCTGGAGATCTTTTTTAATTAATGCAAGTCCCCAGAGATTCTAATTTTTACCAAACATGTAAAGCCAGAGTTCTCAGACTATCCTCTCTTAAACACTAATCTACAGAGAGAAGCATTTTAATGACTAGTATGGCCTTCAACGTGGAGCTATGGGAGGCCTGGAGAAGAAGTATGAACGAGGCTCTGCTACCAACTACATCACCCGAAACAAAGCCCGGAAGAAGCTGCAGCTGAGCCTGGCTGACTTCAGGCGGCTGTGCATCCTGAAGGGCATTTATCCTCATGAACCCAAACAGAAGAAGGTTAACAAAGGCTCTACAGCAACGGGAACTTTTTATCTTCTTAAAGACATCAAGTTCCTCCTCCATGAACCCGTTGTCAACAAGTTCCGGAAATACAAGGTGTTTGTCCGGAAGCTCCAGAAGGCATATGGGAAGAGCGAGTGGAACACTGTGGAGCATCTAAATGACAACAAGCCCAACTACAAACTTGACCATATTGTCAAGGAGCGGTACCCCACATTCAGAGATGCTCTGCGGGACCTGGATGATGCCCTCTCCATGTGCTCTTTCTTAGGAGAGAGAAGAACTTCCCCCCAGAGACTCCTTCAGCAGCCTTCCTCTTTCATCTCAACTGTCAGAACTAAGTCACACACCCAATCCTAAACCAGTCACAGGCAAAGAGGATGGGATTGTCAATGGTGATTCAAAGCCTTATCACCTGGGGTGGAATGGGTGTTTGAAATCAACCACACCCTCAAGAGTCTGGATTAGGGGGTAGATATGCAAACTCCAAACCACTCACCAGAGCCATAAGATGACCCTTTAAAGGCAATGGTCATATTTTAGAATTCTTTATACCTTTAGCAGTGAATGTCGGTGTTTATTTGACTGAAGGAATGATCTAGTACATAAATACAATGCACAGAGATTATCTTTTGTATAAAATGGTGAGATGGTAAAGACAAGATGATAAAAAAGGCTATCCACCTAGACAGGATCTGGAATCGTGGAGGGAGAAAAGCTCTACAGAAAGTGGTGACGCTGTCTGAATCTTGCTGCGTTAACCTGTAACAGTGACTTCCTGTGTAAAGAGGCATTTTAAATGTCAAGGAGCTAAAAGACAGGATTATGGTAGCTCTTAAGCTAAACACTAAATCAAATTACTTCAAGGACTCTAGTCTTAAGGTCATATTTATATAATGATGGCCGAATTGGACTGGACCCAAAAACTTGGACTGCTTTGTTTACTGAGGCTTATGTGTAGATACATATATACCCATCTGGAACACTTCCTATTCGGCCAGGCATTAAAAGAGCTTCTAACAAATTTAAGTGAAGTTTTGTTCTGAAATCTGTCATAATCATAAGGTTTGGGCTTAATATGAAATTTTAAGAGAAAATCAACAATTTGTTAAATAGAGAATAAAAGACACAGTTATACTGGCTGTCTAAAAAATAAGCAAAAACCATGGAAAGGCATGTTTTCTCATAGTTCTGAATTGTCTGCTACAAAAACCTTGTAGTTTAAGAAAGAATATATGAGATTGAAGAGGTTGCATTTTTTTTGTCTCCTAAATGTCTTGTTAAGAGCTGGTGAAGGGGCAGCTGGGTGGCTCAGTTGGTTGAGCAACTGACTCCTGGTTTTGGCTCAGTTCATGATCTCAGGGTTGTGAGATCGAGCCTCCCTCCCATTGGGCTCTGTGCCAGGCATGGACCCTGTTTGGTATTCTCTCTCTTCTCTCCCTCTGCCCCTCCCCCCAACTCACTTTCTTAAAAAAAAAAAGGAAAGAAAGAAAAGCTCCTTTAAGTGTATTTTTAAATGCATATTTTGGCAAGATTTAGATGTGTAATTGAAAAAGAATCTGGTGGGTCTCTGAGAAAGATATATATCTAAAACTGTTAGTTGAGTTTATTGGTAATGCAGAAATCCAGAAAGTCACTAGCCACTTTCAACTTCCAAAGCTGCTGAGCTGCAAATTTTTGAAAATAAAGAAACATAAAAACTATACAGGCAGCTTTTTTTTTTTTTTTAATTTTTTTTTTATTTATTTATGATAGTCACACAGGGAGAGAGAGAGGCAGAGACATAGGCAGAGGGAGAAGCAGGCTCCAAGCACCGGGAGCCTGACATGGGATTCGATCCTGGGTCTCCAGGATCACGCCCTGGGCCAAAGGCAGGCGCCAAACCGCTGCGCCACCCAGGGATCCCTATACAGGCAGCTTTTAAAGGAAAGGGCACAGTGGATTATATGTAAATATAATATATAATATATAGTATATAATATACAATAAAATATATATTATATAAATATATTTATAAATATAAATAAGTAGTAAAAATATAGAAGTACTCTTTTTAGAAGTACTATTTTCCTAGAAATTTACTTTATATTGATAAAATTTCCTACACTATCAGATTTTATGTGCTATGCATATGTGAAAAAATAATAATAAACTTCTAAATATGATGCCCCTTTCCAGCAACTCATGAGTTTATGACATCACCATGGGGAATTTACTCAGTTTCAGAAAAGAAAAAAAAAATTAGGAAATCTTCTAAATTTTTGAAGCCAGTGGGTAATGTATCTGAGAAAAGAAGAAAACTAAGTCACACCCTTTAAAAAAAAAACAGTATAATAAGACTTTTTAAAAAGGTAATAGAACTGCAGATAGTAGCAAATACTGATCTGATGTTCTTAAGTTGTTCTTATTGCTGATAATCAAGAGATAGGAGATAGACGACCCTGTACTCGGAATCTAGTTCTTCCACTGCCGGCCTCTATGCCACAGGTTTCACAGGGGAGATGAATGGTGAGGAGGAGAAAATATTCACTATTTTATTTTTTTTTAATTTTTATTTATTTATGATAGTCACACAGAGAGAGAGAGAGAGAGGCAGAGACATAGGCAGAGGGAGAAGCAGGCTCCATGCACCGGGAGCCCGACGTGGGATTCCATCCCGGGTCTCCAGGATCGCGCCCTGGGCCAAAGGCAGGTGCCAAACCGCTGCGCCACCCAGGGATCCCCAATATTCACTATTTTAAAAGCACACTGCAGTTTAAGACTGTTGCTCTAAGCAAGGGCTGCCAATTCAAACACCTCTTAGAGCCAAGCAAGTAATAGGAGTAAAAGTGCAGATGGGGGATTGCCTGCATATGCCCCTCAGAGATGCCGCAGCCCTGCTCTGCTCCAGCCCACTGGGCCATGTGGAATGTGTTGCGCCCAAGATTGCGAATCCAAGAAACCACCAAGGAGCCAACACCCATGCAAGCGCACGAGGGTTTATTAGCAAACTCGAGCTTGGGTCCAAGTGTACCCGACACAGCGGAGCAGGGACTTGGACCCCGAAGTGGGTTGCAGCTGGGTTTTTTTAGGCCGGTCTAGGGGATTTTCAGAAGGGGTGGAGGAATTCCTCAAGTTCTGTTTACATTCTGATATGGGGCTTTCAGGGGCATTGAGCTCTGTTCTCATTTTAATATGGGACTTTCTACCACAGGTGTGGGCTCTGTTGTCTTTCTGATAGGGGATTCTCTGCCTAGGGCAATTCTGAGCTCTCTTGTCTTTCTGATATGGGATTCCCTGCTGAGGACATTCTGCAGTTTTTCCTGTAAAGTTCAGCTCTTATTCACAGGGGCCTAAGATGGCTATACTTGTGCTAATGCTAAACTTGAGGTGGAATGGCCTTGATTTTTCTTGGCCTCCATAGAATGGTATTGCCAGGATTGCTGATTTTTCAAGAAAAATACAAACTTTCAATTATATGTGATTTCCCTTGATTCATTTTGTCCTCCTTTTATTCTTTTCTTAGGTAATCTGTATGCCCAATCTGGGACTCAAACTCACAACCCCAAGATCAAGAGTCACATGCTCTACCGCCTGAGCAATCAGGCACCCCTCTCTTGATGCTTAATTTTGACAAATTTCATTTTATTTTTTAAATTCCATTTAAAACACATCTTAATAGCTTGTGGCCCCACAAAATATGTCCCCTGATTCAGAGCATGACCTCATAGAATTTTCTAGAATTTCTAGAATTTTCTAACTCCACCCTAGAGGAAAAACAGTATCTGTAGGTAGAGGATTGCAGTGTCACTTAAGACAACATGCAGATGGGCAGCCCCGGTGACCCAGCAGTTTAGTGCCACCTTCGGCCTGGGGCCTGATCCTGGAGACCCAGGATCGCGTCCCACATCGGGTTCCCTGCATGGAGCCTGCTTCTCCCTCTGCCTGTGTCTCTGTCTCCTGTCTCTCTCTCTCTTTCTCTCTTTCTCTCTCTGTGTGTCTGTCATGAATAAATAAATAAAATATTTTAAAAAAAGAAGAAGAAAGAAAAAACATGCAGATGGAGTTTTTGCTCTGCTAGTCTGCACTGCTTGGCTGCTCTGTCTACATAACAAAGTAAGGCACATGTGTCATTTGTGTGGAATTTGGGGGCCAAAAAACAAAAACAGAAGAAAATTTCTTGGGAGCAAGTGGGAAAGCAGATGTCAGCAATATGGTTGGTGGCCTGTACTTACACTGAGGAGGATGGTAGGAAACTCACAGGAGTGAGATGACTGAGGCCTTATTGTGTGTATTTGTGAGAAAGAGAGAGAGAGAGAGACACTGCAATAACCACAAACCTTCAGTACAAGCCCGTTTCACAAAAACACTGCGGAGGTGGCACTAGCAGAACAGGAGTCCATGTTAGAGAAGTTCTGAAAGAAAGGTCACAGTGTACTTACTAAGAACGATGACCACCAGAATGCAAATGTGTATGGAAAAGGAAAATAATAGTTTTGGCTACTTCATTTTAATTTGGAGAGTAATCTCTGATCACAGAGACTTTAAAGGGGGCATTATTTTTATATGATCAGGGGCACTGAAAAACCTGGGTTTTTTTCTTTCAGACACTTCAAATACCAAGCTTTCCCTGCCACCTGCTGGTTATTGGTTGCAACTTAAAAAAAAAAAATCTGAATAAGTCGTAAAGTATAAAAGAAGACCACCACAATGTGCCAACTTAAGAAATAAAATATTACCAATAAAATTTGGAATCTGCTCTATTCCTCTCCCTGACTGCATCTCCCTCCTCTTTAAAAGGATCGTCTTGAACTATAAGTTTATCATCTCAACACACTTAATTTTTCTGTATTACATATGTATCTCTAAGCTATACTGGTATGGTTTTGCATGTTTTTAAAGTTTATATAAAGAGTATCATTTTGCATAGAATTTTCTGTATGAAATATGCAGGCTACTTTTTAAACCCACATTGTGTTCATGAGATTCATCCATGTTGACATGGCATTTTCACTGCCATATAGAATTCTAGGTAGTGGATATGTCATAAATTGTTTGTCCATAGTCTTCTTCATGAATATTTGGACAGCTTCCAATTTTTTACTAATACAAACATTGCTTGTCTGAACATTCCAGAATATGTCCTCATATGTAAATGCTGAGTTTCTCAGGCAGCAATTTTAATTGTAAATGTTTTGTCAAAATGTTTACACATCTCCATCCCCACTTGATATTGTCAGATTTCTGAATTTTTGTAGTTCTGCTGGGTGTGCAGTGATATCTCTTTGTGGTTCTAGTTTCATGACCTTGATGGCCTTTGGCACAGGATCTGGGAATCAAGTTATTTAGCTCATCTTGAATAAAGGTTTATAATTGCCTCTGTAAAGATCTTGCATTTCTTTTATTCGATTCATTCTTAGATATCTCAGATTTTTTATTGTAAATGTATTGTTTTTAAATGACAATTCCTAACAGATTTTTTTGGTACTAGGGTATATTCATGCAACTGATTTTTTTAGATCAGTTTTATGCCTAGTAACATTGTTAAATTCTTTCATCCACCCCTAAGACTATATTTGTAGATTCTTTGTGATCTCCTAGGAAGTCAATCATATTTTCTATTTTATTTTTTTTCTCTTTAAATTCTTTCTCCTCTTCCCTATTTTTCTGATCTTATTACAGTGTCCTGGGATGTAGTACAAAGTTGAATAGAAAGGGTGAAATCCAGCACCTTTGGATAGCCCGTGATCTTATCGGGAAGTTCTTCATAGTCCTAGTTCTGTAAGAATTTACTTTTTGTTTTGTTTTTACCATGAATGTGTGTTAAAACTTATTTTTTTGCCCTGCATATATTGATAATTCTGTTTGGTTTGTCTCCTTCATTTGGTTACTCCAGTAAATAACATTAATAGATTTTTTTCAGACTTATACCATTCTTGCATTTGGAGGATAAACTCAAATTTATCTCAAAAATGAGTGAGCTCAAGCCTGAAAGATTCTTTTCTTACACTATTTGTCTGGTTCCGGCATATCTGCTACATAAAATAAACTGGATCACATTCTCTCATTATCTTTTCTCTGCCATGAAAATTAAAAGACCCAGTAGAAATATCTGTTCTTGAAATCTGAGGCATCAGTGGGAGCATTTTTTAAAGAATGCTTCATTTCACTTTAGAAATGTCGAGTCTAAAAAAAAAAAAAAAAAAGAAAGAAAAAAAGGAAATGTCGAGTCTATGGTAAAAAAAGAAAGCCACAGGGCCCCAAAATGGTGCATTTATGTTGAGGCCCCAAGTCAGTAAACCAAGACTTAATACCTAACCTAATTGCACTTTCAACTCCCCAGAAATGTGACCTTTCAACAGTCCACATGGGAATTTCCTGGTCAGCACAAGGAATTTTACTGATAGGCCACTTCCATTCCCCTTAGGAGGGTTATCTTGCCCAAAACAATGGATTCTTTGCTACTCATTTTCTTTTCTCCACTCTCTAACTCTCCTTTTCGGTAGCCCTTTGGAGCTCCCCTCTACTTGCTATATGGGATGCTACCGGATTCATGAATAGATGAAGAAAGCCAATTAGATCTTGAAAATATACTCTGTTCAATTTTCATTATTTAACATGGCACATATGTCATAGATTCATTTCATTCCTTCAGGAGGGAATCAGTAGCTGGTCAAGCAGTTGAAAGACTGAACAGGTACTGAAGCTAGAGGCTGGAATATGATGGCTAGATTCAATTCAAAACTGGTTAATAAAAAAAAAAACTGGTTAATATCTATACACGGAAATAAAACTGGAGACTGTGGGGTTATATCTTCTACCAGAAATCTCAAGCATCCCTACTGGAAAAAAAAAAAACAAAAACAAACAAACAAACAAAAAAAAACAGAGACTTAGCATGCAACTTCAAAGGGTCTTAGTTCTAATCATTATTAAATAGTCAATCATATAAAAAAGTATGGTGTCTTAAAGATTGAAATAGTCTTCACTAGGCCTGTTAGATAATGCTCTGGTATGATCCTGGAAAGACAGGCATCTTTTGCCTGACTTCATGCTCTGGCTATTATTTCTTAACAATTGAATGCCTTTTATGGGCTGAGCACCCTATTGGGGTGAATGGCTTCAGCCTCACTTTCAGGTATCCTATAGAGAAAGACAGCCATGTAAATGACCAAGTTCAATATTGTATTATAGGTACTATGATTAAAAGTCTCCCAGGGCACAGGAGAGACACTAAGAGAGGTGGTCAGGTGTTACTAGGAGAGCAAAAAGGCCAGAGGCATTGCCCAGGTGCTGGGGAGGAGCAGCCATTCCAGGGAAGAACAGTCACAGGCAAGAATGTGTGAAAAGCCAGTTATGTTACCTGTCACAACCACTATTTGTAGCCTTTAATTACCTACTGTCCTCAATTGTCATTTAGCTGCTTTGTATAATAGAAACATTTCAGCAGTATCACATACTTGAAGTGGGGAAATGCTGGGCAGAGATGGTCTTATACTTTTGGGAATAAAGTAAGCTGTCATGGGTAGTCTATGAGATTTGTAAAAATCAGGAAAATTGACACTTGGGACCTGGTTTGAATCCCAGCACAACCATTTGCTAGCTGCGAGACCTCGGGTAAATTAATAAACTTCTCTCTGTGACTGCTTTGTGCAAAAGGGTCCCCAAATGACCTGACACTAGCACCATGAGGTATAAGTGAAGAACAGTGTTTCTTTGGAAGCTCTCATGCAGAAAGGCAGCAGAGTCCAAAGATTCCCTGTGCTTCCGCCATCCTGAGGGTCAGTGTGCTAGGTCAGCAGGCACGGCTGGGCACACCACAGAAGAGTCCAGTAGAAGGACCCCACTGCATAGTAGCGCTCTAACTATGTTCGGGGGAGGGGGAGAGCCAGAGGGAACATACACATGAAGCCACGATTACGGGAACTTTCTAGAGGAGACAATGACCTTTTTAGGAGGATAGTCCTCCAGAGACAACCTCTGGTTTCAGCCTGTCAAATCTGTGTCCAAAATGTATACTTGCACGATTTTAATTAATGCAGGTGACCAGGTGCCAACAGGAGAGGCCAATGCCATTGAGAGAATTTATCACTAACATTTTTCAAGGGAAGGGGACATTGCAAGGCCACGCAGGGTCACAGAGGGAAAGCCAGGTTTGGTCAGATGGCAAAAGATAGGAAGGAGGGAAAAGCTGAAGCTAGAGCTTCTAGTGGGGTTTAGGGCAAAGGCAAGAAGGCAGGGAAGGGGGTTTGCAGTCAAGATTGGCTAGTTCAGATAATTCTGGTGGTTTGGGCTCTAGGGGTAATCTCCAGTTGTCCCATTCCTGACACTGGGGATTTAGGGCTGGGGAGATACTGGCTGGGGATGCAAGAGTCAGAGAAGGGAATGGGAAGGGCCCAGGCTAATGTCTTCCCAGTCTGCGCATGAAAGGTGTATTCTAGGCAAGCTACCCACCATTCCCAGAAGTCACTAGCTAACCTTGGGGAGAGCAGTTTCTCCCCAGACCGAAAGGCCCCCAAGAGTTATCAAAACATCTTGAGATACAGAAAATAAAATAACAGAAAGAATACAAGCTGCTGGGACAGCCTCTTGCTAAGCTACTCATGCCCTCCAGCATCACCTGGACTTGTCTGTCGTCACCTCATCTACCACACGGGAGCATTCATGTCAACTATATCTCATGAGCTTATTATGAGACCTAAGTGTAGTAGGAGACACTTCATAAATGGCAGTTCTGTGACCTGTCTCACCAGCCTTAGCTTCAATAATCCATGTCACTCTCTTTTTATTGTAGTAAAATACACATAACATAAATTTACTGTCCTAACCATTTTTTAAAATTTTTATTTATTTATGATAGTCACAGAGAGAGAGAGAGAGAGAGAGAGAGAGAGAGGAAGAGACACAGGCAGAGAGAGAAGCAGGCTCCATGCAGGGAGCCCAACGTGGGATTCGATTCCGGGTCTCCAGGATCACACCCTGGGCCAAAGGCAGGCGCCAAACTGCTGTGCCACCCAGGGATCCCTGTCCTAACCATTTTTAAGTATACAGTTAAGTGATATAAATACATTCACCTTGCTGTGCAACCATCACCACCATTCATCCACAGAACTCTTTTTATCTTGTAAAATTGAAACTCTGTACCTGTTCTACGATAATGCCCTATTCTCCCCTTCCCACCAGTTCCTGGCAAATACTGTCACATTTTCTGTCTTTTTTATTTTAACTACTCTAAAATACCTCATATAAGTGGAATCATACAGTAGTTGTCTTTTTCTGACTTTCTCATTTTCCTTAGCATAATGGAACAAGATTCATCCATATTATAGTATACTGCAGGATTGTCTTCCTTTTCAAGGTCAAATAATATTCAATTGTATGTCTATATCACATTTTGCTTCTCCATTCATCTGTTGATGGACAATTGGGTTGCTTCTACCTTTTGGCTACTGTGATTAATGCTTCTCTGAACCTGGGTATATATATATCTCTTTGAGACCTTGCTTTTAGTTCTTTTGGCTATATATCCAGAAGTAGGATTGCTACAACATATGGTAGTTCTATTTTTAATTTTTTGAGGAACTATCTTTTTTTTTACCACAGCTATTGTACCATTTTACATTCCTGCCAACAGTGCACAAGGTCTCCATCTTCTCCACATCTTTGCCAACACTTATTCTCTGTTTTTTTGATAGTAGCCTTGCCAATGTGAGGTTATATATATTGTTGTAGTTTTGATTTGCATTTCCCTAATTACTGGTGATGTTGAACATCTTTTCATGTGCTTATTGGCCATTCCTATATTTTCTTGGAGAAATAACTACTCAAGTTTTTTGTCATTTTTTAATTGGGTTATTTGGCTTTTTATTATTGAGTTTTAGGAGTTCTCTATATATTCTGGATATTAATCCATCCCTAATTAGATATATGAGCTGCAAACATTTTTTCCCATTCTGTGGGGTGTGGCTCTCCACTCTATAAATAGTGTCTTTTGATGCACAAAATTTTAAAATTTTTGTGAAGTCCAATTTGTCTATTTTTTTGTGTGTGTTATCTGTGTCTTTGGTATCATAGCCAAGAAATCATCATGAAATCCAATGTCACGAAGGTTTGGTTCTATGTTTTATTGTTTTAGATCTTGCATTTAGGTCCTTGATGTATTTTGAGCTAATTTTTGTATAGTGTTTAGTAAGGGTCCAACTGTATTATTTTGCATGCATCCAGTTTTCCCAGCACCATTTGTTGAAGAGACTGTCCCTTCATTGAACAGTTTGGTATCCTTGTCAAGAGTCATTTGTCTGTCTACATGAGAGTTTATTTCTGGGCTTTACATTCATTCTATTGGTCTATGTGTCTGTCTTTATGTTAATACCATCTTCTTTCTATTAGTAATTTGTAATCAGTTTTGAAATCAGGAAGTGTGAGTCTTCTGGTTTCATTCTTCTTTTTCAAGATATTTCTGGCTATTCGGGGTCCCTTGGGATTCTTTAAGAATTTTAGGATGTCTTTTTCTATTTCTGCAAAAAAAAAAACCCCACAAACCAACCAACCACATACCATTGGGATTTTGACAAGGGTTACCATTGAATCAGTAGATTGCTTTGGGCAGTATTGACATTTTAACAATATGAAGTCTTCCAATCCATGAACATGGGATGTGTTTCCAATTGTTTATGTCTCCTTTAATTTCTTTCAGCAATGTTTTGTAGGTTCCATTACACATGTCTTTTACCTCCCTGATTAAGTTAATTTCTAAGAATTTTTTTAGGCTATGAAATTGGTCTTGCAATTTCCTACTCAAATTGTTTATTGTCCTTGTATACAGGTAAACAACTAACTTCTGCATATTGATTTTGTATCCTGTTACTTCACTGAATTCATGGATTAGTTCCAACAGCTTTTTTGGTGTAGTCATTAAGGTTTTCTACACATAAAATTATAGCATCTATAAACAGAGATAATTTTACTTCTTTCTTTCCAAGTTGGATGTGTTTTATTTCTTTTTCTTGCATAATTGTTCTGGCTAGAACTTCCAGTACTGTCTTAAATAGAAGTGATGAAAGCAGGCATTCTTGCCTTGTTCTTGTTCTTAGGGGGAAAGCTTTCAGTTTTCACCATTGAATGTGATGTTTGCTGTGGGGTTTGCATACATGGATTTTATTATGTTGAGGTAGTTTCCTTTTATTGTGAAAGGATGGTGTTGAATCCCACATCACTTTTATTTCTCAAAGCAACCACTCTGACCAGATCAGCAGAAAGCTCATTATCTCTTTCTTAGGCTCCTTCTGCAAAAGTAGAAACTGGATACAGGCCCTTAGAAGCTAAGGCAGGGAAAGGACTGCAGGGTGAGGGATGGTAATGGACACTGTGGGAACAGCATCTGCCAAAGAACTGCTGTTGGGAGAGTCATATCCCAAACAAACTGTGGTGTCTGCTTCTTTGCAGACCTCTGCAGCTGGTACATATCGTGTTCCAGCCCCAGTGGTCGTTCACGTGGACAATCCTCCATTCTCAGCACTCACTTGGCCAAGGCTGCCCCCCACACTTTCCTTTCTGCCCATGTGCCCAGGCATTGCTGCCTAAGCACACCCACTGTGAGTTGAGGAAGTTGGAGCAGACTTTCACACCTTGCCCTGGGCTCCCTGTCACCAGTCCAGATGAATCATTTATTTCTTCATATTTAATTCCTCCAGAGGGGCCCTGGGACCTTCCTTGATGGTAGACATCACTTGGTCCCTCAGAAAAATTCTAATAATATTGAATCTTCAAAAGGGAGTCCACTGTACCTCTTGAAACTGTCAAGGTCATGAAAAACAAAGAAAGGCTGAGAAACTGCTACAGACCTGAGGAGACTAAGGAGACATGACAGCTAAATGCAATATGGATCTTGGAACAAAAAAAGGATATTAGTGGAAAAAGTGGTGAAATGTGAATAAGTCTGGAGTTTTGTTAATGACAACATACTAGCGTTGGTCTCTCGTTTTGGGCAAAGGGGTAAAATGGGTAAGATGAAAACAGAGAAAGCTGAAATTCTGAAACTTTTCTAAAAATCTGAAATTATCGCAAAATAAAAAGTTTATTTAAAAAAGGGGGTAGGGGGAGTCCAGGTCTTAGTTCCATTTCTTCCAGATGACTTCCCTGGTTCTTACTTAAATTTATTCACGTCTTTCTTACCCATAAATTTCTTTTTTTTTTTTAAGATTTATTTATTTATTTGAGAGAGAGAGACGCATAGCACCAGCAAGGAGGGGAGAGGTAGAGGGGAGATAGAGAGGAAGAGAATCCCAAGAAGACTCCCCACTGAGCATGGAGCCCGATGCAGGGCTCAATCTCATGACCCTGAGATCATGATTTGAGCCAAAACCAAGAGTCAGATGCTCAGTCAACTGACTGAGCCACCCAGCCTCCCCTCCCCCCCCCCGCAAGTTTCTTTTTCTTTTTTCTTTTTTTTTCTTTGTTTGCAAGTTTCTTTTAAAAACAAAATTCTTTTTCGGCAGGGCAACTTGGTCAAACCAAAAATATGGATGTGTTCAGTGTCCTTTGCATACAGTTCCTTTGCATACAATACCTATTTCTTTACATTTACCTAACACATGATGCATGATTCTCCACAGATTATGGAAAATCTGCTCCAAGAGGATGAAGTAGCTGAAAACCCCTCAACACCTTCTTTCACTAAATACATGTGAAGTTCTGGGGTCGCCGGGTAGCTCAGTCAGTTGAAAGTCAGATTCTTGATTTCAGCTCAGGTCATGATCTCAGAGTTATGAGATCAAGCCCTGTGCTGGACTCTGTGCTGAGTATGGAGTCTGCTTGGGACTCTCTCCCTCTTCCTCTGCCCCTCCCCCTACTTTCTCTCTCTCTCTCTCTCTCTCTCTCTCTCAATAAAAAGGATAATCTAAAGTTCTGTTAATCCTCCTTACAGTAACTACTCTTATTGTTGATATGAACTAATGAGAAAAAGATAATACCATATATTTTAAAAACATTATTAAATGAACCAAGCTAGTTATTTACAAATCTTGATCTATGAAGAAGTACTATTATGCTCTTCTAATTGGAAGAGATTGTCCAGATATCTCCTAGGATAAAATGACCCCAAAGTGAGTTCTTCCATTCAATGTACATACATTATTTACATTCTGTGTAGGTGTCCTTTTATTGATGGGAACCATCAAATGACTTAGCTGTAAGTATGCTAGTAAAACGTTAAACAGCTATCAATTTGACTACCAACCTCCAATATCACAGGAATGTGTTCAGTAGCCCCATGATGGCCAAACTTGTAAATATCCAGGCACCTTATATCAACTTGAATGAATGAATGTGAACAGAGACCTAGGCCCTCCAAAATCTTATACTGACCTAAGAGGGAATCTTGTGACAAATATACCACAGGTTCTGTAATTAGACATTCTAAGGGGAGGAGAAAAAAGAATTTTTCTGGACATACATGAAAAACAGATTGCAAGAGTAAAAAAACAAGAAACAAAACAGAGGTTTTTAATAAATGACAGAGGAGTTAGCCAGTGACCGTAACTCTTAGTACCCTGTAGTTGTCCCAAGCCAGAAGGTTTCCCCACCTCTCAGCAGAACTTAAGCCTAAATTCAGCAGGCAGGACTATTTTGGTGCACCTCCTTTAGCCAACTGAGTGGTTCCCCTGCTCCTCATGATTCCTCCAAGATGGAGAATGGGGCCCCAGCTGGTGACTAGGCATCCTATACTAGATGGCAAAATGGGCAAGGGATGGAGTAGGATACACTATATCCTTCTGAACGCCATATTCCCAGGAGTTCCATTTTGAGACCCTAGCTATTATGAATATCTACTTTGAATGTGTGAGTTAGGAAATGTATCTGCCAAAGCTCTTTGTTTTAAGCAAATGGAAATCAATTCTGGCTAACTTAAGCAGAGTAAAAAAATGACCACATTTCACTGATTCCTACACACATAACTTTTACTTTTAACATCTTTTGAAATCAGGAATATCTTTCAATAGATAGTGCCTTATAACTGCTGTTGGCCAGGTGGCAGTCATGACATAGTCGTCATTGCCTGAATGTATATGCAAACTAGGTTGATATTCCCATTGGCATGATGGAAAACTGCAAACCTGGACATTTCTGTCAATGAGCCATTTAAAGTCCATTTGAGGGATCCCTGGGTGGCGCAGCGGTTTGGCGCCTGCCTTTGGCCCAGGGCGCGATCCTGGAGACCCGGATCGAATCCCACGTCGGGCTCTCGGTGCATGGAGCCTGCTTCTCCCTCTGCCTGTGTCTCTGCCTCTCTCTCTCTCTGTGACTATCATAAATAAATAAAAATTAAAAAAAAAAAAAGTCCATTTGAGAGAAGAACATGAGCCTGTTTTTATCTGTCAGCTATGGTAAGATCAAGAAAGTGTGAGCAGAGCACACTTGAAAAACTGGTATAAGGAACGTGGAAGGGACGCCTGGGTGGCTCAGTGATTGAGCATCTGCCTTCAGCCCAGGGTGTGATCCAGGGGTCCCAGGATCAAGTCCCACAGTGAGCTCCCTGCAGGGATCCTGCTTCTCCCTTTGCCACCCGCCCCCCGCCCCCCGTCTCTCCTGAATAAATAAAATCTTTTTTTAAAAAAAGGGTGTGTGTGTGTGTGTGTAAGAAACTTGAGGAGACAATAGTGGGGCACTTTTAATAAACGCTTCATCACCTAGGCTCTTAATGGCATAGAGGGCAATGTTGTATGGAGAAAAAAATGGTTTTTAAGGATTCTAAAAAGTCAGACTCCGAATGAGATGTTTTAGAAATACCTTAAGCCATTTGTTCTGCTAATATTTTCTTTTTCATGTATCCACAGGTGATAATATGACAAGGAACTATGTCTAAATACATCTTTAAAATACATCTCTGGGGATCCCTGGGTGGCGCAGCGGTTTGGCGCCTGCCTTTGGCCCAGGGCGCGATCCTGGAGACCCGGGATCGAATCCCACGTCAGGCTCCCGGTGCATGAAGCCTGCTTCTCCCTCGGCCTGTGTCTCTGCCTCTCTCTCTCTCTCTCTCTCTGTGACTATCATAAATAAATAAAAATTTAAAAAAAAAAATAAATAAAATAAAATACATCTCTGGTGAGTATATAGATTTAAAATTCCTGGTAGTAAGAAGACATTGCATCACCATTAAATTGGCAGCCATAAAATAAATAAATAAATAAATAAATAAATAAATAAATAAATAAATAAATATAAATTGGCAGCCATTTCTCATTCATAGTGGTACATGAACCTCCAGTTCATTGATCATTTGAAGGTTTCTTAGATTTGATGATGATTAAGATGGTGTGGTAAATAAGAATTATCAAGATAATCAAAGAACCAAACGAGGTCAGAAGTCAAGAACAATGCTGAGTGATGATTGAGTGACACAGTCTGTTAAGCGTAAGACTCAGTTTTGGCTCAGGTCTGGATGGATCTCAGGCTTCTGAGATAGAGCACCCTACCCCCCACTGCTGCCATTGGGTCCTCACTCAGCATGAAATCTGCTTGAGACTTTCTCTCCCTCTCCTTCTGCCCCTCTCTGCCTCTCTCTCTCTCTCAAATAAATAAATAAATCTTTAAAAAAAAGAAGAAAAAGAACAAGGCTGAAAATCATGCTGCGAAAAATGGTATGGTGTGAACACCGCATTCTCACTCCCAAGCATGGAGAGCACAACACATGACCCCAATACTCTTAATGCCTGCTGCTACACCAGTGTCATAGCCAGTGGTGACCAGAACTCAATGTTGCTCTATTTTCGTCCCTGCAAGAGACCATGTCTCATGGTCTTTTTTTCCTTCCCTACTTTCCCTATGTCTCACCTTTATTTGCATTATTAGCTTCTGATACAAAGACTAAGGTGGATATTAATGTCCTTGCCATAGAAACTGGGAAAACAAGTAGCTGGCATTTTGGTCCTTCATAGTAGAAGGTAGACTTGGTCTCTGATGAATACTGACAGATAAGGGAATTCCCAAGCTGTAAAAAGGTGATTTAGATGTGAGGCAGCCAGAAAGAATGACAAATAAGACCTCCTGCTGGTGAAATCATAATGCCCTTCTGTGGAGGCCCATGGTGAAAAAAATCATGGTTAATGCTGGGGAGAGGTCAGAACCACAAAAACTCTAAGCCCATCCCAAAATCAAAGACCCAAGGACACCAAGGATACCCAGAGACTGCAGTACTAGATCAGGAGGTTCTATGCTTATCAGACTTCATGTTTCAGCTTCACTGATCCTGGTTCTTCTGTCCAAAATAATGATAGACAAGATTATTGCCACTTTTACTTTTGGAAAGTCCTTCATATATTTGAAGATAGAAGCTTCTTTAAAAACATTTCAACAATTTAAAATTTTAAGTTATGAGAAAGTAGAAATTGAAAAATTCTATGTTAGGGGCACCTGGATGCGTCAGTTGGTTAAGCATCTGCCTTCCTCTCAGATCATGATGTCAGGGTCCTGGGCTCAAGCCCTACATTAGGCTCCTTGCTCAGCAGGGAGTCTACTTTTTTTTTTTTTTTTTTTATAGTCACACAGAAAGAGAGAGAGGCAGAGACACAGGCAGAGGGAGAAGCAGGCTCCATGCACCGGGAGCCCTACGTGAGATTCGATCCCAGGTCTCCAGGATCGCTCCCTGGGCCAAAGGCAGGCGCTAAACCGCTGCGCCACCCAGGGATCCCAGGGAGTCTACTTCTTCCTCTCCCCCTGCTTGTGCATGGTCTCTCTCTCTCTCTCAAATAAATAAATTAAATTTAAAAGAAAAAAGAGGGATGCCTGGATAGCTCTGTGGTTGAGTATCTGCCTTCTGCCCAGGGTGCGATCCCAGGGTCCCAGGACCAAGTCCCACATCAGGCTCCCTGCATGGAGCCTGCTTCTCTCTCTGCCTGTGTCTCTGCCTCTCTCTCTCTGTGTCTCTCATGAATAAATATATAACATCTTTAACAAAAAATTAAAAATAAAAGAAAAATTCTATGCTAGTATCCACATTTTTTGCCTTGTAGAAAACTTATGATTGTGCATCAAGAAAAAAAATAAAATTAAAAAAAAAGAAAAAAAGAAAATTTATTACAGGGCTAAAAGCTACCATTTCCAAGATAAGTAAGAATTATATATAGCAGAATAACATAAAATCTCTATGATAGGATCTTAATTCATCATTACCTGAATCAAAATTTAACTTTTAACTTAGAATAATACAAATCAGGGGGATCCCCGGGTGGCTCAGCGGTTTAGCGCCTGCCTTTGGCCCAGGGCGTGATCCTGGAGTCCTAGGATTGAGTCTCGCATCGGGCTCCCTGCATGGAGCCTTCTCCCTCTGCCTGTGTCTCTGCCTCTCTCTCTGTGTGTCTCTCATGAATAAATAAATAAAATATTTTTTAAAAAAAGAAAAAGATTTTACATGGAAGTGCTTTCTGCAAGAATAACAATGATAATTTTTAAAGTAATTATACTGTGACTTAAATTTATTATCATGCATTCTTTTTTCTTTTTCCAGCTTCACTGAGATATAATTGACATATAGCAGTGTGTAAGTTTAAAGTATATGACATGCTGATTTGATACATTTATGTATTGCAAAATGAGTACTACCATAGCATTAGCTAATGCCTCCATCAGGTCACACACACAATTATCCCCCATCTTTTTTTTTTTTTTTTTTAAGATTTTATTTACTTATTCATGAGAAACATAGAGTCAGCAAGAGAGGCAGAGACAGGAGAAGCAGGCTTCATGCAGGGAACCCAATATGGAACTTGATCCCAGGATCCTGGGATCAGGCCCTGAGCCAAAGGCAGATGCTCAACCGCTGAGCCACCAGGGTCCCAACACCTCTCCTTTTTTTTAGTAATGAAAATAATCTTAAGATCTCATAGTGGCTTTCAAGTATACAATACAGTATTACTAACTATAATCATGTGCTCACTTCGGCAGCACATATACTAAACTTTAATCATCATGCTGTACAATAGATCCCCAGAACTTATCTGGCTTCTAACTTGAAGTTTGTACCCTTTGACCAAAATCTCCCATTTACCCTACCCTCCAGTTTTTGGTAACCACCACTCCACTGTTTCTGAGTTCAGCATTTTTAAATTCCACATATGAATGAGATCATACAGTATTTCTCTTTCTTTCCCAGACTTCCTTCACTTAGAATAATGCCCTTAAGTTTCATCCATTTGTTGAATGGCCACAAATATTCATAAGCTTACTACATGTCCTGAAATGTGTGCAAATAAGTCTCAAAGGTAATTTCCAACTTGCTTCTAATGTTTAAAGTACTTCCTCAAAAAAAAAAAAAAAGTACTTCCTCATGAGAGGCTAGATAGAATTCAGAATGTTCAAAATGTGTAACCATTTCTTTTTCTTAAGAGTCTAGAACCTTAGTCAAGCCCTGGCTTTTTTGATTCTTTGCTTCAAAAAGAATAGTATCATGTCTAGTAGGTATAGTTTTCTTTACCGTGTACTCCTCTCATCTAGAGTTAGGACCACTTGCTTACTTCTTAGGGAAAATAGCATATCATGAAGGCTAAGGGTGCCATTTCTGAGTCAAGATACTAGAGTTCAAACCCTAGCTCTGCCTCTTTCTGTCTGTGAGATTTCTCTTTCAGTGGTCCCACCTGCAACAAGAAGATAGTAATAGTATCTCCCTGACTCGTTGAGGTGTTCTGAAGATCAAATGGTATGAAGTGTTGAGTAAGGTGTCTAATGTACTTTAACTGCTAATAGATTTGATATTCGTTGCTATTTTTTTTTCAATTTTTGTTTTTGAAACTTTGGGTATACAAAATTATATTAACTGGTTACTCCTTGATTCATAACCCACTGTCATCATTGGCCCATAAAAAGGTACTCTTTTGTTTTATTCCTTTAATTTGTGTTCATTTTTTATTTTTCTATATTAGCTTGTTTAATAGTATATTAGATTCATATCAACCCATTCAACCCTAGAACTAGACTATTACCAATAATTTACACCTACTTAAAGGCTTTCACTTTGTCCTCTTTTTTCTCCTCACTCTTCCCAGAGATAACAACCGTCTTAAATTTTGTGTTACTCCTAAATACCTTTTTAAAAAACTAAGCTATTTATCTATATGGCTCAACAATATATTACTTAGTATTGTTGGTTTTGTATTTTAGAATAAGGATATAAAACTATACATTGTTAAAAAAATTTAAAAAAAATAAAATAAAATAAAACTATACATTGTGTTCTAAGATTTGCTTTTGTTACACATTATTTTATTATGAGTCATCCATGTTTTTTTATGAGCTCCAATCATTTATTTTCACAGTTATATGATATTCTATTGTGTGACCAAACCACAATTCATCAATTCTCCTATCAATGGGGATTAGGATTACTTACTTTTTTCTTTTTTTTCTAACAGTGTCTCTATGAACATTCTGGTACATGTCTCTGGTGCATATGTGTAAGAATTTCTCTTAGTCATATAAATATAATGAATGTGCTAGTTTATATGCGAAATCATTTCCCAAAATGGGTGTACCAGTATACAGTCTTACTAGCAATAAGTAAAATATCACATTGTTCTATATTATCTCTAATGCTTGGTATTGTCAGACTATTTTTTTTAGTAATACATTTAGTTTTTGGCCCTGTTGGGAACTATACAATAAGCAAGTGATTTGCTGTTAATTTATTAAAAATAGAGAGGGATATTTGAAAACAATATATGACATTTCAATTGCTGAGCATCAAAGTTGATCCATGTTCAACAGAAAAAGAATAGAATGGGAGCTGTTTTGTCTCAATATATTTAATTTTATGTTTGTTCATGGCTACATGTATACATTATGACTAAAATGCTAGGCTAAAAATACTAGATAATATTACGTGAATGAAAGTTGAATGAGTAAAGTCAATTCTGTATTTTTGTTTCTTATGAGACATGATTCAGATTGCTGCTCAGTTAATATATTCATTCATTTAACAGATTTGTTTGTTTTAAATTTACTTTTACCTTTTCACTTTTTAACTCTTAACTATCAAATGAGTATGAAATCACATATCTCACTGTAGTCTCTATTTCCATTTTTCTCATTATTACTGGTATTAAACATTTTTTATATGTTTATCAGTCAAATGTGTTTCCATTTATGTGAAATGCCTTTAAGCAGTCACTCATGTTGGCATTTAATTATTGTTAGCCTAGCTAAAGTTTGTCCCTTTTGTTGATTTTCCCATACAATCAATTTTTAGTTTCTTTGATTTTCTCTATTATTTTTCTATTCTCTATTTCATTAATTTCTACTTTAATATTTATTATTTTATTCCTTTTGTATACTTCAGATTTAGTTTGTTCTTTTTCCAGTGTTTTTAGGTGGAAGTTTAGGTTATTGAGTTGAGATCTTATTTTTTTTAAACATAGGTTATAAATTTCCCTCTAATCATTGCTTGGGCCACATACTATAAGTATTGATACTTTGTGTTTCTTTTTATCTATCCAAAATATTTTTACATTTCTTTTTTTTTAATATTTTTTTTAAGATTTTATTTATTTATTCATGAGAGGCAGAGAGAGACACAGGCAGAGGGAGAAGCAGGCTCCATGCAGGGAGCGCGATGCGGGACTTAATTCCGGGACTCCAGAATCACTACCTGAGCTGAAGACAATTGCTTAACCGCTGAGCCACCCAGGCGTCCCTATTTTTACATTTCTTTTGTTATTTCTCCTTTGTTCAACTGGTTGCATAGAATGTGTTTTGTAATGTTTACATTCTTAAATTTCTTTCTATTTTTTAAATGTCTGTTATTGATTCCTAATTTAATTCCATTGTAGTCAGAGAATATACATTATATGACTTCAATACTTCAAAACTTATTGAGACTGTATTTTTATGGCCCAATATATATTCTATGTGATTTGAAGAGAATATGTACTCCGCAGTGATTGAGTGTAGTGTTTTACAGAGGTCTCTTAGGTTTAATTTGTTTATAGTGTTATTAAAGTTTTTCAAATTCTTGTCGATTGTCTACTTAATTGTTCGACTGATCATTAAAGATGGAGTATTGAAGTCTTTAACAATATTGTTGCCCTTTTTCTCAATTTCCATCACTTTTCACTTCATGTATTTTGGGGCTCAGTTGTTAGCTGCATATATGTTTATAATAATTATCTTTCTGATGGATGGACCTTATATAATTACCAAATATCCTTCTACATCTAGTAATTTTTTTCCCTTTAAAGTATATTTTGTCGGGATGCCTGGATGGCTCAGTGGTTAAGCTCTGTTTTCATCTCAGGGTATGATCCTGGAGTTCAGGGATCCAGTCACACATCAAGCTCCCTGAGGGGAGCCTGCTTCTCCTTCTGCCTATGTCTCTGCCTCTCTCTCTCTCTGTCTCTCTCATGAATAAATAAATAAAATCTTTTTTAAAAAATAGAATATATTTTGTCTAATATTAGCATAGCCACTGCAGCTTTGTTGTGGTTTCTGTTTGCCTGGCATGTCATTTCCATCTCTTTACTTTCAACCTATTTTTTACCTTTAATGTAAACTGTGTCTCTTGTAGACAGCATATGGTTGGAGCTTACTTTTCTTATTCAGTCTGACAGTTTCTGCCTTGTGATCAGATTGTTTAATCTAGTCACATTAAATGCTACTATTGATGCTGGGTTTATGTCTGGCATTTGGTTTTTGTTTTTTAAATGGCTTGTGTCTTTTTTCCCTATTCCTCTTTTATAGCTTTCCTTTGCATGAAGTGAAAGTTTCTAGTTTAAAATGTTAATTCCTTTCATGATTCTTCCTCCAACACTTTGGAGTTATTTTCTTAATGGTTGCTCTGTTTATCTTAATTTATCATGATTTATTTCAGAGCTGTACCAACTTAATTCCAGTAAAATATAGAAACATCACTTCTATGTAGCACTATTACGTCTCCTCCCATTTGTCTATTATAATTACTATACATATTACATCTATATATGTTACAAACCCAACAATACATTCTTATAATTACTACAATATATGTATATTTTTATATCTTCAAAAAAAGCCGAGAGAAAAAAGGAGAGCAAGTATAATTTGTAGTTTATTAACCTTTTATTTATCATTTTTGTTTTTCTGCATGTCTTCTTATGGATTCAAGTTACCATCTGGTGTTATTTCCTTACTTCAGTACAACTGTTCTCCCCACTCATTTGTTATTGTAAAGTAGATTACATTTCTCTATGTTATAAGCTAACAATTATATACATAGTTGTATGCAATTGCTTTTTAAATTAGTTAAGAGTAAAAAAATGCAGTTGTACTGTCTTTTATAATTACACAATCACCTTTATTGGCAATCTTTGTTGTTGTTGTTTTTTTTATTCAAATTACTTTTGAGTGTCACTTGCTTTCAGTGTGAAAAGCTTCCTCTAGTAGTTATTTTAAGGTGGGTTGGCTAGCAACAGATTCAGTTTTTGCTTATCTGAGAATCTTTTTTATTTTATCTTCATTTTTGTAGAACTATTTCTCCCTTCGATTGTGCCAAATTTTTCTTTTACTAGGTATATGAGTGTTTATAATTGTTGTGTCCTATTTATTCTTGAGCTTTTTATTAAGACAAAATATCTTTTTGTCTCATAAATCTTTTTAATCTAAAGCCTATTTTGTCTGTTAGCCACCCCTTCTCTCTTTTGGTTACTGTTTGCATTGAATATCTTTTTCCCCACCCTTTCATGTTTGATCTATTTTGTGTCTTTGGATCTAAAGTGAGTCTCTTAGAGACAGCATATAGTTAGATCTTTTTTTAAAAAATCCATTCTACCAATCTCTGTTTTTTGATTAGACAGTTATTCCATTCACATTTAAAGTAATTACTGATGAGTGATTTACTTCTGTCATTTAGCTACTTAATTTCAATATATTTTATAGCTTTTTTGTTTACTTCCTGTATTACTTTTTTGTTTCATTGAGCTTTTTTAAATAATGAAACATTTAAATTCCCTTCTCATTTCCTTTTGTGTATATTCTATAGCTATTTTCTTTGTGGTTACCATGAGGATTACATTTTACATCCTAAAGTTATAACACTATAATTTGAATTTATACTATCTTAACTTTAGTGACATACAAAAACTCTGCTTCTTTACTGTTTTATTTCTATCCCTTTCAGTTTTTTTTTTAAGTACTTGCATTTTTTTTCTAAGATTTTATTTATTCGTGAGAGACACACAGACACACACACACAGAGCCAGAGGGAGAAGTAGGCTCCATGCAGGGAGCCTGATGTGGGACTCCATCTCGAGACTCCAGGATCACACCCTGAGCCGAAGGCAGACACTTAACCACTGAGCCACCCAGGCATCCTCCCTTTCAGTTATCGATGTCACAAAATTACACTATGTCCAAAAACATAAACTAATGATTTTTTGTTAATATATTAGTACCTTAAATTATGTAGAAAACAAAATGTGGAATTTCAAACCAAAGTTACAATAATATCACCTTTTATACTAATAATTATTCTTTTTAATGTTAATGCAATTATGTAGAAAACAAAAGGTGGAGTTACAAACCATTGTTACAATAACAATAGCTTTTTATAATTGCCCACGTGTTTATCTTTATTGAGATCTTTATTTTTCATATTGCTTCAAGATGGTGTTTCCTTTCCTGCAGGACTCCTTTAGCATTTCTTGCAGGCAGGATGAGTTATAATGAATTCCCTCAGCTTTTGTTTATCTGGGAGTGTCATAATTTCTCTCTCACTTTTGAAAGACAATTTTGCCAGATAAAAGATTCTTGGTTTACAGGTGTTTGGTCGTTTTGTCCTTTTGGGATTTTGAATAAGTCAGTGCACTGCCTACTGGCCACTAAACTTCACATGAGAAATCCATTGACAACTATCAAAGATGCCTTAAATGCAATGAGTTACTTCTCTTTTGCCATTTTCAATATTCTCTTTGACAGTTTGATTATAATGTGTCTTAGTATGAGTCTTTTTGAGTTTGTCCTATTTGGAGTTCATTGACTTTCTTGGATATTTATATTCATGCCTTTCATCAAACTTGGGGACTTTTCAACTCAAGTTTCCTCAAATACTCTCTGACTCTTCTCTCTCTTTTCTCCTTCTGGGGATCCCAGAATGTATATGTTGGTCTACTAATTTATGTCCCACATGTCTCTTAGGTTCTGTTCACTTTTCTCCAATCTTTTTTTTTCTCTTCTTCAGATTTAACAATTCCAATTGCCCCAGCTTCGTGTTTGCTAATTCTTTTGCTTGCTCAATCCTGCCTTTTAACCCCTCTAGTGAATTTATTTCTGTTATTGTACTTTTCAGTTCAGAATTTTTCTTTTCTTTCTTTTTCCTTCTTTCTTTCTTTCTTTCTTTCTTTCTTTCTTTCTTTCTTTCTTTCTTTCTTTTTTCTTTCTTTCTTTCTTTCTCCTTCCTTCCTTCCTTCCTTCCTTCCTTCCTTCCTTCCTTCCTTCCTTCCTTCCTCCCTTCCCCCCTTTTTTTTTAGTAGGCTCCACATGGAATGCAACATGAGGTTTGAATTCACAACCCTGAGATCAAGACCTGAGCTGAGTTTAAGAGTCAGAGGCTTAACCAACTGTGCTTTTCAGGGGCCCCCAGAATTTCTTTTTAATTCCTTTTTAGGTTTTCTATTTCTGTCAATTATCATTTTGTCCATACATTGTTTTCTTGATTATCTCTATGTTTTCCTTTAGTTTTTTTCTTTTTTTAAGATTTACTTATTTATTCATGAGAGACAGAGAGAGAAAGAGAGAGAGAGGCAGAGACACAGGCAGAGGGAGAAGCAGGCTCCATGCAGGGAACCTGACGTGGGACTCGATCCTAGGTCTCCAGGATCAGGCCCTGGACAAGGTTGCACTAAACAACTGAGCCACTGGGCTGCCCTGTCCTTTAGTTTTTAAACATCTTTAGTTGTTTTAATATTTAAGTTGTCTAATATTAAAGATCTGCCAATTGTTTTTTCTTAGGAACAGTTGCTTTGGATTTATTTTTTCCTTTGAATGGGCCAAACATTCCTTTTCTGATATGCCTTATGACTCTTGTGTTGAAAACTGGACATTTGAATCTAAACATGTGGTAACTGGAAATGTTTCTCTCCCCTCCTTAGGGTTTGTTGGGTTATGTTTTATTTTTATTTTTATTTTTTTATTGTGTTAGGCTATCTACTAAGAATCTTCCAAGGGTCAGCATAAGGTGCAAACTTAACGTTTTCTCAGTTCTTCCCCAAGATTTCAATTTTTCCCTGGGTATGCATAATGATTTTATAATTTCCCTGTATGTATGGATGCTTTGAATGCCCTAGTCTTTAATGCCTAGCTCTCAAAAGAGGACCACCCCCCCCCCCCCAAAAAAAAATGAATTAGGGAAGGAAAGGCACCAGTCCCTTAAATTCCCTGAAGTCAGGTAAGAGCAGAGGAGCTTGCAGAGTGAGGGGGATACAACAATGGCTGCTCACCTCTGTGTCTTCATCTTTTTTCTTTTTAAGATTTTATTTATTCGCGAGAGGCACAGAGAGAGAGAGAGGCAGACAGAGGCAGAGGGAGAAGCAGGCTCCATGCAGGGAGCCCAACATGGGACTCAATCCTGGGTCTCCAGGATCACACCCTGGGCTGAAGGCAGCACTAAACCACTGAGCCCCCTGGGCTGCCCTGTGTCTTCACCTTTATGATCAAAATAGCAATCATGTTTTAGAATACAGATCTCTGATGTTTGGAGAACAGGATCCTCATTGCTCACCATAGTTCTCACCATCTACACACAAGCTTCTCTCTTGTAACTCCTCCACTGCCTACTATGGAGGTGGAGGTGGCAAATAAGCTAATAGCTGAAATTGACTGATATTAACCACAGTCTACCATTCAAGCCTTCTTCTGGAAGTTGCAAGCCCTCAATAGATTCCAGAGTTCCAAATATTTATATCAGATAGATTACATCAATGCCATTGTTACTTAGGTGGGGAAACAGATTGCTGGTGCTTCTTATTGCACCATTTTCCTGGAAACCTCCTTTACCTTCATTTTTTTTTTTAATTTTTATTTATTTATGATAGTCACACAGAGAGAGAGAGAGGTAGAGACATAGGCAGAGGGAGAAGCAGGCTCCATGCACCAGGAGCCCGACGTGGGATTCGATCCCGGGTCTCCAGGATCACGCCCTGGGCCAAAGGCAGGCGCCAAACCGCTGTGCCACCCAGGGATCCCTACCTTCATTTTTGATAGTTTTGCTTACATATGATATTTTTGGTTAAAAAGTTTTTCTTTCATCGCTTTGAATGTCATCCCACTGCCTCCTGGTCTTCATTTTTTATGGTAAGAAATCAGATGTTAATCTTATCAGGGTTCCCTTGCATATGTCATTTTTCTCTGATTTTGATCATTTTTACTAGAACGCATCTGGATGTGGATTTCTTTGTATTCGTCTTAGTATTTTTGTTTCTTGAATTTGTAGATTAGTGTTTTTTATCAAATGTGTGGATTTTTCACCCATTATTTCTTCAAATATTTTTTTAAGTTTATTTTTTTAGTAATCTCTATACCATAGGTGTGGCCTGAACTCATAAGCCCAAGATCAAGAGCCAATCAGACACCCCTCTTCAAATATTTTTCTCTCCACCATTTCTATTCCATCCTCCCTTCTGCTGGTCTTTCCATTATACATATATTGATGTGTTTAGGGGTATTAGGTTTCTCTGAGGCTCTGAGGTATGAGGCTCTGCTCATTTTCCTCATTCTTTGTTCTGTTTTTCAGATTGTGTAATCAATCTTCAAGTTCATTGATATTTTTCTGCAAGTTCAAACAATTGTTAAGATTCTCCAGTGAATTTTTTTTTTTCAGATTTTATTTATTTATTCATGAGAGACACACAGAGAGCGAGGCAGAGACACAGGCAGAGGGAGAAGCAGGCTCCATGCAGGGAGCCCCGTGTGGGACTCAATCCCGGGCCTCCAGGATCCATCCTGGGCTAAAGGCGGTGCTAAACCACTGAGCCACCCAGGCTGCCCTCCAGTGAATTTTTCATTTTGATTATTGCACTTTACACCTCCAGAACATCCTTTTTAAAAATTTGTACCTCCTTGATACTTTCTTTTGTAAGATTTTATGTATTCATGAGAGAAACACAGCGAGGCAGAGACACAGGTAGAGGGAGAAGCAGGCCCTCTACAAGGAGCCTAATGTGGGACTTGATCCTGGACCCCAGGATTATGCCCTGAACTGAAGGCAGATACTCAACCACTGAGCCACCCAGGCATCCCCTTGATACTTGTTTTTTGATGAGATATTGTCATCATTCCTTCCTTATTTAAGCATAGTTTCTATTAGTTCTGGAACTAATATTTACATAGCTTAATTATAATGGCTGCTTTGAAGTCTTTGTTAATTCTGTTATCTGGCCTTTCTCACAGTTTGTTACCTGCCCTCCCCTCACCTCCCTGCCCTTCTCTCGTATGAGTTACACTATCCTACTTCGTTGCATATCTCATAACTTTTTGTTAAAAACTGGACAGATTTGACTATATATATTGTAAGATCTTTGCAGCCTTGAGCATGCACCTCATGACCTGGAGAATAGAGCTTTTAACAGGCCTTTCTCTATTTTCCCGATCTCTTTGTTAAACTATCTGCCTTTGCTGGTGTCAAACTCAGATGTTAGTTCCATGTCAGTGGATTGGGTTTTTTTTTGTTATTGTTTTTGATGATGTCCTAGAGCTTAAATTGCTCTGTAGTCTGATCTGATTAGATTCAGGCCTTTTTGCAGAGGTAGTTTTTGAGTCCCGTCTTTGAGGCTTGTTATGACTACAGGAAGGCTCTTCTTTCCCCTTTCCCTATTCTCTTTAGTAAATTACCTAGCCTAAAAATAACTTAGCTTGTTAATTTGGTGGAGCTACCCCTTTTAATTTTTTACCACTTAATTTTTCATTGTCCTTGGGAGCTCCCTTAGTCCTGAATCTCCCCCATACTCTGTCAGATAAAATCAGTTCCTTTGGTAAGAGCTTCAGACCTCTCTGTTCTCATGACTTCATCTCCCCTGGAGGGGATAAAAATTCTATGCTGCTACTCTTAGCTATGGTTGGTAGGGGCCATGATCTGCTTCTCCAGGGTTAATAGCTTGCTTTATGATCAGAACTCAATGGAGATGGTAGCTTCTAGTCTTCTTGGCTTGCCTCCCCAGGGCATGGAAACGTCACCCCATGAGCACCTAGGAAAAGGGTGATCGGAGTCCTGGTACTCTTGGCCTGCTGCACCTGAGGTAACTCCTCCACCCTGAGTGGAAGCTGGGTGGAGGGAGTCCTGACATTTTGGCTGCACTTGCCTACAGATTAGCCTTTGAAACACAAATCTAAGGGGCTATGGGAATACTGGCTGCCTCTTCTTCCTTGGGAGATACCACAAGACTTGAGTGGGTACTTGAGGAGTGAACATTATCTTCTTGGCCATATCCACTCAGAATGGAGTTTCTGTAGCGCTCGGCTTTGTGTGTGTGTGTGTGTGTGGGGGGGGGGTGGTGGTGACGGTGATGGTAGTGGTTTAGGGCTAGAATAAGTTGTAGCATAAATACCACAGGCTCTTAAAATTCTTTTAGAGGTTTAGATTTTCTTGAATGTTTCATTTGCTGTATGACCTTAAGATAATAAGCAGAGATCTTAAATGGTTCTTTAAAAAAAATTTTTTTTTAACCAATCATGGTAATTAGGGTGAACATGCAGCCATTCCAGAAGCCATTTGTCTATTGTTACTATCATATAGTTTGTCTCACCAAAAATAGTTTAAAAGAAAGGACATTTATTCATATCCCTTAGGATATTTTAAAAATGAGAATTTGATCATCTCAAAACCCCAAATACTATGAATTTAGAAAAGAATATAAATTCTTAATAGATTTGAGTTTAAAAAATATTTTATCATTCAGAAAAAATTCTCAATAGAATAAAACAACATCCAAGGTAAAAAAGATATCAAGACATGAAATTTTAAGAGCAAACTTTTCCATTATTTTAAGTACAATAATTATAACTGCTTTTTTGCTTGTTTGTAAAACACTGTTTGCCTTTAATATTTTTTTTCACATCAAGGATTGTATTTTAGTATACAATATATAAAATCATAATGCTCAGAAACACCAGTTACCATCATAAAAGCAATGCTGTTTACTCACTGGTCATCTGATTCACATGGTTGCCAATATCAGGAAGAGTAATAATCAAGCAGATTTGTAAATCTGCTCTTTTTTCCTTTAAATGCTATTTATGGATGGCTGCCTTTAAAAAATTCTGGAACATTAAACAGGAGTTTTCATTTTACAGATCATATGCACTTTTATTATTTTATGTTGCTTACTACTGACTTTATAAAAGCCATAAGTGTTGGATATGTATGTATATTTTTTAATAACTAAAGATGATCAGAGAATATTAATTGAACCAAAAAAAATCCATATCAAGTGAAACTTTCATTTGCCTTCATCATTACTGTCACACTTCTAAGAAAGGGATTACACAAATTATAGTTAGAAAAGAAAGATTTCATGTGCTTGGACTTCCAAGTAAAAAGTTTTGCTAATAATTTTACACTGTTTACTGCAATAACAGAATTATTTTTAGTTCACATAACAGGTATACAATTACTAAACATTTAAATTATTTTACAAAATTTTAAAACGTCTTTAACTCGGAATTTGATGGTTCAAACTATGAAGCAGTCCAAAGTGAAGATTATATTTCCACTATAACCAAGTATAAAAAGAATGGCAACTAATTCTATCCTAAACCAGAAACCCATTTTAAAGAATCTCAGAAGAATAACTGCTTAAATGTAAACGGTAAACGACTTGTTATGGATATTTTACAAACATATTTCTGCAGGGTTTGGAAGTTATGCTAGTGTTCAATCATTTGTAAGTCCCTTCTAGTTCTAAAATTCTATGATTTTATATGCTTTCCTAACAGTTCTATTAAGAAAGTTACTTATCAGTATTGCCAGATTACATCATCACACATAGATGGAAATTTTAGTATGTTACTGTATGTGCTTAAAATAAATGTAATCTTTCAGAATATGCTGCAGTTCACATAAATCTCCCCATCACATTTGTTCCAGACTGAATTTCAACATGCTTGAACAGAACCTATTTCCTTTATGTGGCAATGAAATAAACAATACAGTAGACAAAATAAAATTTTAAAACATTCACCAAATGTTACAGCTCATATTCAGAAATAACCACCTGTACCTCAAACTCCCTATGTTAAACTATGACAATTTATTTAAATGCAAACAGCTGGTATACATGCTGCTTGCTCAGTTCTTTCCAAATAGGGATTTATGTTTGTTAGGAAAAGAAACTCCAGGTTAAATCATAATGTTACGATGCTAAGTAATTGGGATTGCCACTTTCACAATTCAATGTTGGATTCTTAGTTTTGGGGACACATACACACACTACTTCATGGGTTTCCAAAACAGTGATGAGATCCATGAATAACTAGAAAACATCCTCTGATTCATTAGAGTTAGTTCTGTATGCATTAGACCACATAACTTCAAGTAATCTTCTCATTATAATTTTCTATTTTTGAAATACTGGTTCATAAAAAATCAAGGTATCATCCACTGGCAGCATAGCAGTAAATTACACTGAAAACCACATGTACAAAAGACACTTTTGAATGTCATTGTTTCATATTTTTAATACTGCCTTAGAAGACCTGTTCTTCAACTACCTCAGTGTATTCTGAAATGTAAAATAATTATAATAGGAATAATTATTCTAAATCTAAGTAGATAATTCCTAAGGCAGTATTTGTTTACTCAGAACATATTTTCATTTCAAATATATAACTAAAACTTCTCACGTCAGAACACAACTCATAGTTTGAACAGAAACTTCAGTGTTTAAATCTCAACGTTCAATAACAAACACTACATATTAGGTTGCTTTGGAATACAAATCACTCGGTTAAATAAATGGGATATAATTTCTAACTTGTGTTAAAAGTGAAGAAATCCTTTTTTATGTGAAGATGTGACCAAAATCAATTGGTCATATTACAGTAGAAATCAAACTCTACTGACACAACACATTTGTTAGAGATTTGTATACAGATATAACAACAGTTGGGAACTAGATGCTCCTTAAGCTTGGGGGTAATGAAAGAAAAAGGCATACTATGGATCAGGCCCCCATTTTTATTACTTGTTTAATAACAATGCCTACTTTATTGAAGAATGTCTCTTCCACTGGAAATACACTTCTGGTTTAATAATGTTAGTGGGGAAAAAAGGCAGACCCACTTTTAAAGAATGATTCATCCTTATTTACCTACATTGACTAGGTATAGAATGACTCTTCATTTTCTGCTCTGAAGATAACCAATTTATTTTTTGAAGTTTTGACTTGTCAACTTATTTTTGATAAGTGATTAAGAAAGATAAATCTTCTGACTTTACAAATAAGAATATGTGAATAAGAATATATATATTTTCTGAGAAGTTACATCTCGTGATCTGACCTATACTTCTGACTTACAATGTAACTAAATTCCTTTAATAACCTGCATTAATTTTAAATTTTAAACTTAAATTGTCCTTGTTATACTGTTCACATTCACTTTATTTCTCATTTTTACATTTCTATAAATACCCAAAAAACAAAACTCCTCAATTTGAAACCAACTTATATTGGAGTTCTGAGGTTAGTCTTTAACTTTTAAGATATTTTGTTAAAATGTAAAAACCCTGAAATTAGAAACAAAAATTTTACAATTTTACAGTATATATCTAATTTATTTAAAAAAATATTCTGAATTGTTTTTATACAAGTAATCAAGTGTTATTTTTTCAAATGAAACTCCTTTATAGGCTAGAAGAGGATGTGTGGTGTTGCCCCATTAAAAGCCAATACAAATATCTTTTTTTTTTTATGCTGGCACTTCAACTATTTCAAAATAGTCATTCGGCAAAATCACATAACCTCTTTCTGATATGTCGTCCTTCTCTTTCTGGAAGTGAACAACCTCCTTTAATTTTTCAAGCTGTCGTTCTTGTCTTCTGCATCTCTGCTGTGCAGTCTTGAGCTTCTTTCGGAGTTTTTCAACTTGTTGTTCTAGCTGATGAATCCTTTTTCTCTGGTGCATTGTATCCTCCACAGTATAGTTGTGGTCACAGAAAACTGAGAGATTATCAGGGGTCTGAAGAGGAGGCATTAGTAATCCAATAGCAGCATCAACCTGGGAAATGGGAGGTGTTAAAGGAGGTGGGGGAAGCTGTTCTTGTGGCTCCAGAAGATCTTCCTTCTACAACAATAATGCAAAGTAGGTTCAAGTTTAGTAACTACAAATAACAATTTAAAAGAACCCCTGTGGAATTTAAGAATGACATTTTTATAAGTTGGACAACCTAGAAGAAAAGGTTAAATTTTTAGAAACACACACTCTTCCAAAACAGGAAGAAATAGAAAGTATAAATAAACCAATCACTAGTAATGAAATTGAAAAGGTAATCAAAAAAGTCCAGGACCAGATGGTGATTCTATCAAACACTTAAAGAGTTAATACCTATTCTCCTCAAAATATTCTAAAAGACAGAAGAGAAAGGAAAGCTTCCAAATACATTCTGTTAGGTGAACAATACCCTAATACCAAAAACAAAGACACTGAAGAAAACTACAGGCCAAAATCCCTGATGAACAAAGATGCAAAAATCCTCAACAAAAATACAGGCATATTTGACAATACATTAAACACTCAACAATACACTAAAAGGATCATTCACCACTATCAGGTGGGATTTATTCCAGGGATGCAAGGATGGTTCAATATTCATAAATCAATATGAAACACTACATTAACAAAGGGTAAAAATCACACGATCATCTCAATAAATGCAGAAAAAGCATTTGACAAAATTCAACATCCTTTCAATGACAAAGTCTCAAAAAAGCTGGCTTAGAGGGAAAATACCTCAAAATAATAAAGGCCATATATGAAAAACCCACAGCTAACATTACACTCAGTAGTGAAAACTGAGAGTTTTTCCTCTAAGATCAAAAGCAAGACAAGATGTCCACTCTTGCTATTTTCATTCAACATAGTACTGTAAGTCCGAGCCATAGCAGTCAGACAAGAAAAAGAAATAAAAGGCATCCAAATTGGTAAGAAAGAAGTAAAACTATCACTATTTGCAGATGACATGATACTATACAAAGAAAATGCTAAAGACTGCAACAAAAAACTATTAGAGGTAATAAGTAAAGTTGCAGGATACAAAATTAATATATGGAAATCAGTTGTGTTTCTATACACTAATAATGAAGTAGCAGGAAGAGAAATTAAGAAAATAATTCCATTTATAATTACACCAAAAAGAATGAAACACCTAGGAATAAATTTAACTGAGGTGAAAGACCTATGCTCTAAAAACTACAGAACACTGATGAAACAAATTGAAGATGACACAAATAAATGGAAAGATATATCATTTTTATGGACTGGAAGAATTAACATTGTTAAAATGTCCATACTACCCAAAGCAATCTATAGGCTCAATGCAATCCCTATGAAAATACCAACAACATTTTTCACAGAACTAGAACAAATAATGTTAAAATTTTGTACAGAACCCACAAAAGACTCCAAACAGCCAAAGCACACTTGAGAAACAACAAAGCGGGAGGTATCATAATCCCAATTTTGAGATATACTACAAAGCTGTAGTAATCAAAAGTGGCACAAAAACAAGACACATAGGTCCATGGAATAGAACAGAAAGCCCAGAAATAAACCCATGCTTATATGGTTAATTAATTAATCTACAACAGAGGAAATAAGAATATCTATTAGGTAAAAGACTCTTCAATAAATGGTGCTGGAGAAACTGTACAGTTACATGAAAAAAAAAAAAAGAAACTGGACTTTTTTTTTTTACACCATACACAACACTAAACTCAAAATGGATTAAAAACTTAAATGGGAGGGACGCCAGGGTAGCTCAGCAGTTGAGCATCTGCCTTTGGCTCAGGGCGTGATCCTGGGATCAAGTCCTACATCAGGCTCCTTGCATGGAGCCTGCCTCTCTCGCTATGTCTCTCATGAATAAATGAAATCTTAAAAAAACAAAACAAAACAAAACAAAAAAACACCAACAAAAACTTAACTGGGAGACCTGAGACCATAAATATCCTAAAAGAAAACATAGTAATTTCTCTGACATCAGCCTTAGAGACATTCTTCTAGATGTGTCTTCTCAGGCAAGGAAAACAAAAGCAAAATAAACAATTGGTACTATACCAAAACAAAAAGCTTTTGCACTGTGCAGGAAACCATCAACAAAATTATAATGCAACCTAGTGCTGGGGTGCCTGGGTGGCTTAGTCAGATAAGTGTCCCACTTTTGATTTTGGCTTAGGTCATGATCTCAAGGCTATGAAGGGGGGCCACATGGGGGGCTCTGTGCTCAGCAGGGGGTGTGCTTGAGATACTCTCTCCTCCTCTGACCTTCCCCCCAGTGCTCCCTCTAAAATAGATAAATCTTTTAAAAAATAAAATAAAAATAACGTGCAATCTATTGAATGCAAAAAGATATCTGCAAACACTATACCTGCTAAGGAGTTAATAACCAAAATATATACAGAACTTAGATAACACCACACCAAAGAAATATAAAATCCAATTAAAAAATGGGCAGAGGACATGAACAGATATTTTTCCCAAAGACATACACATGGCCAACAGACACATGAAAAGATACTCAATATTACCAAATCAGGGAAATGAAAATCAAAACCACAATGAGTTATCATTTTAGATCTGAGTGACTAATATCAAAAAGACAAGAATTTACAAGTGTTGGCAAGGATATGTGCTGTTGGTGAGAGTGCAAATTGGTGCAGTGACTGTGGAAACAAGTATGGAGATTTCTCAAAAACTTAAAAATAGAATTACCATATGATTCAGTAATTCTATTATTACTGGGTATTTACCTAAAGAAAATGAAAACACTAATTTGAAATATGTATCCCTATGTTTACTGCAGCATTATTTACAATAGCCCAGATACGAAAGCAAACCAAGTGTCCATTAATAGATGAATGGATAGAGATGTTCTGTGTGTGTATGTTGGGGGGGGAGGATATACACATATATCTATACATGCACATACATATATACACACACATTAGAATATTACTCAGTTATAAAAAAGAATATTACTCAGTTATAAAAAAGAATGAGATCTTGCCATTTTTCAACATGCATGGACCTAGAGAGAATTATGCTAAGTGAAAAAAGTCAGAGCAAGACAAATACCATGTGATTCCACTTATATGTGAACTCTAAAACACAAAACAAGTGAAAAAACAAACAAGTAGAAACAGACCCATAAATACAGAGCACAAAGTGATAGTTGCCGAGGGGAGGGGATGTGGGGATGGGAAAAATGAGTGGAACGTATAGGCTTCCAGTTATGTGTTCAAGTCACAAGGATGAAAGCTATAGCATAGGGAAGATGGTCAGTGGTATTCTAATAGCTTTGTGTGGTGACAGATGGTAGCTACAGTGTGGTGAGCACAGCATAATATGCAGATTTGTCTAATTAGTATGTTGTACATCTAAACTAATGTAACATCATCATGTGTCAATTACACTTTGATTTAAAAAAAGACTTTTTTTGTGAATCTTTAAGATAGAAACAATTTAAAACAAAAAAATTTAAGTTTTAATTATACTTTTTCACCTGAAGTAGAAATGGGATGCAAAAAAGAGAGAATGATAAGATTTTATTAAATACAAAACACTTAAACTGAGGGGGAAATACTTTGGAACTGAAAAAGAAAACCCAAAACTTATCAACATACACGTAAGTAGTACAGAGTGACCTTAAAGTAACTTACAAAGCTAGACTGACTTTCTTAGTGTGAGTATATTTAACTTTAATAAACTACACTTTGTAGTTTTAAAAAGTACATCATTGTTAACAGTGAGTTATCTACCAGTGATGGCTTCTAGGTAACACTGATCTTCTTTACATTACTTTCAATTTTCCACAATAAAAACATGAATTTTATAAATAGAAAATCCATTATATTAAAACACACATTACCTTGTCATGTGGCTCAGTACAGAGAAATATTGTGGGTACAGCATTCTCTTTCAGCAACTTGTTGTTGCACTCCCTCTTAAAGCAGTCCGGAGTAAAGTGCTCCGAACAAATACTGCTATATTTGGTGGGTTTAAAGTTTTTCCTTCGGACAGCTGCCTCCCATTTTTTGCAAAGACTGGGTCGAGTAAGAGGGAACCTAAGAAGAAGAGATAATTCAGTTCTCTGACCTTATTTTAAAAGAAAAAAAAAAAAGCACATCTAAACTTTCATGTTTAGGAAAGAACCATTTTATATTGTTGTTTACAAGCTAAGGGACATTTGATTAAAACACTAGCTCTGCAATTTTTTTTTTTTGGACGGTTTTTAGTTGTGCCTTTATTCACCTGAGTTAAGAATGTTTTAAAGATCCTATAAATAAAATGACCAACTACTAGGGTGTGATAATAAGTCAACCCTCTCAGCATGGAATTTTTTTTTTTAAGCCGTATTTGTGGGTGTTCTCTGTGATGCATCACTGAATTCTACTTCTGAAACCAATATTGCACTGTATGTTAACTAACTAGAATTTAAATTAAAAATTTTATAAAAAATAAAAAGCAGTATTTGTTATAGGAATCTTTTGATCACAGGGTGGTTACGAGAATGTCAGAAACAATGATGCAAACAATATAAATAAGACAGGCTGATTAAAAATTTACAAAATGTAAAAACATACATATTGAAGGTCAGCCATGCAGACAGATGCATGCAATGGGAAGAGGAGATGATGGGAAGCTGGAAGTGGAAGTCAAGGGACATGTGCAGTACTATCACTGGTCTCCCTCCATTACTTTCAAATAAATGAATAACTTATTTTCACTAACTTTCACTAAGTGATACAGGTATTGCACACACATCTAAATATACAAGGGTAGGGCAGCCCGGGTGGCTCAGTGGTTTAGCGCCGCCTTCTGCCCAGGGCCTGATCCTGGAGACTCAGGATTGAGTCCCACGTCAGGCTCCCTGCATGGAGCCTGCTTCTCCCTCTGCCTGTGTCTCTGCCTCTCTCTCTCCTCTCTGTGTATTCTCAGACATAAATAAATAAAATCTTTTTTAAAAAAATAAATATACAAGGGTAATCATATAGCTTCTCTGTCTCATTTATTAATGTTTAACTTTTTATGTCAAAGATACTAAGAGTTTCAAGTAAAATATATACTATAGGGTAAATCTGTACTGATTTTTTTTAATCAATGAAAATAAAATTATATGTTTATATCTACATACTGCAGAAAAAGAAGGTTCTAGTTCTCTTAGGATCAATTTGACAAATATGAATTAATCGAATTATAGTCAAATCATAATGATAAATTTAAATTTTCATGTATTCATTTATTTATATGTTTGGAATTGAAAGGGGGTGGTTGATTAGTTTCATGAACTTGGATGCCCAAGTCTCTCCTCAGGTTTGGGAAGTTCTTATTTGTTTTTTAATTTTTAAGTTTTTATTTACTGGGGCACCTGGGTGGCTCAGTGGTTGAGCATCTATCTGCCTTCAGCTCAGGTTGTGATCCCGGGGTCCTTGGGATCTAGTCCTGCATTGGGCTCCCTGCAGGGAGCCCCCTTACCCCTCTGCCTATAGGTCTCTGCCTTTCGTGAATAGATAAATTAAAATTTTTTTAATTTATTTTTTAAAAAGATTTTAATTTACTTATTCACAAGAGACACAGAGGCAGAGACACAGGCAGAGCGAGAAGCAGGCTCCATGTGGGGAGCCCAACGTGGGACTCGATCCCAGGTCTCCAAATCACGTCCCAGACTGAAGGCGGCACTAAACCACTGAGCCACCGGGGCTGCCCAATTTTTTTAATTTAAAAAAATAAAAGTTTTAATTTATTTTAGTCTTCTGATTTGTTTTTAATTCCAGCATAAGAATATTATTGATCTTATTTTACCTCGAAATCAACTGGAATATGTCCATCTGGCCCAGAAAAGTGGGCTTAGAAAGGGTTTATATTTACTGTGATTTTACTTTTCCAAGTCAAGTATCTAGTGAAATGGGGAAACTGGAAAGCCAAAGGATGCTTCAACTCCATGTTCTAGCTTCTCTTCTACATAAGGTATGCCAGAGCTGGACTCTGCTATCATGAAGAACTAACCAATCTTTGGGACAGTTCTTTTCTTTGCCCAGAACAGCTGCTGCCACTGGGCCACCATGTAGAAAGTGGTAGAAGATCTCTGCTGGAAATGGCCTCCAGAAATACAACAGATGGTAGCCATCACCAGTAAAATTCAGCCCCTTGGGCCTCCTGTCTTACACACTACAATGATCAGGCTGTTCATGATGGAGTTCTGTGAGAATAATTCCCATCTATTTCCAAAAAATTGTTCTTTATAGGTAAGAAGGAGAGGCAGATCAGCTCCTCCTTTGACCCAATCATTTGACAGCCAGCAGAAGCTATTTCTGATGTGTGAACGCCATCCTTAGTTTCTAGTACCAATGAAGGGTTTTCCACATTTTTAGATTCTTTGATTAGAAACGGGGTTGTGCAGAGCTGGCTGTAACATAACAGTGTCACCGTCTTCTGATCTATTCCTACACTTTCAAAGAACTGGAAGTCAATTCATCAGCTTTCAGAAATTCCAACAAATGAAGAAGTGATCTCAGGATATACTGAAGTAGATCCTGGAGTGTTAGGTGCTCTCAGTCGTCCTGCAGGTGGAGGGCAGGATGGGGCTGGTGGTGGTGGTCCATCAATCAACACTCAGATCTGCGTGGTAAGGCACTCATTTCCCTGGGTCCCTCTTCTACTAAGCATAAAATGCACCCACATCCCCTGTTACACACGACCCCACCAAAAAAACTGACGGAATACTTAAATTTTGCTTTTGTAATTATTTACTTACGTATAATTGCTATAATTTGCCATCGGTTTGGTAATAATAATGTAAATAATCATATTTATAATAACTTAAAGTCTGTAAACACTTTATTTGGCGGAATGAAAATGCCATCGAGTCCCACTTTGCAGACATCCGATGATCACGAGGTCGTTTCTCCCACAGGCCTCTCTAGCCGCCAAAGCCATCACGGCCCCGGGACCTGTGGGCTTCCTCGGGGGCGAGCCAGCTGTGCGGACCTGGGACCCCATCGCTGCGCGCCAACTGAGGTCCTGGCCGTCCCAGAGGCTCCCTCCAACAGCCAGAGGTGCCCCGAGGTGGGCCCCTAGGCACTGAGTGCACACGTCCTCCCCGAAAGCCTGAGCTGCTGTGAAGCTGGCCTCCCAGGCACGCCAAGGCTGGGAAAAGAGCGGCTCCGTCACGTTCACAGCCTCTGTCTCGGCTCCGTACTGACTCAGGAGGCGCTACTACGCCCTCGCTGCCCTCTTACCCCGAGCAGAGGCTCGCGCGGCGCCCACGGACGCCGCTCCTGGGGCGCCGACACGTCCACGGCAGGCGGCGGACGAACCCCGAGCGTGGATTCCGACTCTCGAGCGCAAGAAACGGCCATGGCAGCCACGCGCAGCCGGAGGCGGCAGCACGAGAGCTCCGACCCAGGCGGGTACACCCGCCGCCCGGCGGACGGGGGACGGGGGACGGGGGACTAGGGACCGCGAGGAGGACCGGCCTGCCCCGGCCCCTCGTCGAGGCTCGCGCGCACACCCGCTGGCCCCGCCCCGCCCCCGCCCCACTTATCAGGGCTCGCGCGCACACGCGCTGGCCCCGCCCCTGCCCCACCCCGCCCCTCATCCGGGCTCGCGCGCACGCAAGCTGGCCCCGCCCCCGAGCCTAACCGGCCGCTCGCCCCCAGCCCGAGCTGGGCCAGCCCCGCGAGACGCGCGGGGTACTTACTTGTGGAAAGAAACGGGCTTATCCTTATCGTACCGGTTCTTGCAGCCGTAGGCGGAACAGGACTGCACCATCCTTCCGGCCTCCACTCACTTCACTTCTGCCGCTCCCGCAAGCAGGAGAAGCGGCTATCGATGCCGCTGCGCTGCGCTTTGACACCCTCACTCCTTCTGTAGCTTTGGTCAACAGTTTCTGTGATGATAAGCTCCCCCGCATTGACTACTGTGCCCGTTTTGTTGTTTGCATTAGCAGAAGGACCACAGCCATCGCCCGTCTCCCATCTCCAAGATGGCGGAGGCAGCTTCAACCTCACCTCTCGCGAGGAGTTTGTCCCACTGTCTGATGAGCCCCGAGGTCAGAGGTAACGTTCCTTGGGAAGCAGGCCATTGGCTAAGGCCAGGCGTTGCGGTAGTGGGTGGGGCCTCCGAGCTTCCGGAAGAGGGAGAGGAAGTGTTTTGGGAGTAGCGGAGAGGCGAGGGGAGGGGACGGAACCGTGAGCGCGGGGCTAGACTCCGCCACCTGCTTGGCCCCGTGTGTTAGTTTATCTGGGACGATGCGGGGTGGAGAGCAGCGGGGTCTTTGGGTGTGGTGGCGTAGAGGAGGGCAGGTATGAGGGTGAGGCCTTTGGGTAGCTCTTCCCGTTTCTCTCAAAGGGCAGCCACAGATGGAATATGATCTGTGAAACTCTGTGGACCCTTGCCCACATCGCCAGGCTTCATCCCATTCATTACCTGCCCTGCAGGTGTCACAAGGCTCTGAGGGCGCAGGCGCCTGAACTGTGGCAGTGCGAGCGGACACTCGCTCCCGCCGGAGGGCGTAGCGGTAGTGCCCCGCAGGTGCCGGGTGGGATCGCGAGCTGCGCGGGTGGGTCCGTCCGCTTGCCTCCGGCGGCGTGCCCTCCCGTCTGCAGGTCGGGGCCTGCGAGTCTGCAGCGCAGGCTGGTGACGAATTCCACGGCTCTATTGTACTCTTTCTGCCTACCCCCGCCTCAGTCCTCGTGGTTCCCCAGGGTTCCATCCTCCGCCCTCCTCCTCCTAAACACCCTGCTGCTTGAGTTCAATAAAACGCTCTGATTTCCTAATGGTCTTCTATTTCTTATGTAAATTTTTCTGCCTTCGATTATCCTCTGTGAATTATGTGTTCAGTTGCTTAAACCGGAAACCTTAGATTTCTTTCCCACTCTCTACATCTGTTTGATGACCAGGATAAGTTTATAAAGTAAGTAAATACTTGTTAAATCCATCCCTCCTCTCCTCGTTGTTCTTGATCAGGCCCTCTCGCGTTCTCTTAACCATGCAACAGCCTCTGACTGTCCGAGGTCTCGTTTTGCCTCTCCAGTCTATCCTCCACAGAAGGTAATTGTCATACACCTGTTCACATCTTCAAAAGCTGCCTCTACTCGATAGTGTCATAAAGCCCTTGAGGACCGGCTACTTCTACCTTTTCACTGTATTCTCCATCCACTTGTCTTTAACTCTTTCCTACCATCATGTTTCACACAGGGCAGGCATTCTCCTGGCTTCCATAAATAGCCTGTTTGCCCTTAGGCTGAAATGCCTCTCACTGACCTGTCCACCTTCAAGATGTGGCTCAGGTGTTATGTTTTCTAACATGCTTTCTCTATCCTCTTTTTCTTAAGCCTCTCAACTTAGGCACCTCTCTTGTTCCAACGAAAACTTTGCGTTTAACCTCTCTGTATATGAACCATACGTTACTGTATGGTTGTCCCACTTCATGGACTGAGGCCCTGTTGAGGAGGACTTTGTCTTAGCCTTGTAACCCCAGCAGCTTGCAGTGTCTGGCATTAAGTATCTAGAAAATGTTTGTTAAATCAACTGGGCCCAGAAAACTTGAGGAATTTCAGAGCCATATCCTTTCACCAAATACTAAAATAATAGTTTATTAGCATTTCCAGGGATAGACAGAAATTTCTTCTGTGGTTTACTGTGCATGCAATAAGGATGAGAATGTGATAGGGATGCCTGGATGGCTCAGCAGTTAAGCTCTGCTTTTGTCTCAGGGCATGATCCTGGAGTTCAGAGATCCATCAAGCTTCCTGAGGGGAGCCTGCATCTCTCTCTGCCTATGTCTCTGCCTCTCTCTCTCTCTGCCTCTAATGAACAAATAAAATAAAATCTTTAAAAAAAAGTGTGATAGCTGCTTGTGAACTGAAAAGTATATTTTAACTAAGAGTTCACTGAAATTGACTCATCAGCTGATTCAGCAGATATTTACTCAGCATTTGCTATGTTCTATGCACAGTTCTAGGGACTTGAGATACATAAATGAACAAGACAAAGATTTCTGCCTTCACGGAGGTAATAGTCTAGTGGAGGTTGGAGGGGGCAGACAAAGAACATAAAACCATATGACATGTTAAAAGGTGAAAGGGGCTATGTGGGGGTGAGGAGGTTGCAATTTTAAATACAAAGGATAGGACAGGCTTAGTAGAGACTACTGAGCCAAAATTTGGAATGGGTAAGAGTTAGCTAGAAATATATCTGGGGGAAGAGTCTTACAGGCAGAGGGAATGGCTAAGGTAAAACTCTTGAGGCTCAGTGTCCCCAGCCTGTACAAAGAACAGTAAAGGGGCCCGTGTGACTGGAGCAGAGTGAGCTGGGGGGACAAATAATAAAGTCAGAGGAAACAGGCTGAGGTCATGTAGGGACCTGTAAGCTAGCGTAAGGACTTTGACTTTTACTCTGAGATGGAGAACATGGTTTACGCAGAGAAATGATCCAGTCTTTTAAAACCATCACTTTGCTGTGTTGAGTATAGATAGCAGGGGGTACTTAGAGGCAGAGAGACTGATAGGCAGGCTTCTATGGCAGTGTAGGTGAGAGAGGATGGTGGCTTAACCTGGCTGGGAATAAGGAATAAGAAGTGATCTTGTCTTCTCTCCTTTTCTTCCCTTCCATTTCTTTATTTACATTTATTGAGCAAATGGCAGACATTATGCTAGGTCTGGGAATATACTGGTGAGCAAGATTAACAGTCCCTATCTTCACAGAGCTTATTGTAGTAAGGGGAAGACAGACAATAAGAAGGTGAATAAAATAACATTGTGCTGAGATGCCTGAATACATAGAGGAGGGGTCACTAGCTGGGGTAGGTGGATCATCTGAGAAGGGAATATTTCGCTGAGAAAGAATGGAAAAAGATCTAACACTGAAGAATGAAAACGGGGAGGCTGGGAAGAGCATTCTCCATACAGGGAGTGTGTACTGAGGACCCGTGGCAGCAGCGAGTTTAGTTATTTTCTGGGAACTGAAGGAGGCTGCGGCATGAGTCCAGGAGCCAGGGGAATCAGGGCATGAAGTGAGGTTGACATACGTTTAGATTTTAAGTGCAGTAGGAAGCCAATGAACCTTTTTAGGCAGGGAGAGACATGACATTTTTAAATGTCATTCTATTAGATGAAGAGCTTTTCAGAGGGGCAACAGTGCAAGTGAGCAGCAGACCAGTAAGAGGCCATGGCAGGCTAGTAACACAGCTTGGTGACTTGGACTAAGGTAGTGGTAGTGGAGATGGAATGACCAGGATTTGAGAACATGTTGGATGTAGAAATGTCAAGGCTTTGTGCTAATATGAGAATGCAGAAGAGAGAGGAATCAAGGTATTACATTTATGGCTTGAGCATTTAGATGGAGGGATGGCCTTAAAAAAGAAAACAAGTGCTATCCTCTTCTCCCCACAAAATAGAGGACTTGCAGAGTGGGAGCAATTTCTGAAGTGCAGTCATCAGTTCTGGGAGTGTAGGACTGGAGAATGTCAGAAGAAAAAGACCAAAAGTACTCAGAGGTTGGTCATACAGGCTACTAAGGAAGCATGCAAGGATCACCAACCAGTGCAGAGCACTCTTTTGAAGTTTGTAATAATTTTTAATCAGTTTGTTTAGAGTGAAACTAGTCAGTTTAGTTACTTGGTTGGATTTCCTTTAATGAAGTTCTCTTCTTCAGTCCCCCTTTTTGTTTTCTTTCTTCTAGGTATTAATAACTTAGAAGTGAAATCTATATTTTTATTATTTATTGACAATAATCCTAATGTTTCCTTACTTTGAAATGGTAAATTTATTTTAGTATATGTGCTGCCAAAGCAAGCACTGCAATGGTAAATTTATTGACCAAGTAAATTGCCTGTAATTTTTAAAATATTAATTGAACTGAATGTTGAATTTTTCTAACCCCCCCCCCCCGAATTTAAATTTTCACTCTTGTGTAGTCTCACATTTAATAGAAAAATAATTTCCACTTTCTCTAAACTAATATATATGCATTGTCTGTTTTTCTTCTCTCCTTTGCCCATTTCTTGTCAACATATTTCTTAAGGCTCATATAACTATTCTCTACTCACCCCTCTCTGGTCAAGGGGTGATTGCAGGGAACATTTATTTCAAAGAGGATGATCTGTCTTTTTAACAATTCAAATGGCCATTAATCAGTTGAATGAATAAATTGTGGTATAGTCATACAAAGGAATACTATACAGCAATCAAAATAAAGAAACTATGACCCGCAACAATATGGATGGTTCTTACGTAATATTGAAGAAGTCACACAAAAGCAAATATATGATCCTGTTTTTTTACAGAGTAAAAAAGGGTTGGTAAAAGTCAAAAGTTACTTTGGGGTAGAGAGGGAATGAAAGGGGGCATATGAGATGGTGGTAATGTGTCTTTTGACTGAGGTGATAGTTAAACAGTGCGTTCACTTCATGATAATTCATCATCTGACCCTGATGATTTAGAAAATCTCTGGTGTAAAAATCTGAGGGTCAGTGGAGGGGAGGTGGGTGGAGGATGGGGTAACTGGGTTCTGAGCATTAAGGAGGGCACATGATATTATGAGCACTGGGTATTATATGCAACGATGAATCACTAAATTCTACCTCTGAAACGAATAATACACTATATGTTTAACTGAATTTAAATTTAAAAAATTGTTTTTGAGTAAATAAATAAAATCTTAAAAAAAGGGGGGGGGAATCCCTGGGTGGCTCAGCTGTTTAGCATCTGCCTTCGGCCTAGAGCGTGATCCTGGAGACTCGGGATGAGTCCCCCATCAGGCTCCCTGCATGGAGCCTGCTTCTCCCTCTGCCTGTGTCTCTGCCTCTCTCTGTCTTTCATGAATAAATAAAATATTTTTAAAAATTGTTTTAAATCTGTTTATTCAACTTTAATAAAACAGCTTATTAAGCAAACAAGGGCTACACAAGATATGCAAAATTGCCTTTTAGAGAATGGGAGAGATGTTTATATACTGATTTGATCTCTTCATTTGATCCCTTACATAAGTATCAAAATGAATGTATGGGCAGCCCGGGTGGCTCAGCAGTTTAGCGCCACCTTCAGCCCAGGGCCTGATCCTGAAGACCCGGGATCAAGTCCCACGTCTGGCTTCCTGCATGGAGCCTGCTTCTTCTGCCTGTGTCTGTGCCTCTCTGTATCTCTCATGAATAAATAAAATCTTAAAAAAAAAAAAAAACAACCAAAATGAATATCTGCCTTAGCTTTATATGAACATTTATGGGAATGAGAATAAATGGGGTAAACTGAGGAAGGCTGGTTAGAATTCTGCTTTTCAAAGTCTTAAGAAACTAAGAGCTAATTCACTAATAGGTTATTTTTTTTTAAAGGAAATAAATTGATAGTTTTTTAGGAAAAAGGAAAACATAACCCTTGACATGAAAAGGATAAGTTGTCATAATTATTCAAGAAGGGTAAACTTTGTCTTCTTGTTTGATAACCTGGAAAAAAACAAGCCACTTGTTTTGATGTAGGAGAGGGCTAAGGACTAAAGATGTTTTAAATTCACTAATATCTAATAGTTCAGATTTTAATTTCTATACAACTATGCTTTCTTTTTTCTATAAACAACTTTTAGGGGTGCCTAGGTAGCGTAGTTGGTTAAGAGTCTGCCTTTGGCACAGGTCATGATCGGGCTCTCTGTTCATCAGGGAGTCTGCTTCTCCTTCTCACTGTGTGCGCTCTCTCTCTCAAATAAATAAAATCTTTAAAAAAAAAACCCTACAAAATTATTTTATTAAAAATCATTTTTAAACCCCAAAAAACAAAAACAGCAAACAACTTTTATTAAAAGTACCCTACCATTTATTCTCTCTGGCCCTCATTATCCTTATCTGTAAAGCTATGGGACTAAATTTTTTTTTTTTTTTAGATTTATTTATTCATTCATGAGAGACACAGAGAGAGGCAGAGACATAGGCAGAGGGAGAAGCAAGCTCCCTGCAGGAGCCTGATGTAGGACTCGATCCCAGAACTCCAGGATCATGCCCATGAGTCGAAGGCAGACACTTAACCACTGAGCCACCCAGGCATCCCTAAATGAAGAAATCTTAATTTGGAATCCTGAATGGCCACGTCTTTGAATCCTCTGAAAGAAAATTACACATACATGTGTATATATGTGTATATATATATGCATATATATATGCATTTTTCTGGGAGGCTATCTGTAGCTTTCATCTGGTTTTCTAAGGTCCCTTCCAGTTTTAATATCCTAGGATTAGTGACACAGTAATTTTCATGTAGATATAAATTGTTTTCTCTGATTAGAAGGATTAGTGTTTTGATCTGAATGTCAGGTATTGTTTTTTTTTTATTTTATAAAGGATTTATTTATTTTAGAGAGCAGAGGGAGGGGCAGAGGGAGAGAGAGAATCTTAAGCAGGCTCTTTGCCCAGCATAGAGCCCAACACGGGGCTCAATCTCACAACCCTGAGATTATGACTTGAGCAGAAACCAAGAGTCAGACACTAAACCAACTGAGACACCCCAGTGCCCCATGGATGTCAGGTATTTTTAAATACTTTTTCAAAATTCTGTTTTTAAACAAATTAAAATCCAAACTGTTAGATGCCAGTGAGTTTAAAACATCACTAGCCTTTAGCCCTCTCCTGTGTCACGTTGTACTCCTTAGAAGGCCCACAGCTATATACCAGTAGTTTGAAGGAGCATTCAGGACAGTGTGCAAATATGTTTAGTGTTTCTAACTGGGTGTTTACTCCTCTTGTGCACCCTTCTGGGACATGGACCAAATCAGAGGATGTAGGTGGATGGGGATGACAGTGACTGATGAAACCTCAGATTTGCTTGCAGTCAGTACATCAGTGCTTAAATACTGATGCCATGAAGATGGTCTGGTTCTGAGAGAAAAACGAAAGCTCAGTGTTTGTCTTTATTTCTATAACAGTATCACATCCTGTCAACAGCCCTTAAGGCCCACTAGCCTGGGCCTGGGAAACTCTAAGTCTTAGGCCATAAAAATTTGAATGCCCTTTCCTATTCTGACCCACTCCCTGGTTTATGGGGTGCTGTTTAGAAAAACAGAAGACCCTGGAGAATATTAGCATATTTAATGTTTCACAGGGGGGTAGGGGAAGGTGTTGGTGCAAACATAAGGGCATAGACTCACAAAAGAATATTTCAGCATCATAAGAGGATAAAGACCATACAATCATTTCCCTAGATGCAGAAAAAGCATTTGACAATGTACAACATCCATTCATGATAAAAACCCTCAACAAAGGAGGGTTGGTTGAGGGAATACACCTCAACATAGTAAAGCCATATATGAAAAACCCAGAGCTAACATCATACTCAATGGTGAAAAGCTGAGAGCGCCCCCTCCCCACCCACACACACAGTCTAGAACAAGACAAGGATGTCCTCTCTCACCACTTTTATTCAACGTAGTACTGGAAGTCCTACCACAGCAATCAGACAAGAAATAGAAATAAGAGGCATTCAAATTGGTAAGGAAGAAGTAAAACTTCCACTCTTTGCAGATGACATAACATTATATATAGAAAACTTAAAGACTCCACCAAAATACTACAAGAACTGATCAGTGAATTCAATAAGGTTGTAGGATTCAAAATCAATATACAGAAATCCATAGCATTTCTATGCACTAATAATGTAGTAGCAGAGAAATTGAGAAAGCAATTCCATTTATAATTGCATCAAAAAGAATGAAATCCTAGGAATAAATTTAACCAAGGAGGTGAAAAACCTGTACTTTGAAAACTATAAAATACTGATGAAACAAATTGAAGACAACACAAATAGAAAGATATTCCATGTTCATGGATTAGAAGAGCAATATTGTTAAAATGTCTATCCTGCCCAAAGCAATCTACAGATTCAGTGCAATCCCTATGAAAATACCAACAGCAATTTTCATAGAACCAGAACAAATCATCTTAAAATTTGTATGGAACCACACAAGATCCTGAATAGCCAAAGCAATCTCAAAAATGAAAAACAAAACTGTTGGTATCACAATCCCAGACTTAAAATATACTACACAAAGCTATAGTAATCAAACAGCATGATAGTGGTATAAAAATAGACACAAAGATCAATGGAATAGAGGGCCCAGAAATAAACACACGATTATATGGTCAATTAATCTTCAACAAAGGAGGCAAGAATATGCAATGGGCAAAAGATAGTCTCTTCAACAAAAAGGTGTTGGGAAAACCGACAGCTATGTGCAAAAGAATAAAATAGGACTACTTTCCATCACCATACACAAAAACAAATTCAAAATGGATTAAAGGCCTAAACGAAACCATAAAAATCCTTGGAGAGAGTAAGCAGGCAGTAATCTGACAACAGCAATAGTAACATTAATCTAGACACATCTCCTGAGGCAAGGGAAATAAAAAAAAAAAAAAAACACTATTGGGACTACATCAAAATAAAAAGCTTCTGTGCAGCAAAGGAAACAATCAACAAAACAAAAAGATAACTTACTGAATATAGAAGATATTTAAAAATGACATATCCAATAAGAAGTTAGTATCAAAAATACATAAACTTCTACAACTCAACACCAAAACAGCAAATAATCCAATTACAAAATGGGCAAAGACATGAACAGGCATTTCTCCAAAGACGTCATCCAGATAGCCAGCAGTCACTGAAAAGATGCCCAACATCACTAATCAGGAAAATGCAAATCAAAACTACAGGAGATATTACATCACACCTGTCAGAATGGCTAAAATCAAAAGCTCAAGAAACAAGCATGGATGAGGAGATGGAGATAAACAAACCCTCTTGCACTGTTAGTGGGAATGCAAACTAGCGCAGCCACTATGAAAAAACAGTATGAATTTTCCTCAAAAAAGTTAAAAACACAATTACCATATGACCCAGTAATTCCACTACTGGGTATTTACCCAAAGAAAATGAAAATACTAATTTGAAAAGCTACATGCACTCCTATGTTTACTGCAGCATTATTTAAAATAGCCAAGATAGGGCACTTAGGTGGTTCCATGGTTGAGCATCTGCCTTTGGCTCAGGTCATGATCCCAGGATCCTGGGATCGAGTCCCACATTGGGCTCCCCACAGGGAGCCTGCTTCTCCCTTTGCCTGTGTCTCTGCCTCTGTCTCTCATGAATAAATAAAATCTTTTTAAAAATAAAAATAAAATAGCCAAGATATGGAAGCAGCCCAAGTGTCCACTGATAGACGAATGGATAAAAAAGATGTGGGGGGGGGGTGTGTGTGTATAATGGAATATTACTCAGCCATAAAAAGAATGAAATCTTGCCATTTACAACATCATGGATAGATCTATACGGTGTAATATTAAGTGAAATTAAGCCAAAGAAAGAAAAATACCATATGAGTTCATTCACATATGGAATTTAAGAAACAAAACAAACATAGAAAGGAGAGAAAAAAAACAGACTCAAATATAGAGAACTGGTGATGGGTAGGGGGATAGGTGAGATAGGTGAAGGGAATTAAGAGTACATTTAACATGATGACCACTGAGTAATGTATAGAATTGCTGAATCACTAGATTGTACACTTGAAACTAATGTAACACTATATACTAATTATACTGGAATTAAAATTAAAAAAAGATGTTAGGAAAAAAAAAGGTAATCAAATATATACTCTAAAGAAATAGGGGTGGGCAAATCAGTGTACAAGCCTAAATTCTAATTCCAATTCCACCAGAATAGATTGCCCACGTTAAATAATTTTCCTCAGGGCAGACCAGGTGGCTCAGCGGTTTAGCGCCGCCTTCAGCCCAGGGCATGATCCTGGAGACCTGGGATCAAGTCCCACGTCAGGCTCCCTGCATGGAGCCTGCTTCTCCCTCTGCCTGTGTCTCTGCCTCTCTCTTTCTCTCCTCTCTGTGTATTCTCATGAATAAATAAATAAAATCTTAAAAAAAATAATTTTCCTCAAAAATAAAAACATTTATACTTTTTCAGTTTAAAAATATGTAAGCATAATTAGAAATGTGATGAGACATTGGATGTCTGTTAGTGAAAAAAAGTCACTGCAACAATTACATTGAACACTATTTCAGGAGTTCTGAATTTTAAAGCAAACAATATTAAACAGGAATATAACACAAGTTTTTAATTTTAGATATATTGCTTTTATTCAAAAGAGTAACTGCTTGACAACCTAAGTCACAAAGTTTGGACCAAACCACCAGTCCACTGAAATAGCCCTGTGAGGTTTGTATCTGCACAGCCACAGGGACCCTTGTTGCTTTCAAATGCTGAGAATTATAGTAGCTGAAACCAGTGTTCTAATGAACAGAATAATTGTTTCCACCATCATGTTCCCCCATGATGCCTAAAGTTATCTTCTGCTCCTCAGGTTGGACCATCTGTTTTTGTGAAAGTTACAATATTGCAGTTTACAAAAATCCAAATTGTTCCTTTGATTTATATGATCTAACTCTAAATCATAGAAGTATTACTATTTTAAAACACTGATTGACTCTACTTGCTTTAAATAATCTCAAATCCCTTTCACGTTTATTATCAGTAATCAGGAAAGATGAAATAAGCAGTCCTAAAATTCTGAGATGTCCACGTGTTCCCTTTTCAATTTAATAAGACTTCACATTATATAGTGTCTTTGTATGTTACAGAAGTTGGTACAATACACCTCTATCAGGAAAGTCTTAGAAGGAATTACAAATATTACAATAAACTTATAACTAGAAATGTGACATTTGAAGCAGAATACATGCAGAGAAAATTAAATCCTTTCAAAAAAAAAATGACATTGCTATAGCCCACATCAAATTTGTAATTGGTGACAAATCTGTTTCTAGTCTGGTAAATGGTGGCATACCCAAGTCCCAACTTGTTAGCTTTTCAACAGGTAATTGCAGCTGAAACATGTCACCACTCTGGACATTTGATTTGGAACTGTAGAATTAGGATTCATGAAGTCTTGATATATCATCTTTCTAGACCCTTCCTCTTAAATCACCTAAGTTAATGCTACTCCAGTGTGTTCTGAAAGGCTTCCCAAGGTTCCCAGTTTCTCTCCTGCTTCATCTCTTCATAGTAACCTTCACATCTATTTGAACCCATACTAAGGAGTTTACTAAGAGTCTAATACCTGTTTATGCAGTTATTTGTGCATGGCTTCAGACCAAAATTTAATCTGTAACACATGGATTTCATCTATGAAAAGGCAGGCAGCAATACTCTGCCTTCTTCACATGACTGTCCTAAGGATGTCAAGTATGCAAGAAATGCTTTAATTATAATGTATTACATTTATGCATTATTGTTTTCTCTATGACAAGCAATACCTTTGTCCTACACCCAAATTAGAAAATACTGTTACTGGTATTTCATTCAGCATCTCATTAATTGATGATTAATCAGATGAACTTGAGAGAATGTGATAGATTTGGGGGTTTTTCTCCCTCAGTATATAAATAGGCTTACTAACATATGGACGGACAGTATGACCATCAGTGACTGCAAGGTGACAGAGCCAGCACTGACCCCTTGGCATTGATTGATTACCTTGCTGTCCAGTTCACAGATGAGCAGTGCCAGCTGAGGGAGTCAGGATTTCATAACCTTGTGGTTTTGATTCTTCTAAAACAGAAAACTGCAGATGAGAGCATTAGGTACTTATGCTGTAGCCATCAAAAAAGCAAGATAACTTTTTTATTGAATTGCCTCAGACAACACTTGCTTATTGTGTTAGACCTGAGGAATCTGGGCTATATGCTGCCATCTAGGGACAGTATTACAAAAGTTTTCTGATAAGAGAAAACCAAAATTGCCCATTCTGTTGGTATAGCTCACCAGTAATATCTCTTGTTAAATTTAAATAGTGTCCCTATACCCATCCCAAGGTCTTTGATGCTCATTGCCATGAAAAGCTACTTTCCTCAGAAATGCATCAAACTACTATGTGTTTGCAGTATCACAGAGGTTCCTGAAAAAAAATTTCCCTTTACAAGTTACTTTGATAGATGATTTCTATAAAAGAACCAAATTCTTGGGCAGCCCTAGTGGCCCAGCGGTTTAGCACCACTTACAGCCCAGGGTGTGATCCTGGAGACCTGGGATCGGGTCCCAAGTCGGGCTCCCTGCATGGAGCCTGCTTCTGTCTCTGCCCCGCCCCTGTCTCTCACGAATAAATAAATAAAATCTTAAAAAAAAAAAAAAAAAAACCAAATTCTTGTTTAAATGTTACAACTGAGAAAAATCATGTGTGCTGACTACAGATAAATGTCTTGTATCATGTTAATTCTTCTTTTGATTAAGAAGTGTCTTATAAACCAAAACATAAAATCAAATTATAGGGGCAGCCCGGGTGGCTCAGCGATTTAGCGCCGACTTCGGTCCAGGGCCTGATCCTGGGGACCCGGGATGGAGTCCCACGTTGGGCTCCCTGCATGGAGCCTGCTTCTCCCTCTGCCTGTGTCTCTGCATCTCTCTCTATCTCTGTGTCTCTCATGAATAAATAAATTTAAAAAAATCATATTATAAATTTCAAGTTTCTTCTTTAACTGTAGCTGATAGCAAAGAATTATATCAAAATGGAAAAGCACAACTGCTCCAAATGCATAAAACTTAGCTAGTACTAAAAGACACACTGACTTTCCCCCAATATTGTACAACATTTTATTGTAACAAAAATAATTAGATGCATCTCGTAGCGATATATTATCATATAGATACACACTGAGAAGGATAAATTGGATAAACTGTAAAACAGTATCTTACTATTTTTCCAATTAATCTGAGTAATTTTTGGAAAAATAAAAAGGTACAAAATTATCCCTTTTTATATAATTCCATATTTTTTCCAGAGACTTAGAGACAACACAGAATCAAGATATAGTTGTTAAGTTATTATAATTCTAATCTTAATATTAGAACCTGTAATGTAAAAATTCCAGTCCTATCTTGTTAGGCATTTGCCAAATGAAATCAAATGTTTGCCATACAGTGGTTTTAAGCTTGTACAATAATATTCAAATGCTATATATACTGCCATGGGCTCTTCTGATTTCACACATAGGCTGAAATATTTTAGTAAACTCACACTTTTTCACCTGTTTAGTCTTTGTGTTATCACTTCTCGATACATAATAGAGATGTAGATGAGCAACAAAAAGATGACAAAGAAATCATCTAGAAAGCCTAGAATTCCAAACAAGGCTTCAGGTACAAAATCTAGAGGTGATATGAGATAGAAAAAAGCTCCCATTAAACAAAGTATTATCCTGATGCGGAACATCCAGAAAAGGCCCCCGACTGAAAACATTTCCCTGAATGCATGCCTCAGTAAAGTAGGTAGATCCATAATTCTTTCCATAATCTGGTAGGGGGAAGAACAAAATATGATTTGTCATCTAATATGTCAGATATCAAAATAATATAATATTCTTACAATGTGCAAACTCAGTTAACATGAATTAAGGAGTTTCACATATTTTTTAGTTATATCTTTTATTTAAAAACAGATCTTTGATAACTAGGTTCTTATAAAGTAGATCTTACAGCAGATAACTGAAAAGCAACTAAAATGTCAACAAACTTAATTAAAATATAGGATATACTGAAGCAAAATTCAAGTCCTCTCTAATTTGAATTAGTAAAATAAACCAAATGAAGCACCTGTGTGTGTATATAGGATTAGAGCCTAAGGCTTGAGCTCAAGTCTCAGCTCTTAAAGTCAGACAGGTCTGGGTTTAAACTCAAAGTCAATCTCTTAGTAGTCAGGTGACCTTGGGGAAGTTGTTTAAACAACTGAGATGATGCAACCAAGTATATGCCACCAGGGCTATTAAGAACTAAGAGATATTGTATACAAAGGATCTTTGTAAATTGCCAGACAATACAGAAGTAGTATACATTAAAGACACATTAACTTACATGGCTTTGACAGTCTAAGAATGGCAATGAAACTGATTCCTTCCTAGGATGTTTATTTGGTTTAGCTTGAGTTTAAGCAAATTACTAATTGCCACAAAAGTTTTTGGAAAGTCAGACCCTACCTTTGTGAAAACGATTATGAAAAAAAGATAAAAGAAAAAAAACCTATTATGCTTCTGAAATATGCACAGAAACATCAATTTTTACATAAGTGAGCATAATTTTCACAGCCGAAATTTAACAAATTATATCAATTTTTGAAAATTGAAGCATTCAGAGAACTTGGAACCCTCACAAACTATTGGAAACAGTTTGGCAGTTTCTCTAAATGTTAAACATAGAGCTATCATAATATCCAGCAATTCCACAACGAGGCATATACTCAAGAGGAATGAAAACACAAATGTGAATGGAAGCATTATTCATAATAGATCAAAAGTGGAAACAATTCTAATGTCCATCAACTGATGAATGGATAAACAAAATGTGATATATTATTTGGCCATAAAAAACAATGAAGTTCTGATATAAATTACAACACGATGAACCTTGAAAACACTATGCTAAGTGAAATAAACTAGAGACAAAAGGTCATATATTATATGATCCCATTTCAATGAAACGATGAAAATGTCCAGAATAGCCCAATCTATAGAGACAGAAAGTAAATTAGTGGTTACCAAGGACTGGGGAGAGAGGACAGGAAAGGGGAGAATGGGAAAGGATGTCCAAGATTTAGGGATGATGAAAATACTGTAAAATTAGATTATTATGATGATTAGATTAGATTTATTCTGAATACACTAAACACCACTGAATTACATACTTTAAACAGGTTGCACTTTATGACGAGTAAAATATATCTAGATAAAGTTAACAAAAGAGTACTAATATCTACTTGTATGACCTTGAGCAAGTTAGTTTATCCTCTGTCTCCAAACTTTGCATTTGTTTTACATATGGTGCTGTGTAGTAAGTAACTAACATGATTTCTTAACTTCTTTCATGATCTCACTTCCCAGGGGCTGGTAATGCAGATAAACTGACCAGAGGAAAAAAGTCACTTCCTGTGTTCATTCCACTGGGCACAGCTCAGCTCTTTTTAACAATCCGTATAATTACTATATATATTTTGTTTGCCTCACGAGTGCCAAATAAGTAGAGAGGGAAGTGAAGACAAAAATGGGAAGAACTGAGCAAGTAATAAGTAAATAGTTATATAAACTCCACCAGATAATCTTGTAAATCCTTTTGAAAACTTGGTCATAAAAAATCAAAATGGTCTTTTTAGAATCACTTCCTACATTAATTTTCTATTCTCTATAGGAGAAACATTTAAAACAAAACAGCTGCATAACTTTCACAAGTCTATGATAAATTATTTTAAATATTCTAGTGACTAGCCAGTATGTCTTTTGAATACTTTTCTGTCCCTTATCAGAGCTGTTTTCATATGGTATCACTTATACAAACTCTGTAATAAGTAGACAAGGAGGATGATTAAGGTTATTAAGAAATGTTTGAAAAAAAAAAAAAAGAAATGTTTGTATATTAATCACAATCTTACTCCAACTTTGGATGAGGGAAAATACCAAAGTCAAAGCTAACTGTCTCTATTACACTGTAATTTCATCACACACCAGACTTCTTACTCATCAAATATATGACACCTACCAAAAATTAATAATTGAGCAATGGTATGCTTCACACTTAAAAATAGGAATAAATATCTTAAAATGACTTTTTTTAAGTTCAGTGATAGGTCTTGAATTTGGGACATGTTGATTTTCAAAGAATCATCCTATAGATGTCACTAGAGGATATGCAAAAAAAAATAATTGCTGGATGAAAAATAGCAGAGGCCCCCAAATAACTATGGAGGACAACAATGATTGGATTAAGTTTTCTGTCTGTTTAAACATCTAGATTTATCTGTTATCCACAACGTTTGAAATTGTATGCTCTTAAGTGTACATGACATCACAGTATAAGGAATACATGCAAAGAAGCACAAGATTACACAAGTATTTAATACTGAAGTACTTTGTGCTTGTTTTGGCAGCACATATAATAATACTGAAACATTTTAATAGATTATATTCTTTGCCGAGAGTAGTATCAATTTTTAAAGATAACTCATTAATTTATTCAACAAATATTAAGAACCTACTGTATCCCAGGCACTGAAATTGCAATGAGAATAGAGCAGTGAGGATATAAAGATAATGCTTGCCCTCATGAAGCTTTTAGTCTACTGAGAGAAAGATAATGAACGAGATTTGAGTATGGTTTGTGACATGCTACAAAGGAACAGTGCAGAGGACAATGATAGTGAATACCTTAGTTGATCAGAAAAGCCTCCCTGAGGAAGGGTGATTTAAGAACAACCTAAAAGATGAGAAGTCAGCCATGAGAAAAGCAGAGGGACAAGTATGCCAAATAGAGGCGTCATGTGTGAAGGTAGTAAGATGGAAAGACTTGGAGTGTATTTTGAGAGTGAAAGGCAGCTGGTGGAGGTGAAGCATTTTGAGGGAGGCTTGGGAGAGAGCAACTAGGTCATGCAGGACTTTGTGAGCACAGGAAGGAGTTGGAACATTATTCCAAAACACTGGAAGTTTTAAAATACAAGAATATCATGGTTTTATATATGTTTTCAAAATATTATTTGGGCTGCTATGCAGAGAAAAAAGTCACAGTGACAAGGCCACTTGCAGTTTATCCTAAGCAAGAGAGGATGGTGGCTTAGGCTAGTATGATTGCTATAAACACAGCCTATTTTTATGAGATAAAAATGACAGGATCTCCTAAAAAAAGAAATGATACAACTTATTTCTAGATCAGGTGAGGGGAATGAGGGAAAGGAAGAAATCAAAACAGCTGAGTAAGACTGAGAAAAGAGTACACTGTTGAGGAGGGAAGCAATTCAATATTGTACATATGGCATGTGAGACGCTGTGAAATATCCGAGTGGAGATGCAAGACAAGTACCTGCATGTATGCTCTAGAGCTCAGAGGACTTTCCATATAAATATGTACTTAGCATATTCTTATTTTTGAAGTACATACTTAGTCATGCACACACTTCTAGAATTCTTTGTTAGATTTTAAGAAAACTGAATGAGCCAGTAAAATGTGAGTTTTTAACCTACCATATGCTTTTTTTGGGGGGAGGTCAACCATAGAGTCAATATGTTCTTTAAAAATCAAATGCTTTTGAGTAACTAAAATAACATATCAAAAAACCTCAACATCTAGATTTACTTAGGGAAACATTTCAAACAGAAGGCCAGGGTAAATAAAAAAGTAGAAAACACAATTGTAAAACTCTCCACAAGTTCTCAGTTTTAAGTTTTTCATTAGACAGTCCCTATTTTAGATTTGCACTGGAGTCAATTTTACATTTCCCTCTAATTTTTCTTTTTTGATCTCTCTCTTATAAAGACTTCTATAATGCTTTTTTTTTTTTTAATAGAGAACTATAGTCCTTGGGAAAGCTGTTACTCTGTAATTGACAACAATGACAAAGGTTAAAACTTTACCCAACACACATAAACAATGAGATTTTTTTATAGTCAAAGAATATTTGGTCAATCTCACATTACAAAACAGAAGTATCATTATACTCTAACTTTGCACCTGCTATAACATTACTTACAGATCTGGGCTGCCCTGAGAATCTCCGGTTATAATCATTAATATCTTGACGCAATGATACAACATCCTGAGATTGGTCATTTTCACCAAATACTGTTAGCAGTAAAGTTACCTGTGTATTAAAAAAAAAAAAAAAAAAAAAGTTATACCTTTCTGCAGCATTACTTTTTTTCCTTTTGTGTTATTATTCAATAGAATGAGAAAAGCTTCTAAACTTATTTTCATTTATTTTTTTCACTCATTGCTTTGAATAAAGGCAACATGAGGAGGAAAGTAAGTTATCATTGCCTTACAATAAAATCCAAAGCAAAATGTAATTTGTATTCCCATAAAATCAAATGGGCAAGTTAACTAAACACTGGTTCTAATATCTTTCAGTTCACTCTAGGAATAAAGTCAGTAGTTCTCTGTTTGGGCTAACAAATATTTGAGGATGTAAGAATTATGAGAAAATATTCAGGAGCAAAGTGACATAAAAATACATGTTTAACATTGTGAGAGAAAAATTAGGGATTTCTTTTGTGATTAAAATCATTATTCTTCAACCTCACTGGTATTTGAAATATCTTCAAATGCTACCAAACATAATACAGCGATTAAGTTATTGCAGAGGCCCACTCTCAAACACCCATCCCTACTATAGTCAAAAAAGGTAATTCTTGATACTGATATATAATGTAATGCTTTTAACCTGGTTTCCTCCATGGTACCTCCATGGTAGAGGTTAGGATAAACAAATATCCCAGGACCATACTAAGGTAATCTGAAGATGACAGCATCTTGAAAAACAAGTACATTTTAATATATAACTATGCCAGGACGTCTGGGTGGCTCAGTGGTTGAATGTCTGCCTTTGGCTCAGGTCGTGATCCTGAGGTCTTGGGATCGAGTCCCACATCAGGCTCCCTGCAGGGAGACTGCTTCTCCCTCTGCCTGTGTCTATGCCTCTCTCTCATGAATAAATAAATAAAATCTTTATATATATATATACGTAGATATATGTGTGTGTGTGTGTATATATATATATATATATATATATATATATATATATATAACCATGCCTATAGAAATGGTCACTGTACAGTAGGATAAAAATGGGAAGGAGCAGTGAAAGATTTAGGTTTAAATCATCTAGCTGTTTTTATCCTTCTTCAGGTCAGCTGTAAAACCAGGACTTCCCACTACTCACATGCTTCCCAAACAGCCAAAGAGAGGAGTGATGAAGAGCAGTAGGTGGTAGGAAAGCAAGTACAGCCTCTCTTCACAAATTGGCTAATAAAAATGCATCCTTCGATAAATAATAATTGACCACTTACTGTGGGCCAGGCACTGTGCTAAGTGCTACATATACCCAAAAACTTATCCTCCCCAAGGATAGAAGGGGAGGCAGACCTGGTCAATAGCCTGTTATAAGGCACTGTGGTGGGGGTTATAATGATGCTTGAGAATAAAGAGTTCTGCCTGGGGTGCCCAGAAAGCTGGAAACATATTATGGCCCTCGCAGTGCAGGTAACACCACTGGTATGTTAGGGTATGCATTCAGAAAGAGAAGTGGGGAGCATGTTACAGTCAGAAGCAGCAGCCTGTACACTATTTCCAGTGAAACAGGATGGGGAACAGGTACCTGCCACCTGTCTTGCTTCCAGGATGAATTCTTCTACAGTTAGGGAACCAAAAGCTATTATATAAAAACAATTTTTTCTCTACCTTTCTAGGCTCTAGCAATTTATGGGTGGTCAGAAGGGTATCACCTGCTAATACATATATAACCTATGAAGAGCGGTGGAAAGAGCCAAGAAGAGGGGACATGTGGTGAAACTAATTCTTTTTTTTTTTTTTGGAACTAATTCTTTAATGTGAGACCATTCTATAATATGGTCTGGTCTCGGTGTTGCTGGCAGATAGCTAAGGATTATGAGAGGTGGTATCCTGCAAATAAACTTCTCTGTTGATTGCCTTGTGTCACATAATCAAATCAGCCATAGAGGCAGTACAAACAAAAACAAAAAACACCACCTGCCATGTGATACAAAGTCAAATGTGAAAGAGGCAGAATTTGGGAAACGTAGAAGCACGCAGGAAAGAAGGAAGATAAAGCTCCGAACTTCCCTCTTTACACCAAAAAATAAAGCAGTGATGGGGATAAGTGGATAGCCAGAACAAAGGCTGAAAGGGTATGTGTGTCTGTGTGTGTTTAACAATTCATGCTATATGGTTTTATTCCTATAAAGTCCAAAAATCAGACAAAACTAAATAATCTTACAGGTGTATGCTACAGTAATAAACCTATAAAGAAAATCAAGGGAATGCTTATCATAAAAGTCAAACACTAGTTTGCCTCTAGGAGAGGAAGGAGGGGGTGGAGATTTGATCCTTAGGAGGCTTCTGGGGGCTGTTAGGCCAGTTTCTATTTCTTCACCTGAGTGATGATTACTGAAGTGTTGCTTTGTGATGATTTAATAAGCTGTACTCATTTGTTTTGTGTGCTTTTCTGTATGTCTGTTATAGTTTACAAAGAATTCTGGAAAAACTGGCTTCTTCTACCATTTTGATTCGTTTTTTGGTCTCTGTGGGTTTATGGCTTTTTACAAAACGTCCTGTTCTTTTAGTGGCTTGCAAAAGGTAGCAAAAGTAAATATGTGTTCAATTTGACTTCTTTACTTGAAAGCTCTCTGTTTTAGGACTTTGCTTTGCACAATGGAATACTTCCTAAGGAGCTACTATCTTTTTACATGTTCATAACTCATTATTAGAAAGGCAGGTATTTTTATTTTAAATGAAAAATAAAGTAAGTATACAGGAAATTATGAAAAAAATGTATACAACTGACAGAATGTTCTATTTCACTATATTTACTAATTAAAAAACTAAAAATTTCATTTTCTTAAATTTAACAGTATTTTGTTTTTCTGGTATCAGAGAAATTGAGAAAAGATGGCACATATCATCTGTGCTGACATTTCAGTCTTCAATATAGATTTATAAAAACTTACTGTTTCCCTCCTGAAGTACCTTCTATACTAACTATAAAGATCTGTTCTGGATCATATAATATGTAAAACTGTCTCCCAAAGAGACATTTTAAAAAATTATTATTCATCATATAAAGCTATTTAGACCCTCACTGGAGAAGGGCAGATTAAAGTAAATTGAGTAGCCCTGAGTGGCTCAGTCAGTTAAGTTTCTGCTTTAGCTCAGGTCATGATCCCAGTGTCCTGGGATTTAGCCCAGATTCAGGAGCCTGCTTCTCTCTCCACCTCCGCCTGCCACTCCCCCTGCCTGTGTGCTAGCTTGCTTTCTACTGTCAAATAAATAAATAAATTCTTTTTTTTTTTTTTAAAGTTAAATTGGAAGGGAAGAACTTTTTTTTTTTTCCAAAAGAAGTTTATGTAGGGGAAATACTTGTTTAAGCCTGATTAGCTGGTTCGACTATTCCTTTGCTAGTATCACAATGAAGTCTGACTAGAATTTTGAGAAGGTTTCATTTACCAGGTGTTTTTTTTTTACTACAATTGAGGGATTTAGAAGAAAATTTCCTTTTCTTGGTATCTTTCAGACATTTTAAAAAATAATGGAGTAACACTTTAGAAGCTTTGGATAAACAGAACTTCCTTACGACCCAACAACTGGTGCTTACCCAAAGAAGACAAAAATACTAATTCAAAGGGATACATGCACCCTAATGTTTAGCAGCATTATCTACCATAGCCAAATTATGGAAACAGCCATAGTGCCCATCGACTGCTGAATGGATAAAGAAGTGGTATATATACAATAGAGTATTACTGAGACATAAAAAAGAATGAAATCTTGCCATTTGCAACTTTGCAACAACATGGAAGGAGCTAGAATATTATGTTGAGTGAAATCTGTCAGTTGGAGAAAGACAAATACCATATGATTTCACTCACGTGGAATTTAAGAAACAAAATGAAAATGGGAGAGAGAGGCAAGGAAAGAAACAGACTCTTTTAGCTAAAGAGAACAAACTGATGGTTACCAGAGGGGACGTTAGGTGAGAGGATAGGTGAGATAGATGATGAGGATTAAGGACCACACTTATGATGAGCACAGTGTATGGTATGGAAGTGTTGTTCACTATATTCTACATTTGAAACCTATATTACACTAGATGTTAACTGGAATTTAAATAAAACTTTAAGGGATCCCTGGCTAGCTCAGTGGTTGAACATCTGCCTTTGGTTCAGGGTGTGATCCTAGGGTCCTAAGGTCAAGTCCTACATCAGACTCCCTTCAGGGAGTCTGCTTCTCCCTCTGCCTCTGACTCTGTGTCTCTCATAAATAAATACAATCTTAAAAAAAAAAAAAAACAAAAAACTTAAAAAATCAAAACAATTCAAAAATTAGATACAGAAATTTTAAAAATTTACAAAAGGAACTAGCATAAATTGATGCTTTCTGGATACAAACATTACCGTTTGTCTACAGATTGGACAACTGATTGCCCCAAGCCATGAACCATACCGCCAGTATGCAATAATGCAGGTACCTAATGAGGAGGAAAAAAAAATTAATACTGATATTTTAAATTTTAAAGCCCATGAATCTTCAGAAAGTTTCATATATTTGAAATATTTTCATAGTATCATCTTATTTTAAAATATTTTTTATTTCATCCAACCAACTCTTCAGGCAAATTCAAATCTAGTAACAATTCTCAGCCACTGAGAAATATTTTTATTTAAACTACTAGCTAAGATACAGACATTTTTATACAACTCAAAGCAAGATGCATTAACTGCTCCAATGCTGAAAAATACTGTATTTCCTATGTAAAATAATCATTGTAAATATGACAACCAACAAATCACAATATTAATTTTTCTGTTCCAAACTTGGTATATATGTTACAAAAACACAACTTCTATTTTTTTAAGAATTTAGAAAGCCAAATTACAATGGTGTCAATAACAAAGAACTAAAGGACACAAAGACTACATGCTCTCTGACCTAATAGTTTATAATCCAGTTCAATAATTGAATCAATTTTTGTACTAGATGGATTTGATTTTTCTCCTTGAAGGTGTGCATGAGGAGCAAAACAGCTAAAGACAGCCTAAAGGAAGAGTGATAGACCTCAAAAAATGGCAGGTAAGCTAAGTGTAGAAGCACTAAAGTTCAGGCCAGTAACGAAGAAGGGATATTTTAAAATACTGGGACGCCTGAGTGGCTCAGTGGTTAAGCGTCTGCCTTTAGCCCAGGGCATGATCCTGGAGTCCCAGGATTGAGTCCCACATCAGGCTCCCTGCATGGAGCCTGCTTCTCCTTCTGCCTATGTCTCTGCTTCCCTCTTTCTCTCTCTGTGTCTCTCATGAATAAATAAATAAAATCTTAAAAATAAAATAAAATACTGTCTGATGTTTAAGGGGCCAATTCATTTCTTCTCTGCAGGACACCTATTTCTCAGATAATCCAGATCCCATTATGAATCTGAACTAAGTGCTTCCAGCCTCCCTTCTACCTCTAGGATCTTTCCCGTATTCTTATTCTTGTCTTAGCAACCTCACTTAGCCTTCTTGTGTTCCTTATTCTGATTCTTCCAGATTAAATAAATGTCCAGAATTCAGAATAAGCAATGACAGTCAAATCGAAAAGACCAAGGTGACATACTGAAATCAATCAGAAGGTAGTTAAATCTCAAACTGTTTATTATTAACTCAAGTACAAAAGGAACGTAGGGAGGGAGGATGCATCAGAATAATTTGTTGATGAGAAAGGATTTGAACTAACTTTGTAGGATAGGTAAGATTTAAATACAGAACAGGAAGCAGGATGCTCCAAGTTTTATGAATAGGAAGGAGTAAACACCAGAGGTAGAAATAAATGGTATGTAAGGAGACTGGTAAGGAAACCAAGGGGCTAAGCAAAGGCTATCCACATTGGACATTACACTGACTGTGGGGAAAAACAGGTTCAATGATTTAAAGATGAATTTAAGGGATGCCTGGGTGACTCACTTGGTTAAACATCTGCCTTTGGCTCAGGTTATGATCTCCCGGTTCTTGGATGGAGCCCAGTGTCCAGCTCCCTAATCGGAGGTGGCGGGGTATCTGTTTCTCGCTCTCCCTCTGCCCCCTGATCATGCTCTCTATCTTGTTCTCTCTCTCAATTAAAAAAATAAAATCTTAAATAAATAAAGATGAATTTAAAAGCCAAACAATCTTTGTCTGGTATCTTTCCCTGCTCTCAGAGTGCTGTGTTAGATAATATTAATTTGAGCAATCTAATTTCACATAGAAACCATATGAAAGCAAAACTTATGAATCTTGTTAGTATTATTATTAATATCTGTAATGATGCCTTAGCTTTACTACCTATTCACTCAAAAGTTCAATGTGTTTTGATATATATTAACTTATTTAATCCTACATCTCTTTCCTACAAAATTAGAGTACAGGTGTCCTTGCTTTGCAAATTATGTAATGGTTACTGCACAGAAAAACCACAGTTCAGCAAATCAAACACTCCATCCAGTTCACACACATCTGCTATATTATCAAGGTTTTCCCTTTTCTTCAACTTTCCTCTTCTATAAAAAGAGAGCCCCTTAAATAAGATGGTGGGTGGGAGAGATGACCCAATGACTTTAAATCTGGGTCATAATCTAAGTTTTTTTGCAAAATGGGAATAGCACTTTATAAGGTTGCTAAAGAATTAAGTAAAAACAAAAAAACAAAAAACAAAAGAATTAAGTAAAAACAATGTGGGTCACAAATCCAATTTAAGATGAAGTCTGTTGCTGCCATTATTCTTAGCTCACTGTAAAGTAACAGAACTGTAGTTCCATATACAGGAACCAAGCTAAGATGCTGTTGATATAGTACCAACACGTGAATTACTATTCAAAGAAACACATTTCTGTTTATTGAGAAGTTGAATGACTAGATTTTAAATCTCTGAACCAAGAGACAGTAAATAAAAGTATCTAACAAGCACAGCAGGCTATCAGAAGCAATCTACCCAATTACCTCAGACCCAGAAACCAAGAATACAATACAGCCATCTTTCAATTGACTGGGTTATCCACTCTATGAATTACCTAAGCCTGGGTTGGCAAATGGAGTTCATCTAGCTTGGCAAATCTCATTGATTCTTAACACCTGCCTGAAGTTCTGTATTAGAGGATGATTGAGGTCATCTCCAGACTCAGAAAGAATGTCCAATTGATTAGGAATATCTACCAGAGGTTTTGGGGAGGAGAGAGTATCTGCTTTCTCTGGTGGCCAAATAATTTCTCTATCTGATCTTTCATAATTTTGCTGCTCATTAGCATTCCCAACAGACAAAAATAGATACTGAATTAAGTGTTTTATAACTTGTTAGCTAACTTAGGGAAGAGGATGAAATTAATGGATGATGCAATAATGAGACTGATCAGTAATTACTAAATGAGCACAGGTATAGAAGACCCTGCACTGCATGATATGGATTTCAAAGTATTTATGTCATCCTGCAAAGCATAAATAGCAGCGCTATATACTTAGTAATTCTATATAACCTCAAACAACAGATACAAATGGGAGAAAGAAAGGATCATTTTGAGCTGGTGCAGGGTAAAAAGGAGGTAAGAGAGCTAAAGGGAAGGTCTTGGGTAGGGTCTTAAGAGAAACTTCCTGCCTTAGGAAGGATGAATAATAAATGAAACTACCAAAAAGTAATAAACAATGAAGGATTCGGCAATCCCTCATGGTATTCATATACTTAAATTATTATTCAAAGAAACACATTACTGTTTACTGAGAAGTTGAACAACTAGTGTTTTTTCATCTTTGAGCTCACAGACACTAAATCAAAGTGGCTAACAAGTAGACCAGGGTATCAGAAGCCATCTATCCCATTCATGTAATACAAAACTGACAGGGATCCCTGGGTGGCTCAGTGGTTTAGCACCTGCCTTCGGCCCAGGGCGTGATCCTGGAGTCTCGGGATTGAGTCTCACATCGGGCTCCCTGCATGGAGCCTGCTTCTCCTTCTGCCTGTGTCTCTGCCTCTCTCTCTCTGTCTCTCATGAATAAAGTCTTTAAAAAAAAATACAAAATGTGACAAAATTAGGAATCCAGCCCATGTACCCATATGGGTCTTGGTCTAAATAGTCACTTCTCCCAAATATAGCATTGTTTGCTTACCACAAAAAAGATGTCCACAGTTTGTTTCAACAGGGAAGGAGGCTTGATGTAAACAGATTGGACAGTACATGTCAGTGTAGAACTGCTGCCGAGCAGCAGCAGGGGCATCCTGATGAGAGAACATGCATTCGAGATTATACAATGCACATGGGTCTTCAGAGTTATCTCGAGGAATAAAATTATACTTAAGAACACAGTTGATAGTGCATAGTCCTTATCACATTTTAGATGTGCAGTAGTTTAAAGTTTTGTAAGTCTGATAAAGTTATGAGCTGTGTTATTGTTTTATTTAGGCTGCAGGGTCTCTACTTTCCTTCCTGAACACACCAAGGACAAAAACCAACATTAACTCCAGAGTTTCTCTTTTATGCTGTTAGAATGAGTTAGTTATTCTGAGAAGTACAAGCCTAAAGCAAAAGCTAAAGAAATGTCAAACTGTTTCCCAAGTATTAGTTTTTAATCATTTTTAATATCTTTTTCATTCCCACGTTCCTAACGAGTGTTGCAGGTATGCTGTACCTCACAAGGGACCAGAATTAAAACTTTCAAAGAAGAATACTGGTCATTTTGGAAGAAGGAAAATTTAATACACTGGTAACCTGGGCTTAATCTTTCACAAATTCAGATTAGTAAAATTTAACGTTCCTCAGTTACATCACTTGTGATTGTAATAGGAAATGTGGAATATAATCACCTCTACAAGAAGCATCCAGATATCAAAGAGCCCACTGGAATGTAAATGATATGAGGATAAGAACTTTATCTATAGGACTCATGGTAGTGACCTAGGAACTAGAAAAGTTTCTAGCACTAGTATATAATGTGTATCTTTTAAAATACTATAAAAACCTATCTTTATATTTTTTTTTCAGCTGGTAGAAATTTTTTTTTAATTTTTTAAACCTATCTTTATAGTACCCAGCACACCTCTTGTAAAGTAGCCAGCATTAAAAACATCAAATTATCAAAAAAATTATAAAATTGGCTAAATATGAACTATTAATTGTAAACTGAATCAAAGATTTTTGTCACCTAAAACTAATAAACATAACAAAAACTCCTCTTTCTTAAATCAGTCCCAAAACACTAGAATATTCTATAAGCCATGATCACACATTGATGTTAGTCTTTTATATCATTTTTAATGGTGCAAAGAAAAACATAAAGCATTTAATGTCCCCCTCTCTACCTTTTGTCTTCATCATTGTTTTTTGGAAGTAAACTAAATCAAAACAGAAACAATAAAAAACAATTACCAGTGCTGTCCAACAGAACTTTATGCAGTAATGGAAATCTTTATCTGTGGGTACTGAGTACTTAAAAGGTGAGCAGTGTAACTAAAAAGCACTGAATTTTAAATTGTACTTAATTTTAGTTAACTTAAAATTAAATACCTACATTTGGGTAGTGGCTACCATATAGGACAGCACAGAAAGGGCTAAGTCACTAGCTTTATTCTAACTACAGCTAAATATTATGCCTGAGGAAGGTATGAGGGAGGTGAATTGGACAGTGGTGCAAAGGAATCTGGAAGATGCAACTCAGTGTGGGACTTCTGTATAGCCAGATCCATTCATGTCATTCCAGTGTGAATTTAAGTAAATCTTAGTGTTCTAATACGTTAGATGGGAATGAGAATTGTTGCCTTACTGATCATGTTTGCAGACCGAATAAAACAGTTGTATGTGAAAGCCCTCTGTAAATTATAAAACACTATCCCACCATGAATTATTAATAACAATAGCTCTGGAACAGAGTATACTGCTAACATGATTAAATTATTTTTACATCAGTGAATTTAAGTTTTATGAAGGCAGGAATTCTTGTTTGTTTAGCTCACAACTGAATCCTCAATGCCTAGAACAGTGTCTGGCATATAGTAGATGTTTAATAAATATATGGTGAGTGGATAAATTGTAAAAGACTTTTTTTTGAAGAGAGTTATTTATTTGTGAGGAATTAAAATTTGGTGGGTGGGAAATCCATTTTTAATTTTTTTAATATTAGCTTTCTTGGCATGAAGGTGTACAATATTCTGTATATTCCAGCCTTCATGAACTATATTACATTTCCGGTTCTTAGAGAGTCCATCTGGTTTATAACCATAGAAGAGAAAGAAAAGTCTTCTTTGCCTAGCTAGTTTTGCTAACCTTGACCAATGAAGAAAAAGAAGAGTTGGGGGGGAGGAGCCACCATTGTAGTCATTTTTTTGTAGGTCTTTGGGGAATAGGTAGGACTTTGGGGGAAAAATAGTTTTTCCACCACATTACAGTAAAGCCAATTAGAGAGTGATTATATCCTCACAAATAAATAACAGGAAAACTGCTGTTCTTAAAAAAAAAAAAAAGAAAAAGCATGCACATGGAAACATCTGAGTAGTTAAAACTAGTCATTTGCCTAATCTGAAGAAAACATCCAATCAATAGAATAATTTAAATTAACAAAGCAGGAAAGCACTCCATGTTTCCAAAAAGTAATTTATTATTTCATCACAATTGCATATGCAAGAGGAATGGTGACATTACTCCTCATATAAATATACACAGTTACATAACAATAGTACCTGCTCTGTTTGCAGTTGCTCCCGAAGTACCCTTACTAGCTCTTGGTTTTCTGGGTGAATGTTCTGATGTGCATTTCTGTTGAATAAAATATAATGAATTTTGAATATAAAACACCATCAGATGAATCACTCATTTTTTTTTTTAGATTTTAGTTTTTTTAGGTAATGTTTAAAGATCATGGGTATAGGCTGATTTCAGGTTCAACTGGCAAATGATGAAATTCAGAGGCCTAGTACCTTGTAGATTTGATGTAACCGCAGGCTTACAAATCATATGAAGAACAATTAATACATTTATTTATTCTGTGAAGTTCCTTCAAAATAAGCAACTATATAATTATATACTTAAACACTTTTCCATATGTAATTAGATCTTTCCACCTATGAGGTAGAAAAACAGAAAATAAAACTAAATCATATAGAAAAGCCCAAACCTAACATACCACTAGTATCTTAACATTAACAATTAAAAGGGAGACTCAAGGGCAAGAATTTAGTGGCTGATATAAAAGAAAGGGATTAAGAGATGAGGGTATTGGAAATTACAAGTGGTGGTTAGGTTGACAGGGTGAGGATGAAGATTTCCATCTGATTCACAGCTTAATTCCATTTGGCAGTAACAGTTTCTTCTAAACTTAGACATTTTTAACAGCAATATTTTAGATCCACAAAATCTCAGCATTACTCTATGTAAGAGCCTTTATTCTCTGGATGAGCTAATACTCAACAGTGATAAAACCTCTAAATCAGGAGCACCTGGGTGGCTCAGTCAGTTGGGCGTTTAACTCTTGATTTCAGCTCCAGTCATGATCTCAGGGTCTTGTTATCAAGCCCCAGTCAGGCTTTGCTCAGTGGGGAGTCAGCTTGGGATTCTCTCACTCCCTCTGCCCTTCTCCACCCACCTCAAATGAATGGATAAATCCTTAAAAAAAGAAAAGAAAAGAAAAGAAAAGAAAAGAAAAGAAAAGAAAAGAAAAGAAAAGAAAAGAAAAGAAAAGAAAAGAAAAGAGAAAAGAGAAAAGAGAAAAAAGAGAAAAGAAAAGAAAAGAAAAGAAAAGAAAAGAAAAGAAAAAAAAGAAAAGAAACCCCTCTAAATCAATATCCTAACAGGACAGGGAAAAATGTTAAAAATACATCTTATAATTATTCAATTTTTAGTAAAAAATTCAGGGTAGCATGCAAAACATGACCATTAGTTTTAAGAGAACATTAAAAAAAAGTCAACTAATCAGAAACTAAACATAAACATAATAAAACTATTGAACTCTGTTTAAATACCTTAAAGTTTGGTAGATTATTTTAAATATTACCTTTTTGTGACTAAATAAACAATCTCTAACAGAAAGCTACTCTCTGGTGAAAACAATCTATCAAGGCACAGCACATGAACCATCTCATTTAAATACCAGTATATACCTAACTAAACAACACTTCTCTAGGACACTGGAAAACCATTCCTTTCTCTTTGGAAAAAGATAGTTACTACTTTTCAGAGTATAGATATAAACCATGTAACTGGAAGGTCTTTTTTTTTTTCTTTTTGTTTCTTTCCATAAAAAGAAGATAAAAGAGTGTAAAATTTGGTTGTAGAATGCTAGAAAAGTCAATGTATAGCCAGACGGATGCCTGGGTGGCTCAGCAGTAAAGTGTCTGCCTTCGGCTCAGGGTGTGATCCCAGATTCCCGGGATCGAGTCCCACAGTGGGCTCCCTGCATGGAGCCTGCCTCTCTCTGTGTCTCTCGTGAATAAATAAAATCTTAAAAAAAAAAAAAAAAAAAGTATAGCCAGACAACAAGAACAAACAGCCTGGGATGCTGAACATGTACAGAACCAAAAATCTAGAAAATATTAGGGTAATTAAGACAGATTTAAAGAACTAGATTAGACAATCATTAAAATGTGATTATCTTGGGGCGCCTGAGTGGCTCAGTTGGTTAAGTGATGACTCTTGGTTTCGGCTCAGATCATGATCTCATAGTTACGGGATTAAACTCCATATCAGGCTCTGCGTTCAGTGGGGAGTCTGCTTGAAATCTTCTCTCCCCCCACCCCCACTCCTGCTCCGTCTCTCTAAAATAAATAAATAAATCTTAAAAAAGTGATCATCTTCGCTGTGAGAAAATGACATTAAATAGGTCTAAATAAAGATGGCAAGGGAAAGACTGGCTCTAATATAAAAACAAAGTACATCATCTACCAATGATTTATGGTCTTTTGTCATTCTTTGAAAAAAGAGACCAAAATTATCCAGTGAATCTCAATCTCAGCATCATGAGTTCAAGCCCCACATTAGGTGTGGAGCTTACTTTAAAAAAAAAAAAACCCAAAATAGAAAAATGTAAAATATGGTATCATGTACATAAAACATGTACGAGAAGGAGCAAAGATATACTACTTTTAGGATGTATTTGAACTTAAGCTACCTCTAACTTAATATGGACTGCTATATGTACATAGGATGTTATATATGAATCTCATGGTAAACACAAACCAAAAGCCTATAATAGGTACACAAAACATAAAGAGAAAGGAATTCAAGCAAACACACACAAAAAAATCATCAAATCAAGAGGGAAGCAAAAGAAAGAAAAAAAACAACAAAAACAACTAGAGAACCACTGATAAAATGGCAGTACCTACAGACCTATCAATAATTACTTTTTATTTGTATTATTTTTTCATCATAGTAAGTGTACTTACTCTTTAATCCCCATCACCTATTTCATCCATCCCCTAAACAACCTCCCTTTTGGTAACCATCAGTTTGTTCTCTATAGTCAAAACTTATGCAAGGGCAGCCCAGGTGGCTCAGCGGTTTAGTGCTGCCTTCAGCCCAGGGCATGATCCCCGAGACCCCGGATCGGGTCCCACATCAGGCTCCCTGCCTGGAGCCTGTTTCTCCCTCTGCCTGTGTCTCTGCACCTCTCTCTCTCTCTCTCTCTCTCTCTCTGTGTCTCTCATGAATAAGTAAAATCTTAAAAAAAAAAAATGAGAGGAAGATTAAACTGCTCTTTAAAAAAAAAATTTTCCTTAGAGACTTATGCTATCCCTAACCCCTCCCCAACTTGAAAGTATATAATCTGTCATCTGTCACAACCCTCGAGCAGCTCTTTCTGCCCACGATCCTGTCCCCATGCCTTAATAAAACCACCTTTTTGAGGGCATCTGGGTGGCTCAGTGGGTTAAGTGTCTGCCTTAAGCTCAGGTCATGATCCCAGGGTCCTAGGATTAAGCCCCACATAGGGCTCCCTTGTCTCTCCCTTTCCCCCTCACCCTGCTTGTGTTCACTTGCTCTATCAAATAAGTAATAAAATCTTAACAAAAACAAAACATCTTTTTTTTCCACTGATGACATCTCAAGAATTCTTTCTTGGCCATTAGCTCCAAACGCCAACATTTCCACATCACAATCACTGAGGTCTATTACTCACTTTTCTAAATGAAGTACTGAAAATTATTAGAAGCAGTCAGAAAGCAGTGGCCTTTGCAAATATACATTATTTCAATATTTTGGCCTTTAGTCTCACCTGAAAAGTGCATATACCAGGGTAGCAATCAAAGCGAAACTGACCACAACTGCCACAAGTACTTGGTCACTTACTCCTTCTATGACTGAATCATCATCCAATTTCAAACTTTGAACTTCACCTTGATATTTGGCCATTCCAAGTCTAAAAGATAAAGAAACAGACAAAAGTTACAAATGACACAGTGAAAATGAATATACTAATCAAAACAACAAAAATATAACTCACTTCTAATGTATTTAATTTTTTTAAAGCACCCATTTAAGGAAATTGCATTAAGTACAACTCCAGTGGGAATTCTCCCGTTGAGTTCTTTTTTTTTTTTTTTTTTTTTCGTTGAGTTCTTTAAAATTTGCCAGACACATTATCTGGAGGAGTACAAAATTCTTTAAGATTTTATTTATTTATTCATAAGAGACACAGAGAGGCAGAGACTTAGGAAGAGGGAGAAGCAGGCTCCCTGCGAGGAGCCAATGAGGGACTCATCCCCCCCACCAAGAGCGAGCCAAAGGCAGAGGCTCAACCGATGAGTCACCCAGGTGTCCCAGGAGTATAAAATTCTATCTCCTTCAATCAATTAATTTATCATCTACTTACATTTTTTAAAAACAAATTTTTAAAAAATACCCTTTATTCTTCAAGCTCTGTTCCTTTAATCTTAAGGCAAAAAAGATATTCCTCACGGCCAGCGCTCTTCTCATTCTTAAATAGCAAATCAGTTCTCCAGGTAAATCAGATCTCTCTTCACCCTCACAGCACTACCTGTGTCCTAGAATGTACCAATTTCGGATTGGGAAGGTAATATATTCTCTTCTTCTGTAAACGTTCCTGTGTTATCTAGCATAGTGCCCTGCACACAGTAGGGCCTAATAAATGTATATTTAAACACAAGTGACTTACCTTACTTAAAATGTTAGTAACTTGAAAAGTAGAAGATATCAGGCTATAAGATATTTATGTCTATACTATGATTAGTTGAATTAGTGAAAATTCTACTTGAAAAACTATTAGCCTCACCTGGGACTAAGCTCAGCATATGGTTCAGAATTCTTTGAACTGTCTGGAATATGGAATCACTCTGAGGCTGCATTTCCTTATGAAGAGAAAGGGGAGGATATGAAACTCTCCTTCCCATACACTAAGCTTGAGAAAAATGGTAATACCCAATTTCTATAGGTATGAAGGGAAATAACCCAAACTATATCAGAGTCCAAGAATCACAGATAATTTATATTTTTCACATTGCAAAACAGAAAAATTTAGTCTCATAAGACACCTAAAGGAAAATAAAGGAAATAAACATATATGACTATTCATAATTAAAATAAAATTCTGTATATACATATATATATAAATAAATATATAACTTATGGCACTAAAAAGCTTTATTCATTAACCTAGCAAGTCTCTGTTAAGAGGAAACTTTGTGAAAGTCTAACACCTATGAAAAGAATCCAAATTGGTTGCTAATAAGGAAATTACCTTATGGAAGAAACCAAAGCAAACAGATCAAAGGCAGTTTCCATCAGCTTTACACATAGTAATTGCCTAATATATCAGGAACTTTCTAATGATAGGTTTCAAATAACCATCATGAAGGCCACACACCAGGAAACTCAGAGAGCAGCTCTAACTTCATTATTTTCATTCAAAAGAATAGTCAAATGAACTGCCAATAGAAACTGAACAAACAGCCCCAAGTAATCTAGGGGTGAGCCATGTAATAAATTTAGGTATTTATTTTATCAGGTTTCCTCCTTTTATTTATTTTTTTAAGATTTTATTTTTTTTTTAATTATTTATTTATTATTTATTTATGATAGTCACAGAGAGAGAGAGAGAGAGAGAAGCAGAGACATAGGCAGAGGGAGAAGCAGGCTCCATGCACCGGGAGCCCAACGTGGGATTCGATCCCGGGTCTCCAGGATCACGCCCCGGGCCAAAGGCAGGTGCTAAGCCGCTGCACCACCCAGGGATCCCTTTAAGTAATCTCTAAGCCTAACATGGGGCTCGAACCCACAACCCTGAGACCAAGAGTTTTAGGCTCCAATTACTAAGCCAGCCAGACGCCTCAGCAGGTTTCTCTTTTAAAATTAGAGATACTTTGTACAGCTGTGTCAAGAATCCTAGGGGCAGGGAGAATTACTTGCAGCTTCACAAAGGTAACCAAATGTTATCCCCTTGTGTCAAGATTTCCAGTCTTTTAACTACTGATCTAATTACTTCACAGAGTTTTAAGGTTTTTCCCTAGGGTATAAATTTACTACTAAAGGAGAGCAGAATTTGTCACCCCAAAATATGATTTTGTCTTGTGAGTTACGTTATTTAAAAAAAAAAAAAAGACAGCAAAGAAAGGAAAAGTTCTGAAAACCAAGGAGAAGTTATGCTTTTGTAAAAGACATTTACAAGGGAAATCCCCATTTGTAAGGGGATCTCTATATATACCAGCACTAAATCCCTAGAAACTTATGAATGGAGGAGGCACAGACTTAGAACAACTTTACCCTTGTTTACTGTGCTTTTCCTGGTAACCTCCCATAACCCTGTTCCTCCACCCCCAAGGTCTTTCGTTTGTCTTTAGCTGAAAGTGGTATTTAATGTGATGGCTTGGGCCCTTTGGGGGTTACTCAGTTTTCCGGAGTACCTTGCAAGTACATGGGAAATAAACAAATTATTAAGCTTCAGGGCACCTGGCTGGCTCAGTCAGTGGAACGTGTGACTCTTGATCTTGAGGGTTAGGAGTTTGATCCCCATGTTGGTTGTAGAGATTACTTAAAAATAAAATCTTTAAAAAATTTTTTTTAAGCTTCTGGTTTTTTCCTGCTAACGTCTTCTATTACTAGTGAGTCTCAGCCAGGAACATAATAGGGTAGAGGGATATTCCCTTCCCCCCTCCTTGTATTTTTTTTTAATGGGTTACATTTGTTTCTGTGCTCTGCCAAGCGTAATCAATGGTAATGTGACTAAATTCCACTGTACAAATCATACGTTTTTTCCATTCTGCTGTATATTTAACTTCTTTGCAAATAAGGTACTGCTTATGATATTGCTTCAAGCACATTTCCAAGAGCTCAGAGATCCAGGATACTTTAAGTACTGCAGAGCCATATAATGTTTTTTGCATCATTTTATAGCAGAGGTTCCCAATTTATTGAAATGCAGAGTTATTTTATTTTATTTTTGCAGAGTTACTTTTTATTTCCACAAACGCTGGTTTCCCCAAAGAAAGTGGGCTGAGAGAGGGGAGGTGGGGAAATTGCTGCTAAGTTTCTGGAGACAAGGGAGATCCCAGCTAAACCCTGAGCTCTCCCATGAAGAACTACGAAGAGCTGACCTTGTGAGGAGCTTCCAATAGATCAACTTCCACTAGTAGTTTTTCTTATAATCAGAGTTTTAAAATGGAACTGTAGGAGTTAATAGCTCAAAAATGAGGTATTGTATCATCATTCTCAGTTTAATAAGATGATCTAAGATTATAGAGAATGAATTAAAAAATTGTTTCTACTCCAACTTTTGCTTTATATAGTCAGGTTTTGTCTAGACCAGAACTGTGCTGCTGGTTTTGCTCACTGGCACAGGCTCTGAACTGAAGCCTAAGCACTGCTGCTTGGAAACTAACAGCCCAGATTTTAGATCCAGTTCAACTACAACTGTATCCTCACTTTATTAATCTCTAAGGATCTTTCATTTTCTGCAGAATGTAAAAACTGGGCTTGAGGATTTCTTAAGTTCCTTCCCCCATTTCAAATATGAAAATAAGAGTTACCAGTACTTCATTTTTACTATTTGAGATTCACAGAAACAAAACACCATAGATCTTGGAAACTGGTATAATTGATAGAAGCCTAAAGAGGAACTGGTTTCTAGCTTCGGTTTTGCTATTGATTAACTAGCTAAGTTTAATTGAAGAGTAGCTTAATAGATCAGAGAAGCATAGGCTTTGGAGTCAGACAACTGTGTACTTATGTAAAGTTTGCATCTCAGCTTCCTCATATGCTAAAATATATAAAATTAATTTTAACTATATCAAATGCCCACTTTTAAGTAACCTCTATGCCCAACATGGGCTTGAACTCACAATACTGAAATCAAGAGTTATAGCCAGGTGCCTGGTTGCCTATGGCACCAGACAGGTATCCCTCAAATGCTCACTTTTTTGACCAAAAATAAAATAAAATAAAAATAAATTTTAAAAAAGCTGTTTTATGGGGTTTATAACAAGATAATGAAGGTAAAGAATTTAGTATATTGCTTGGCACATCATATAGGTGCTCAGTAAATGGAAACTATAATATTTTGATTACTATTTTTTAATAGATTTTATTTTTTAAACCAACTGAGCCAGCCAATCACCCTTGATTACTATTATTAACAATTGTCAAGAAACATTATAAAACTTAACCATGCCTTCTCCATAGCTGCACTATGTTGCATCTCAAATTCTGTTTAACCAAAGCTCTAAGTATGCATTCCTTGGGAAGACAGCATAAACTTGGGAACACTGCCACACAGGACACTATTATGTTTATTTAAATCTGGTAAACAGCTATACAAATAAATAAGTCTGATAATCAGCCATTGATGAGAACTAGTCCCCAACTAACTAGAGTAAGAGACAGCTAAGACAAGCTGCACTCACCTCTCTCCTTAGTCTTTTCCAAAACTTTCAGAAAAAAAAATTAAGAATAGGGAAAGGTAGGAAATTCCATAACTTCCAAAGGAGAAACTCAGTGTTTTTTAACCCAAGTTCATGTAGAAACACGACCATCACATGATTTCTGCAATTACTCACATTCAAGAAGTTTTTAATATAATTTCCTTCATTGAGAGCAACTGGAGCCACAAATGAAATCTCAAGTACACTGCAGTATCATATATACATGTACTGCGGGTGAGCAGTCAAGACTGAAAATGGAAGCTTAGGTCATGTGTGTCAAAGCCTTGAAAACCTGAACAGCTGGAGTGAAGGTGTTCACAACACCACAGTCCCTCCAGAGCAGGCTAGCATCTTGTTCTTGACTTCCAAAGACATGTTGCAGGTGAGTCAGGTTTAAGCCAATGTAACATATACTTATTGACTTTACGTGCCTAACAAGGGTAATGGTCATTAACATGCTAGGGATTCTGTGGAAACAACCTAATGTGGAATGTAGGAACTCTGGTTTGACCGAGACCCAGACGCACCAACAGAGGAAACAAGAGCAGGTGAGACATACTTATTTCTAAAGATTTCTCCTCCCTTGGTGTAGGGAAGATTTTTTTTTTTTTAACACCACTGAGAAGACTTCAGGTCAGTTTTTTACATTTACAGAATGATAAATTCATCACACGTGAAATGTTAATTGGTACTTTGTAAAGCATCATTAAAAACTCACTCCAGGGGCACCCCCGGTGGCGCAGCGGTTTAGAGCCGCCTGCAGCCCGGGGTCTGATCCTGGAGACCCAGGATCGAGTCCCACGTCAGGCTCCCTGCATGGAGCCCGCTTCTCCCTCTGCCTGTGTCTCTGCCTTTCAGTCTCTCTCTCTCTCTGAATAAATAAATTAAAAAAAAAAAAAAAAAAAAACCTCACTCCAGGGACACCTGGGTGGCGGTTGAGCGTCTGACTTTGGCTCAGGAAGTGATCCTGGAGATCGAGATGAGTCCCACATCCGGCTCCCAGCACGGAGCCTGCCTCTCTTTATGTCTCTCGTGAATAAATAAGTAAAATCTTAAAAAAACGAAACAACTCACTTCAGTTCTGAATGTTCAATGACAAAACCTACTCCTGATGGGAAAAGAGGGGCTCCAGGAACTCGCAAACCAAAGTAAAGATGTGCTCTAGAAGTTGTTTGCTGCCCTCCAAATAAGTTTGGCATTATCGGGTAAAGTTAATGCATTCCCTGTAACTCAACGATTCTCCTAGGACTCCAAGGCATATATCCTAAGAAAGCCCCCTACACCTTTGCACTAGTATCCAGGTGTTTTTAGTAGCCTCAGCGGAACAACAAAAGTCCATGAACAGAATGGATACCCTATTATACGATGAAATACTAGACAGCAATGAAAATTACCTACAGATGTATACAAATTTACCATTAATTTAAAGCCACACAATACACTGATCCCACTCCTAAAAGTACAAAAGCAAAGTACTATATTGTTCAGGCATGCATACACAAGCAGGAAAATGAGCATCCTCGAAGTCAGCCTAGGGAGGGAATCGTTCTCAGGACGCAGAGTAGGTGTGGGTATGACTCCTGAGCTATGGACAGTGTCCTTCTGTTTTTACCTGGGTGTTAGTTACTATCTTCTCTAAGCATGTACTTTTCTGCATGTTTTATCGCCTACAAATACACGGGGACCTCGCGCACACCCACCCTCCTCTGGACAGGTGGGCGCTGGCGGGCCACCCTGCAAACCCCGAGAAGGCCAACGCCTGGTCTGCACCAGGACACAGGCCCGAGGGCCGCCGAGGTCCTCGCGCACCAACACCTGGCGCACACCCCGCCCTGCTCAAGCAGCCCAAGTTTCCGGGGAGTCGAGGCTCCCCGCGACCCCGGGAGGACCGGCCGGCCGTCCTCCCCAGGCAAGCACCGAGCACCGCGAGCCGTGTGCCAACCGCGTCCGCCCCGCCCCGCCCTGCCCCTGCCGCCGGGACTCCGGGCTCAGCGCCGGGGTTCCCGGAGGAAGGCGGCGCCCCCGGCCCAGAAGCCCGGAGGCGCCCCCGGGGCAGCCCGCCCACGCCAGAGCCCGGCCGGCAGCTCCCGCGGGCCCGGATCCGGGTGGGCGTGGCCGGCCGCGACCCGGCGGCCGCGGAGGGGGAGGGGAGGGGAGGGGAGGGGGAGGGGGCGCGTACCTCTCCAGCGCAGAGGATACCTCGCCAGTTCCCGGTGACAGAGAACAGAGGCTATTTCCGGGCACGGCCCCCGCCACCCCTCCCGGGCAACCACTAGCCGTCCCTTTTTTAATTTGGAGTGCGGACACAGGCGCACGCGCACTGCCGCGCTTCCGTGAGGCTGCGGGCGGACGGCGGAGGGGCACCCGCCGCCGCCTCAGCCGCCGCCAGGGCCCGGCGCGTGCGCGCGGGGACACGCAGGGGGCCGGCGTCGGGGCGCGCGCGGGGCGGGGAGGCGGGCCGGCCGGGCCGATTGTGCGCAGTGGCTCGGCGGCCGCGACTCCGGCCAGGGCCGGCGCTCTCCGGGGGCGGGGACGCGGGGCTGCGGGCGTGGCCGGGGGCGCGCGCGGCGGGCGCGCGGTCCCGAGTGAGCGAGGAAGGAGGGGCGGCGGGGGTGACGGTGCTGGAGCCGCTGGCGGCGCCGGGGCGGTAGTCGGCGGCCCGGGCCTGCGGACGAGGTGGGCCGGAGGCCAGGTCAGCCGCCCGGACCCTCCGACGCAGCCCCGCACCGAGCGGCGGCGATTTCTGGCGAGGTGGGGAGGCGCTGCCAAGCCCCAGCCGGGGAAGATGTTCAACGTGGAGTCGGTGGAGCGGGTGGAGCTGTGCGAGAGCCTTCTCACTTGGGTATGTGATGCCTGGCGGGGACCCCCTCCCCCAGGCCTCCTTTCCGGGATCCCCCACGCCCGTCGCGGGGGGCGAGCGCCGAGGGCGGCGGTGCCGTCACATCCGGGGCCTGGGGCGGGCGGGGCCGGGGGACGCCGGTGCGGGCCGCGTCTACGCGGGCGGCCGGGCGGGGCGGGGGGCGGCGGGCGGCGGGCTGCGGGCAGGGCCCGGGTCCGAGGGAAACTTGCCGGGCTCGGTTGTCGGCTGCCCTCCGGATGGAGCCACCCCGGCGCAGGCGGCACCGGGTCCGGGTTGTTGGCGGCGGCGGCTTGCGCGGCGGGGACCCCGAGGCGCCCGCGGGCTCCGCGGCCGGGAGAGGCCCTCGGGAGCTTTGTTGTAGCGCCCCGGAGCTCGGAGGGCGAGCCGGGCCCGCCGCGGGAGGACGCTGCTCGGCAGGGAGGGCCGGAGGAACACGGAAGGGCGCCCACACCCGGCATTCAAGGTGCGAGATGCGCTGCCGAGGTACTTATTAGCGTAGTAGATAAACAAACCTGGAAGATACGTGCAAATCAGCAACGGAACTCGACATTTTGGGGCGACGCTCTGGACCCACGACCTTAAATTACTAAACACATTGACGTCGTCACGTTTTGAATGTGTGTTCAGTTCTGCTGCTAGGAATTGTGCCTCTCGCAGCCTCTTTGAGAGCCGGTGATGAAACCCAGGCTTCGTGTTTCACAGAACTTGGTGTCAGTTTTCGGGGCGGGGGGGGCGGGGGTTGGGGGGTTGTAGAGGTCTGCAGAGTCACGGGATAAACCTAGTGCTTTTTCCAGGAGTTTTACTCATTGCTAAAAACGTTAAATGTAATTTCTAGGATAAGAGACGACTACATCTATGACTCCTGGGGTGACTACAGCGTTTGGGGTTCATGTTAAAGATGAGATATAGATGTCAAAGATGCTGTTCGGCGGTTCCTTGAGTTCAGATCCCTGAAGTATACATTTCGCCTTCCTGTGTGGGGGCACTTAGGTGAAAAGGTTGGAAAAGCTTTGCCTTAGGTAGGTTGCAACAAAGGTGGTGTAAATAAATACTCTTGAGACTTTCATAATGTGTCAAGAATCAAATCGTGCGCTTTGATACATGCTGTAACTTTGATGTTAGGCTATTCTTGGGAGTTGAGGCTGTTTTGTTTTTGGTTTTTTGCAATAATATATACTAACCATACAGCATGCAAATGTAATGGGGTCCATCTTCAGACGAGAAGATGGGTTTACCTACCTGCTCTATTTTAGGGAAAACTGATAAGCTGCATAATGTGGCCAAGGCAGGGAAGAGATAAAAGAATGAATGACCACATTTTTTGATACTGTGGAAGGAATAGATTTGGCAGAGGTTGTAAACAGAAGATTGAGGATCTTAAGATGTGCCTTTTTGAGTCTGTACAAGCAAGTTCTTCCCTCAATGCTAGAAAAAGGCAACACGGCAACGATGAGGAAGTTAGCTAACTGAACCTGACGTAGGGCTTCATTGTTTAAAGTCTAGAAAGACAAGTCTTGAAAACAGGCTCATTTGAAGGGCATCTGCAAAAAGATGGTGATTCATTGCACTTACTTGGGTGACAAAGTTTGAAGGGATGCTAACAGAAGCACACAGTATGAGAGCATCTATGTAGAATCTGGCAAATATCAAGAAAACAAAATCCAGGTTATCAGAGAGGTCAGGGAATATGACATTGTAGAAAAGGATTTTTGAAATGTCACTGGAAGGCTCATCAAGAAAAATTTTTGGAGAAAATTTTCAAGAACAACCAGAGGGCAGATTCTACACAAAGATGTACAGTTCTAAGATTTGGAAACATTTTAAAACCTTGTGCATTGAAATGTTTCAAAATAAAGTTGAGTTTAAATGTTGGATTCTCTTTAAGTTGTCATTATAAAAAGCAGAGTAAGTGTTTACGCAGAAAATGTTTGAGGTAGCTAAAAGTGTACGTTTGGTCTAGTAGTTCCCCTCATATCTGGAGGCCAGCCTGTGTTGAAAACAATTCCAAAACTGAGTGTAAGGGGGAAAAAACGTATGCAGTACGCTCTAAAGAAAGACTCCGTCGGTGTGCTTAGCTGGCTCAGTGAGTAAAGCATGTGATGGCATGGAGCCTACTTGGGAAGACTCCCATTTGGACTAATTTACTCTACATAAACTTTTAGCCACCTTGGCCATATGAATTCTGTGCACACCGAAGGTTAGGAAGTGCCTGCTACACTCAGCAAGATACATATAGTTGCCAGTGTGACCTAGAAGATCTAAGAACTGAAAGCTCATTCTTGGAGCTGACAGCCTTACAGAATTCAAGAGCCTCCATGCTCATTATTGAAGATCATAATTAGATCTTGAATATCAAAAGTTTGTTTTCACTACATAGCATTTAGTACTAGATAGGAGGAATTCTTCCACTGGAAATAGTTAAAATAAGAAAGCCTTGGGACGCCTGGGTGGTTCAGTGGTTGAGTGTCTGCCCTTGACTCTGGGCATGATCTCGGAGTCTAGGGATCTAGTCCCGCGTCGGGCTCCCTACATGGAGCCTGCTTCTCCCTCTGCCTATGTCTCTGCCTCTCTCTCTGTGTCTCTCATGAATAAATAAATAAATATCTTTAAAAAAGAAAGCCTCAGGCACTTTAAAGGCATGACTATTAGTACCTATCCAGAATTAATTTCTGTGGACTTCGAATTGCCTTGAATGCTGCATAATATTTCTATTTATACTAGCCCAAGAATCAAATGTTCCAAATTTTTGTTGAAAGAGGAATGCTTAGGAAAAAAAAGTATCTTCCTACCAGTGGAAAACACCTTAAGTTTAAATTCCAAATCAGAGTTTATGCAGCAAGCAAGTTCAGCAGGATGTGCTTGAAAATTTACACTCTACCTCCTCTCCCCATCCTCTGAGTCAAATTATATTCTTACCTGTTAAAGAAAATCTACCTTGCATATTATACTTTCAGGCTTAATTTCTTGAACTTTACATGAAAAGATTGCTCTTTCCTAAGTTTTAGAGATTGAAAAACCAGAAAGAATCTGGAATGCTACCAGTTAATGGCAAGAAGCTAAGTGGGAAAAGAATCATCACATAGGCTCAGTACATTTCGTCTGAGAAGCCCAGCAACATTAGCGTATCCATGTAGTTTTCATATTAGTTAGCAGCCGATAAAATGCATTCTAGTTTATAGACTTGGGGAAGGTATGATTATTTGTGATGGTATCTCCCACATTCCATTCTGTCTGATCTACCTAATTCCATTCTATCAACAATTTTTTTTCTGTGATGGAGGAATAAATCAACGTATAGAAGTTAAAGTACAAAAAAAGCGTAATTTTTTTTTTTTTTAAGATTTTATTTATTTATTCATGATAGATACAGAGAGGGGCAGAGACACAGGCAGAAGGAGAAGCAGGCTCCATTCAGGGAGCCCGACGCGGGACTCCATCCCGGGACTCCAGGATGACCCTGGGCTGACGGTGGCGCTAAATCGCTGAGCCACCCGGGCTGCCCAAAAGTGTAATTTTTCTTTTTTAAAAATTGAGGATCAATATAAAATGATAAGAGCATAGGTTCTGACATGGGCTATCGGTTCAAATCGTATTTTTGTTTCATACTAAATGTAGGTGACTTTGGATAGCATAACTTTATCTCTCTTTTTTTTTAAGATATTTATTCACTGATCCTCAATTTTTAAAAAAGAAAAATTACACCTCTGGCACAGAGAAAAGGCAGAAACAGACAGAGGAGGAAGGCCCCCCGCAGGGACCCCGTGTGTGGGAGTTGATCCCTGGTCGCTGAGCCACCCAGGTGTCCCTATCTGTTTCAATTGCATTCCTTCCAGTGGTTCTTTTTTTTTTTTAAATAAATTTATTTTTTATTGGTGTTCAATTTGCCAACATATAGAATAACACCCAGTGCTCATCCCATCAAGTGCCCCCGTCACCCAGTCACCCCCACCCCTCGCCCACCTCCCCTTCTACCACCCCTAGTTCGTTTCCAAGAGTTAGAAGTCTCTTGTATTCTGTCTCCCTTTCTGATATTTCCCACTCATTTTTTCTCTTTTCCCCTCTATTCCCTTTCACTATTTTTTATATTCCCCAAATGAATGAGACCATATAATGTTTGTCCTTCTCCGATTGACTTATTTCACTCAGCATAATAGTCTCCAGTTCCATCCACGTCGAAGCAAATGGTGGGTATTTGTCATTTCTAAAGGCTGAGTAATATTCCATTGTATACATAGACCACATCTTCTTTATCCATTCATCTTTCGATGGACACCGAGGCTCCTTCCACAGTTTGGCTATTGTGGCCATTGCTTCTATAAACATCGGGGTGCGGGTGTCCCGGCGTTTAACTGCATCTGTATCTTTGAGGTAAATCCCCAGCAGTGCAATTGCTGGGTCGTAGGGCAGATCTATTTTTAACTGTTTGAGGAACCTCCACACAGTTTTCCAGAGTGGCTGCACCAGTTCACATTCCCTCCAACAGTGCAGGAGGGTCCTTCCAGTGGTTCTTATACTTTAGTGTATTGATTAACATTGTTGGAGGGCTCATTAAAACACAAATGCTAGGCCCCATGTCCAGGGTTTATAATTTAGTAGGTCTGGGCTGGGGCCTGAGATTCTGATTTCTAACAAGTTTCCAGGTAATGCTCTTGTTAGTGGCCTGGGGACCATACTCTGAGAATCACAACTCTAGAGCAGGGATTTTTAATTTTAGCATTATTGACATTGGGGTTAGATGATTCTTTGTGGCAGTACTCTGCATTGTTGAACGTTTAAAAGTAACACCCCGGGGGAGGAGCAAGATGGCGGAAGAGTAGGGTCTCCAAATCACCTGTCTCCACCAAACTACCTAGAAAACCTTCAAATTATCCGGAAAATCTATGAATTCGGCCTGAGATTTAAAGAGAGACCAGCTGGAATGCTACAGTGAGAAGAGTTTGCGCATCTATCAAGGTAGGAAGACGGGGAAAAAGAAATAAAGGAACAAAGGCCTCCAAGGGGGAGGGGCCCCGCGAGGAGCCGGGCTGAGGCCGGGGCGAGTGTCCCCAGGACAGGAGAGCCCCGTCCCGGAGGAGCAGGAGCTGCACCGACCTTCCCGGGCGGAAAGGGGCTCGCGGGGAGTTGGAGCAGGACCCAGGAGGGCGGGGATGCCCTCGGGCTCCCAGGGACAGTAACAGCAACTGCGCGCCCAGGAGAGTGCGCCGAGCTCCCTAAGGGCTGCAGCGCGCACGGCGGGACCCGGCGGGACCCGGAGCAGCTGAAGGGGCTCGGGCGGCGGCTCCGCGGAGGGGGCTGCGCGGCCCCGGGAGCAGCTCGGAGGGGCTCGGGCAGAGGAAGAGGCTCCGTGCAGAGGGGGCTGCGCGGTTCCAGGAGCAGCTCGGAGGGGCTTGGGCGGCAGCTCCGCGGAGGGGGCTGCACGGCCCGGGAGCGCGAATCCACCAGCGCAGGCCCCGGAGCACAGGGCGCCCGGACACAGCCCAGGATCCGGCCTCCCCCGGGACAGGCAGAGACCGGGAGGGCCCAGGACAGCAAGGACGCTCCTGCCCCAGCTGAGCAGATCAGCGGCCCCGCCCCGGAGCCTCCAGGCCCTGCAGACGGAGAGCTCCGGAGTTCCTGCCGGAGCTGAATCCAGGTTTCCAGAGCTGCCCCGCCACTGGGGCTGTTCCTCCTGCGGCCTCACGGGGTAAACAACCCCCACCGAGCCCTGCACCAGGCAGGGGCACAGCAGCTCCCCCAACTGCTAACACCTGAAAATCAGCACAGCAGGCCCCTCCCCCAGAACACCAGCTAGACGGACAACTTCCAGGAGAAGCCAAGGGACTTAAAGAACACAGAATCAGAAGATACTCCCCGGTGGTTCTTTTTTTGTTTGTTTGTTTTTGTTTTTGTTTTGTTTTGTTTTGCTTTTTGATTTGTTTCCTTCCCCCACCCCCTTTTTTTCTCCTTTCTTTTTCTTTCTCTTTTTCTTCTTTTTTTTTTTTTCGTTTTTTTTTCTTTTTCTTCCCTTTTTTTTCTCTTTCTCTTTTCTTTCCTTCTTTCTCTCCTCTCTTTTTCTCTTTTTCCCAATACAACTTGCTTTTGGCCACTCTGCACTGAGCAAAATGACTAGAAGGAAAACCTCACCTCAAAAGAAAAAATCAGAAACAGTCCTCTCTCCCACAGAGTTACAAAATCTGGATTACAATTCAATGTCAGAAAGCCAATTCAGAAGCACTATTATACAGCTACTGGTGGCTCTAGAAAAAAGTATAAAGGACTCAAGAGACTTCATGACTGCAGAATTTAGAGCTAATCAGGCAGAAATTAAAAATCAATTGAATGAGATGCAATCCAAACTAGAAGTCCTAACGACGAGGATTAACGAGGTGGAAGAACGAGTGAGTGACCTAGAAGACAAGTTGATAGCAAAGAGGGAAACTGAGGAAAAAAGAGACAAACAATTAAAAGACCATGAAGATAGATTAAGGGAAATAAACGACAGCCTGAGGAAGAAAAACCTACGTTTAATTGGGGTTCCCGAGGGCGCCGAAAGGGCCAGAGGGCCAGAATATGTATTTGAACAAATTCTAGCTGAAAACTTTCCTAATCTGGGAAGGGAAACAGGCATTCAGATCCAGGAAATAGAGAGATCCCCCCCTAAAATCAATAAAAACCGTTCAACACCTTGACATTTAATTGTGAAGCTTGCAAATTCCAAAGATAAAGAGAAGATCCTTAAAGCAGCAAGAGACAAGAAATCCCTGACTTTTATGGGGAGGAGTATTAGGGTAACAGCAGACCTCTCCACAGAGACCTGGCAGGCCAGAAAGGGCTGGCAGGATATATTCAGGGTCCTATGTGAGAAGAACATGCAACCAAGAATACTTTATCCAGCAAGGCTCTCATTCAAAATGGAAGGAGAGATAAAGAGCTTCCAAGACAGGCAGCAACTAAAAGAATATGCGACCTCCAAACCAGCTCTGCAAGAAATTTTAAGGGGGCCTCTTAAAATTCCCCTTTAAGAAGAAGTTCAGTGGAACAGTCCACAAAAACAAAGACTGAATAGATATCATGATGACACTAAACTCATATCTCTCAATAGTAACTCTGAATGTGAACGGGCTTAATGACCCCATCAAAAGGCGCAGGGTTTCAGACTGGATAAAAAAGCAGGACCCATCTATTTGCTGTCTACAAGAGACTCATTTTAGACAGAAGGACACCTACAGCCTGAAAATAAAAGGTTGGAGAACCATTTACCATTCGAATGGTCCTCAAAAGAAAGCAGGGGTAGCCATCCTTATATCAGATAAACTAAAATTTACCCCAAAGACTGTAGTGAGAGATGAAGAGGGACACTATATCATACTTAAAGGATCTATTCAACAAGAGGACTTAACAATCCTCAATATATATGCTCTGAATGTGGGAGCTGCCAAATATATAAATCAATTATTAACCAAAGTGAAGAAATACTTAGATAATAATACACTTATACTTGGTGACTTCAATCTAGCTCTTTCTATACTCGATAGGTCTTCTAAGCAAAACATCTCCAAAGAAACGAGAGCTTTAAATGATACACTGGACCAGATGGATTTCACAGATATCTACAGAACTTTACATCCAAACTCAACTGAATACACATTCTTCTCAAGCGCACATGGAACTTTCTCCAGAATAGACCACATATTGGGTCACAAATCGGGTCTGAACCGATACCAAAAGATTGGGATCGTCCCCTGCATATTCTCAGACCATAATGCCTTGAAATTAGAACTAAATCACAACAAGAAGTTTGGAAGGACCTCAAACACATGGAGGTTAAGGACCATCCTGCTAAAAGATAAAAGGGTCAACCAGGAAATTAAGGAAGAATTAAAAAGATTCATGGAAACTAATGAGAATGAAGATACAACCGTTCAAAATCTTTGGGATGCAGCAAAAGCAGTCCTAAGGGGGAAATACATCGCAATACAAGCATCCATTCAAAAACTGGAAAGAACTCAAATACAAAAGCTAACCTTACACATAAAGGAGCTAGAGAAAAAACAGCAAATAGATCCTACACCCAAGAGAAGAAGGGAGTTAATAAAGATTCGAGCAGAACTCAACGAAATCGAGACCAGAAGAACTGTGGAACAGATCAACAGAACCAGGAGTTGGTTCTTTGAAGGAATTAATAAGATAGATAAACCATTAGCCAGCCTTATTAAAAAGAAGAGAGAGAAGACTCAAATTAATAAAATCATAAATGAGAAAGGAGAGATCACTACCAACACCAAGGAAATACAAACGATTTTAAAAACATATTATGAACAGCTATACGCCAATAAATTAGGCAATCTAGAAGAAATGGACGCATTCCTGGAAAGCCACAAACTACCAAAACTGGAACAGGAAGAAATAGAAAACCTGAACAGGCCAATAACCAGGGAGGAAATTGAAGCAGTCATCAAAAACCTCCCAAGACACAAGAGTCCAGGGCCAGATGGCTTCCCAGGAGAATTTTATCAAATGTTTAAAGAAGAAATCATACCTATTCTCCTAAAGCTGTTTGGAAAGATAGAAAGAGATGGAGTACTTCCAAATTCATTCTATGAAGCCAGCATCACCTTAATTCCAAAGCCAGACAAAGACCCCGCCAAAAAGGAGAATTACAGACCAATATCCCTGATGAACATGGATGCAAAAATTCTCAACAAGATACTGGCCAATAGGATCCAACAGTACATTAAGAAGATTATTCACCATGACCAAGTAGGATTTATCCCTGGGACACAAGGCTGGTTCAACACCCGTAAAATGAATCAATGATTCATCATATCAGCAAGAGAAAAACCAAGAACCGTATGATCCTCTCATTGGATGCAGAGAAAGCATTTGACAAAATACAGCATCCATTCCTGATCAAAACTCTTCAGAGTGTAGGGATAGAGGGAACATTCCTCGACATCTTAAAAGCCATCTACGAAATGCCCACAGCAAATATCATTCTCAATGGGGAAGCACTGGGAGCCTTTCCCCTAAGATCAGGAACAAGACAGGGATGTCCACTCACCACTGCTATTCAACATAGTACTGAAAGTCCTAGCCTCAGCAATCAGACAACAAAAAGACATTAAAGGCATTCAAATTGGCAAAGAAGAAGTCAAACTCTCCCTCTTCGCCGATGACATGATACTCTACATAGAAAACCCAAAAGTCTCCACCCCAAGATTGCTAGAACTCATACAGCAATTCGGTAGCGTGGCAGGATACAAAATCAATGCCCAGAAGTCAGTGGCATTTCTATACACTAACAATGAGACTGAAGAAAGAGAAATTAAGGAGTCAATCCCATTTACAATTGCACCCAAAAGCATAAGATACCTAGGAATAAACCTCACCAAAGATGTAAAGGATCTATACCCTCAAAACTATAGAACACTTCTGAAAGAAATTGAGGAAGACACAAAGAGATGGAAAAATATTCCATGCTCATGGATTGGCAGAATTAATATTGTGAAAATGTCAATGTTACCCAGGGCAATTTACACGTTTAATGCAATCCCTATTAAAATACCATGGACTTTCTGCAGAGAGTTAGAACAAATTATTTTAAGATTTGTGTGGAATCAGAAAAGACCCCGAATAGCCAGGGGAATTTTAAAAAAGAAAACCATAGCTGGGGGCATCACAATGCCAGATTTCAGGTTGTACTACAAAGCTGTGGTCATCAAGACAGTGTGGTACTGGCACAAAAACAGACACATAGATCAGTGGAACAGAATAGAGAATCCAGAAGTGGACCCTGAACTTTATGGGCAACTAATATTCGATAAAGGAGGAAAGACTATCCATTGGAAGAAAGACAGTCTCTTCAATAAATGGTGCTGGGAAAATTGGACATCCACATGCAGAAGAATGAAACTAGACCACTCTCTTGCACCATACACAAAGATCAACTCAAAATGGATGAAAGATCTAAATGTGAGACAAGATTCCATCAAAATCCTAGAGAAGAACACAGGCAACACCCTTTTTGAACTCGGCCATAGTAACTTCTTGCAAGATACATCCACGAAGGCAAAAGAAACAAAAGCAAAAATGAACTATTGGGACTTCATCAAGATAAGAAGCTTTTGCACAGCAAAGGATACAGTCAACAAAACTAAAAGACAACCTACAGAATGGGAGAAGATATTTGAAATGACTATCAGATAAAGGGCTAGTTTCCAAGATCTATAAAGAACTTATTAAACTCAACACCAAAGAAACAAACAATCCAATCATGAAATGGGCAAAAGACATGAACAGAAATCTCACAGAGGAAGACATAGACATGGCCAACATGCATATGAGAAAATGCTCTGCATCACTTGCCATCAGGGAAATACAAATCAAAACTACAATGAGATACCACCTCACACCAGTGAGAATGGGGAAAATTAACAAGGCAGGAAACAACAAATGTTGGAGAGGATGCGGAGAAAAGGGAACCCTCTTACACTGTTGGTGGGAATGTGAACTGGTGCAGCCACTCTGGAAAACTGTGTGGAGGTTCCTCAAACAGTTAAAAATAGACCTGCCCTACGACCCAGCAATTGCACTGTTGGGGATTTACCCCAAAGAGACAAATGCAATGAAACGCCGGGACACCTGCACCCCGATGTTTCTAGCAGCAATGGCCACGATAGCCAAACTGTGGAAGGAGCCTTGGTGTCCAACGAAAGATGAATGGATAAAGAAGATGTGGTTTATGTATACAATGGAATATTACTCAGCTATTAGAAATGACAAATACCCACCATTTGCTTCAACGTGGATGGAACTGGAGGGTATTATGCTGAGTGAAGTAAGTCAGTCGGAGAAGGACAAACATTATATGTTCTCATTCATTTGGGGAATATAAATAATAGTGAAAGGGAAAATAAGGGAAGGGAGAAGAAATGTGTGGGAAATATCAGAAAGGGAGACAGAACGTAAAGACTGCTAACTCTGGGAAACGAACTAGGGGTGGTAGAAGGGGAGGAGGGCGGGGGGTGGGAGTGAATGGGTGACGGGCACTGGGTGTTATTCTGTATGTTAGTAAATTGAACACCAATAAAAAAAAAAAATAAAAGTAACACCCCCCCATGAATGAATGAATGAATGAATGAATGAATGAATGAAGCAAGCATCCCTGGCCTCTACCTACTAGATGCCAATAACACATGCCTATTTGTTAAAATCAAAAATGTGTCATAGGGTGCAAAATCACCTCTGGTTGAGAACTGCTCTAGAGATAGTAATTCCAGGTGATCTCATGCTTTACTTTTCTCATGCTTTGGGGGAGGATGAGATGGAGGCTGGGTGATGTTAATAGAGCTTCTCAGAATTGAGAGGTTAGGATCTTTCAGGTAGAATATCACACCTTAATGCACTTAGGTATAATTATCTTTAAATTTTACCATGCTACTGTTGCAACACATCCTGTAGATGTTAACACAGTTTATGAGAACTGGTAGATGATAGATTTTTTTTTTTTAATTCACATACCTAAAATCCATCCTTTAAAATAAGTGTGCAGTTCAATGATTTGTAGTATGATCACAAGGTTGTTCAACCATTACTACTACCTAATTCTAAAAACATTTTTATCATCCTGAAAGGAAACTCCATAAAGATAGATTTTCTTTGAGATCTGCTTTACTTTCATCTCAAAGCACAGGTGGATATCATAGCCTTCATCATCAACTATTTACCTTAAGAGCCAATACAGAGAAAGTAATTGTTTAGAAGCCATATTAATAATCATAATATAGTTTTTTCTAAGTCCCAAAGAGAAACAGAATTTTAGTACTAAATTATTTGCATTATTGAAGAATTACTTTATGTTTTTCTTCTAATTGGCCAGAGACACTTTTCTAATCTGCTTTGGATAAGAGGGTTACAAATGTCTAACCAGTGTCCCATTGCATAAGAATTATTTGATGACCTTGTTAAGTGTCAATTCTCAGCCTTTTGCAGCTTCCCAGATGATTCTGAGGTGCACCAGGTTTGGGAACTGCTACTTTAGACTTAGCACAGTACCTAATGTACATTCATTTTCTCATTTATTCCTTTACCAACACACCTCTCCATAAGGTATTTTTCCCAATTGCTAGATTTAAAAACTCACATTGAGAGAGGTAAAGTGGCACACTCAGGTTCACACAGCAAATTAGGAGCAAAGCTGGGATAGAATAAGTTCATTACATTCAAATGCTCACTGAGGGCTTATTCTATGTCAGACATTGTGCTAAGATTAGAGGTGAAGAGATACTAAATGAGTTGTGGCCCTCACTGCTGCCTCTTTTTCATTCTAAACCTACAAGAAAGAGATTGATTTATCAACTGTAAAATGAAAGCAGGTGCTTATCTCTTTTTAAACTACATTGTTACCACATTACTATTGAGAAGGTAGCTGGAGATAATGTAGAATAAGATTTAATATCAGTTCCTACAGATGATGTTTATTTGTTCCGTTTATTCATTTACTAATTATTTATTAAAACTTTACCAGGAATGATGTTAGTGTTAGGGAATGGCTTCTTTTTATTGCCTCTCCCAAACGGAGTAAGAACCACTTGTTATGTGATCTTTAGGATAATTCCCTTAGTTTCCATCACCAAAACCATCACTACTCACAAGACTCTCCTGTATAGAATACATAAAGTAGGTACTGACTGCGTTTATCAGTAGCTTTTTTTTTTAAAGATTTATAAATGATACAATATAGAGAAGTAGACACCTACTGTTACGAAGTGAGAAAATTACTAGAACCGAATTAATAGAATTGAGGACAGTTTGTCAGTATATATCAAAAACCTTAAAATGTGCATATACTTTGACCCAGTAATTTCATTTCTGAGTGTGTAACCTGATAAAAATTTGTGAGAAGAATTGAGTATTTTTCCCAACATTTCCATTGTCTCTACTTGGTTTGACCTCAGCTATGTTAATACTGTAAACCTACTAAAATGGGTTTCTGTGCCTCTTTCCCTCCAATCCTTTCTTCATACCGCATCCAGGATCTTTATACAGTGCAAATCTCATTGCCTCAGTCTCCTGCTTGGATTCCTTTGCTTATTGCCTCCTCGGTCCCCGCCCCCCACAGTTGCTGTTAGGATAAAGTTCTGACATGGCTTATGAAGTTTTGCACAGTGATGCCCCATCTTTCACAATTATATTCTTTAACCTCTTCCATCTCTTCCTGTTCCCACCCCCCATCCCATGCCAAGCTGTTTCTCATTCTTAGATTGCTTCTCCCTGTCACTTCTAACCTTTGTGTTGGTGTTTGCACATCCTGTCATTCTCTTTCATTTTGCTAAACTATAAACTGTGCAAGAGCATGGCCTGCATCTGTCTTTTCTCAATGATTTATTCCTTCTAAGTCTTGGTTGCACTACCGAGTAGAATCATTGTTGGCTCAGGTGTATTATCTTATGGAAATAATTTCTATTTCTCAACCATGTCATACTGATCAGTGCAAATTTAGTTGGGTGTTTTGTTTTTTGCAAAGTTAGATCTAATTCAGAATACATTTAAAATCAGAATTGAATATCTAATTTCAACTAGTGAATGTGACTTCTACATCTGTATAGAGGTATTTTGGTTTTGGTTTTGAGTAAAAGAAGTCTCAACCTGGCCAGTCTTTTTTTTTTTCTTTTTTTTTTTTTTTCTTTTAAGATTTTATTTATTTATTCATGAGAGAGACACAGAGAGAGGTAGAGGGAGAAGCAGGCCTCTCATGGGGAGCCCGATGTGGGACCTGATCCCATAACTCCGGGATCATGCCCTTAGCCAAATGCAGGTGCTCAACCACTGAGCCACCCAGGTGTCCCTCAACCTGGCTAGGTTTTTTTTTTTTTTTTTTTTTTTTTTTTTTAGGATTTATTTATTCATGAAAGACACAAGCTGAGAGAAAAAGGCAGAGGCAGAGGCATAGACAGAGGGAGAAGCTGGCTTCTTGCAGGGAGCCCAGTGTGGGACTAGATCCCAATCGCTGAGCCACCCAGATGTCCTGTCAACCTGGCCAGTCTTAAACGAGTTTATCTCACATAATAGGCTTTACGGTTTTTTGTAATTCAGTGGCTCAATTTTGGCCTCAAGGACCTAGTTCTTTGTATCCGTCTTTGTCATACACTGCATTGGCCTCATCCTAAAATGTATTCCATTAAGAGCCCTAATATGACTGCTGGTGGCATTTGAGGTAACATACTTGTTCACATCAAGAGGAGATTGGCTTTTCTTTCCTAGAAACTCAAGTTTAAGCATCACTCTGCAGCTCTTTGGTTCAGATTGTCTTTGCCCTGTGAGTCCTAAGTCAATCACTAGTAGAGGGGATGAAGGTACCATGACTTGCTTAGATTGATTATCTGTGAGCAGAATGGATGCTGGGATGTCACTAAGTATCCACCACAATTTCTTTACTACCCAAAGGGAAAAATTACAATGAGAACCTGCAGGTGGGACGCCAAGATGGCTCAGTGGTTGAGTATCTGCCTTTGGCTCAGTGCATGATCCTGGGGTCCTGGGATCAGGTCCCCGTCAGGCCCCCTGCAGGGAGCCTGCTTCTCCCTGTGCCTGTGTCTCTCTGCCTCTCTCATGAATAAGTAAATAAAATCTTTAAAAAAAAAAAAAAAAAAGAGAGAGAGAACCTGTAGGAAATTTCCCATAAGGGAAAACTTTTCCAACTTTTTTGCTTTTTAAAATTTATTCCATGGGACACCTGGGTGGCTCTGTGGTTGAGCGCCTGCCTTCAGCTAAGGGCGTGATCCTGGAGTCCCGGAATTGAGTCCCACATAAGGCTCCCTGCATGGAGCCTGCTTCTCCCTCTGCCTATGTCTCTGCCTCTCCCTTTCTGTGTCTCTCATGAATAAATAAAAATCTTAAAAAAAAATTTATTCCACTCCCAAGATGAGATCACAAAAAGAAACCTATAAACTCTGTATGGTTAACCATGGAATCTCCCCTCTAACCCTCCTCGCTCTTTTTCTCCCCACCCAGATCCAGACATTTAACGTGGATGCACCATGCCAGACCGTAGAAGATTTAACGAATGGGGTTGTGATGGCCCAGGTTCTTCAAAAAATGTAAGAATAAATTGCTTTATCTTTTTGTATGTTCTTATATGTGAATATTTATTAGATTGAAAACGTGGACAAAAAATAAATTTACATGAAGTGTGTGTTACATGTAGAATAAGAACTGTAAATGTCAGTGATAATTTTGTTGGCATATCCTTTAGGTGCAGATTGACTGGCTGAAGGTTTAATTAAAGGTATAATTATTATAACATGCCACTGGTTTTGGCATAATTATTTGCTCTTGTGTTTCTCAGCATAAACTTGGCAGAAATTTTCATGTCCAGTGATGAGATTTTCTCATTGTAGAAGAATTTAGAGGCTTACTCCCTCTTTTTTAAGGATTTTGCTCAAATGTTATCAGTGAGGCCTTCCCTGACCACTCATAAAATAAGTGACTACCATTCATCTATGCTCCGTTTATATCCCTTTTAACCTTTTATGTTCTTCTCAAAGGTATGTAACACCATTTTATATGTTCATTTGTTTTGTGCTGCTTCCCTCCCCACCACCCATGTATATATACACACAGTGTAAGATTCACACAGGTGCAGAGAATTTGTTTTGTTCACCATTGTATCCTATCATAATGTTTTATTTTTAGTTGAATCAGATGATAATGTCCTTTGTAGATCACAAATGGCTAAATATGATCAGTTTTTCATGATTCAGCCTTCATTATGGTTACTTATGTCTACCAAATGAAAGAATGACATACTTATTTGAGATATATGAAACATACCTGATTCTTCTAAGTACTTGAAAAAATAGATGGTAAAGTTGATATTGTATGACTATTTCCAACTTTTGACTTAGGAAATTTTTAAATAAAACTTGTAAATTTAAGGAATCTTTAGGTTTGATGTGATTTGGGGTATACTTTAGTCTTTTGAAGCACTGAGCTCTTAGTAGGCTTTGTGATTTGCATATGAGTAAAAAGATTTCCTGCAGTTTTGTTAAGAATCAATATGAACAGTAAATGAATTCTTGCTCTTGTTCACTTTGCAGTGAGCTACATAGAATTGTCCATCTGAAACACAGTTCAGATGCCTACATTTCAGAAAATCTGCATGTCTTTAGAACTAGGGACTCATGCTTGAAAACTACCTTGCTATTGCTTTTGTCTGTAAGTACATGGCACACCTCTCCAGATACATAGGTACACAGACTTTTTGGTGGAGCTTGAAGGCTCATTTGAAACCTGATCATTCTTAGTTCTAGCACCCTGAGAACAGTAATCTGCTGATTTTCATGGTCACTTCTGTGTGGTGCCCTAATAATTTTTAGCGTTTGAATGGTCTCGAGAGTTTCACTGAAGCTAAGTAAGCTTTCCAGGTATGTGTCAGTAAATGAATTTTTTATTTAAGTTAGGGTAGGATTTCTGTCATTTGCAGAAACCAGGAGAAGAAGGACCATACGTATATATTGTTTTACCAAATCAAGATTATAGCATACATGATGTTGTGCAAAGTGATTAATTTACCAAGGTCTTGTAGACCTATTTCTTATCAGTACTTAGTTTTTGACCTTTTTTCCTCCCAAAATGTTGCCTTTTTTTCCTTTTGTTACAGTAAAACATATACAGAAAAGTATACTTAAAAAATTATGAATTCGTGTGTGCATATGCGCATCTGTATAACCATCACCCAGGTTGAAATACATATCTAGCCCCAGATGGTTCCCCCATGACCCTCCCTAAATCCGTATCCCTTCTCCAAAGATAGCCATGACTCTGACTTCTACACCAGTAGTTACTTTGTTGACATCTTATAAAGAGAATCATACAGTATGTATTCTTTTGTGTCTGACTTCTTCCAGTCAACATAATGTCTGAGATTCATTCATATTGTTGCATATTATCTGTTTTTAATATCTGTATATGTACAGTTTCAAGGAAGTTCAGTTCCTTTTTGTCCCTTTGATATTTATTGAGGGTTACTTTGTGTCCAACACTGGTGATACAAGGGTAAGCCAAAACCTACAGGGCAGTTGCCTTCAGAGAGTTTATAACCTTGGGAAAGACAGATTTTAAATAACTATGAAAACAAAATTGCTATTTAATTAGTGCTACAGAGCAGAAATACGTAATGTTATGAAAGTTTGTAAAGAGATGCATTTGACTTAACCAAAGATGTCACATTTTACCTGAAAAAATAAAAAAATTGAATCTGAAAGATGATTGGTAATAGATTTCTTAACATGCAGAAGACCATACACAGAAGAGGCCTTACAAGCTGATGGAGTATGGTGAACACCACCACCGAAAGAGAGAGGGTTTGAGTGACTAAAGCAGAGAGGGAGCATGTTACAAAATGAGAATGGAAAGAGAGATGTTGCCAGACCATGTAGAATCTTGTGTCTTTATTCCAAGCGATATGAGAGGCAGGGAAGGGTGGACAGGGTCAGATTTATATAATATTTTTTTAAGTTTTTATTTAAATTCCAGTTAGTTAACTTACAGTGTAATGTTAATTTCAGGTGTACAATATGGCAAGTCAACACTTCCTTTTTTTTAAGATTTTATTTATTCATGAGAGACACAGAGAAAGAGAGACATGGACAGAAAGAGAGTCAGAGACATAGGCAGAGGGAGAAGCAGGCTCCCTGCAGGGAGCTTGATGGGGGACTTGATCCTAGGACCCTAGGATCACAACCTGAGACCTGAGCCAAGACCTGAGCCGATGGCAGATGCTCAACCCCTGAGCACCCTGGTGCCTCCAGGTGCCCCAGTGAGTCAGCACTTCCGTACACCTAGTAGTGTTCATCACAAGTGCCCTCCTTAATCCCCATCACCTATTTAACTCTCTGGTAGCCATCAGTTTGTTCTCTGCAGTTAAGAGTGTTTCTTCCTTTGCGTCTCTCTCTCTTTTTTAAAAAAGATTTATTTATTCATGAGAGACACAGAGAGAGAGGCAGAGACACAGGCAGAGGGAGAAGCAGGCCCCCCTCAGGAATCCGATGTGGGACTCGATCCAGGACCCCAGGGTCACGCCCTGAGCCGAAGGCAGACACTCAACCGCTGAGCCACCCAGGTATCCCTGTGTGTCTCTTTTTTGTCCCTTTGCTCGTTTAGTTTCTTAAATTCCGCATAAGAGTGAAATCATATGGTATTTGTCTTTTCTAACTTATTTTGCTTAGCATAATACTCTCTAGCTCCATCCATGTTGCAAATAGCATGACTTCATTCTTTTCTTGATGGCTGAGTAACATTCATTGTGTGTGTATATATATACATATATATATATATATATATATATACACACACCACATCTTCTTTATCCATTCATCTGTTGATAGACATTTGGGATGTTTCCATAATTTGGCTATTGTAAATAACTTTTTGAGGAGCCTCCCTACTGTTTTCCACAGTGGCTGCACCAGTTTTCTTTCTTTCTTTCTTTCTTTCTTTCTTTCTTTTCTTTCTTTTCTTTCTTTTCTTTCTTTTCTTTCTTTTCTTTCTTTTCTTTCTTTTCTTTCTTTTCTTTCTTTTCTTTCTTTTCTTTCTTTTCTTTCTTTTCTTTCTTTTCTTTCTTTTTTTTCTTTCTTTCTCTTTCTTTCTTTCTTTCTTTCTTTCTTTCGAGTTTTTATTTGATTAAATCCTAGTTTGGTTTACATTTTGAAAATATTCTGGCTGCAGATGTAAAATTAAGTAAAAGAGGCCATAAAAAAATAAATAAAAGAGGCCATAAGGATGAGGGATGATCAATTAGAAAGAAATTTGTAGTAAAATCGGAAGGGAGATTACGGTATTTTGGATTAGGAGATAGTGAAGGAGAGACAAAATGGATAGACTCAAAATAGTAGAGAAAACCAAATGTTGGTGATTGATATGGGGTAGTGGAATAAAAAAGTGGTATCAAAATTGACTTTTAAGTTTCTAGCTTAAGCAAGTACACAGAAAGGGGTGCAAATGAGTGATGTGGGAATGCTTAAAGGGGATCTACTGTGGAGGAGTGCTGGATATATCATGGGTTTAGTTTGGGGGACATTGAACTTGAGTAGTATTGAGATATCAAGAGAAAATGCCAAGTTAGCATTTGATCATACAGGTCTAAAGTATGGAAGAGAAGTCCATACTTCCAGAATCAATTTGGGTATCTCTTAATCAAAGCCATTAGTGTAGATTAAGTCACTTAGGGAATAGTATAACATAAGAGGAAAATACATATATCCTGAGCCTTGTAGAGCTTTGAGATTTAATTCTGGTTGGAACCTCAAACAAAAGTACCAGAGAGGTATGAAGAAAGCCAAAAAGAATGTGGGTGCTGAGCAGAGTTTCACTGGAAATTGCAAATCTTTTCATTTTGTCTGAGCTGAGAAGTAAAAAAATTATCCTTCTGTGGTTTCAACAGAAATTTTATCAAATACGAATGAGCCTAAGTATGTTTCTTTTTAGTGTAATTTTTTAATCTGTCAAGCCTTTTAGTCATTTTTTTGTTCATCTATTTTCCAGCTTCTAAAATTTTGTTGCTGTTGTCTTCTTTCTCTATTTTTGTCCGTATAGTTTATGTCCCCCTCTTTTTTAAATTAATAGACTTTTTTTTTCATTTATTTATGATAGTCACACAGAGAGAGAGAGAGAGAGAGAGGCAGAGACATAGGAGAGGGAGAAGCAGGCTCCATGCACCGGGAGCCTGACGTGGGATTCAATCCCGGGTCTCCAGGATCGCGCCCTGGGCCAAAGGCAGGCGCTAAACCGCTGCGCCACCCAGGGATCCCTTTTTTTTTTTTTTTTTTTAGGACAGATTTAGTTTCACAGCAAAATCGAAGTGGGAAAGAGTTGCAATATGGGATGACAGAAAAGTTCTGGGGGTGGATGATAGTGATGGTTGCAAACACTGTGAGTGCACTTAATGGCACTGAACTGCACACTTTAGTGTAAATGACAAATGTTATGCTGTGTATATTTTACTATTTTAAAAAACATTTTTAAAAATTGAGCATAAATATGGTAAATTCTCACACACTCCTTGCCCCACCACACACAGAGCTTCCCCCACTATCAAGATCCCATACCAGATGAACCTATGCTGAAACATCATTATCACCCAAAGTCCCGAATTTACATTAAAGTTCATTCTGTGTTGTACATTCTGTGTAGGGGTTTGACAAATATGTAATGACATGTATCATCTTTATAGTATCACACAGAGTAGTTTCACTGCCCTAAAAATCCCCTGTGCTCTACCAAGTCATCCTTCCCTCTGCTGTAGATTACCTAGCAACTCTTGATATTTTTTATTTTTTTATTTTTATTTTTTATTTTTAAAGATTTTATTCATTTATTCAAGAGAGACACACAGAGGGAGAGAGAAAGGCAAAGACACAGGCAGAGGGAAAAGCAGGCTCCATGCAGGGAGCCCGACGTGGGACTCGGTCCCGGGACTCCAGGATCACACCCTGGGCCTAAGGCAGGCGCTAAACCGCTGAGCCACCCAGGGATCCCCTCCTGATCCTTTTAATGTCTTCATAGTTTCGCCTTTCCCAGAATGTTATGTAATTGAATCATAACCGTATATAGTCTTATCAGATTGGCTTCTTTCACTTAGCAATATTCCATTTAAGATTTCTCCATATGGCTTGATAGTTCATTTGTTTTTAGTGCTTTCCTCTTTTTTGTAGCCTTCATGAGATGAAATCAACATATAGTAAATTATACATTTTTAAAATACAGTATTTGATAAATTTTTACCTATGTAGATGCCCGTGAGACTATCACCACAGCCAAGATAATGAACGTATCAGTCACTTCAAAAAGTGTTTCAGTCCCTGCCTTCTGCTAGCCCTTCCCATCCTCAGGCAACCACTGATTTACTTTTCATTACTGTAGACTAATTTGCACTTTCTAGAAATTTATATAAATGGACTCCCACAAAATGTTTTCTTATTTGAGGGAGAAGGTATGGCTTTTTTCATGCAACATAACTATTTTGAAATTCATTCATGTTGTTGACTGTAATAGTTCATACATATGCCATTGTATAGATATACTGTGATCTATTCATCTGCTGAGGAACAGCTGTGTTATTTTAGTTTGGGACTATTACAAATAAGGCAACTGAATATTAGCATACAAATTTTTGTATGGACATATGCTTTTCATTTCCCTCTAGTAAAATTGCACCCAGGAGTGGAATGGCTGGAACATATGGTTAGGTATATGTTTAATATTTAAGAAACTGCCAAAGTGTTTCCAAAGTGAATGTGCCATTTATGCTCCCATAAGCAGTGTATGAACATTCTTATTTCACCACAGTCTCACCATCACTTGCTAAGGTCAGTGTTTTTTTGTTTTTCAGGAATTTTTAAGGTTTTATATTTCAGTAATCTTTACACCTGGCATGGGACTTGAACTCACAACCCTGAGATCAAGGGTCACATTCTCTACCAACTAAGCAACCCAGGTGCCCCTCTTTTAATTGAAGTATAGTTGATACACAGTATTAAATTAATTTCATGTATATAAGGTTAGTCTTTTTTATTTTAGCCATTCTGGTGGCTGTCTAGTGGTAACTCAGTGTGGTTTTAGTTTGTATCCCTAGGATGACTAATGATGTCCAGCATCTTTTCATGTATATCTCTTTTGTGAATGGTTTCCCGTGATCTTTTGCCTGTTTTTTATTTAAATTGTTAGTGAATGTAGAGTTCCTTTATATATTCTAAATACAAGTCCCTTTTCAGATACATGTTTTAAAATATTTTCTCCCAATCTGTGTCTTCCCTTTTCATTTTCTTAATAGTATCTTTGCAAGGTGCAAGTTTCAAATTTTGATAAAATCTAATATATTTTTCTTTTTTTTTAGATTTTATTTTTTTAAGATTTTATTTATTTATTTATAGACACACAGAGAGAGAGAGAGAGAGAGAGAGAGAGAGAGAGACAGGGAGAGGGAGAAGCAGGCTCCATGCAGGGAGCCTGATGTGGGACTCGATCCCGGGACTCCAGGATCACACCCCAGGCTGCAGGTGGCGCCAAACCGCTGTGCCACCGGGGCTGCCCTAATATATTTTTCTTTTATGTGTTTTTTTTTATTCTTTTTTTTTTTTTTAAGATTTTATTTTTTAAGTAATCTCTGCACCCAGCATAGAGCTCGAACCCACAACCTCAGAGATCGAGAGTCGTACATTCCATTGCCTAAGCCAGCATTAAAAAATGTTTACCAAACCCAGGGTCACTAAGATTTTCTTCTGTTTTCCTCTAGAAGTTTTATAGTTACAGTACTTACATTTAGGTCTGTGGTGCAGTTTGAGTTACTTTTTTTATATAGGAGTTGATTTTTTTCATTTTTTGCTCTATTTATTAAAAGATTTATTTCCCATATTTTCAGGAATTTTAATTATGTTGATCTGCCTAGTGACTAGACAGACATCATCCATAGATGATTAGATACTTTTTTTTTTTTAAGATTTTATTTATTCATGAGAGACAGGCAGAGACACAGGCCGAGGGAGAGACAGACTCCCTGCGTGGGAGCCCAATGCGGGACTTGATCCCCAGACTCTGGGATCATGACCTGAGCCAAAGGCAAACGCTCACTGAGCCACCCAGGTGTCCTGTGATAATTAGTTTTTTGTTTAAGTACTTTTTACTATAGAGCAGTTACTAAAAACATTAAGATGTACTCTATCCTTTCATATCTGTACATTAACAAATACAAAATGAAAACTTCTTTTCCCCTTAAGTCTTGAGGGAACTGTGATTGTTAAATGAATTTTCTATTTTCAACTCTTTGGTTTGAAGAAAATTAATATTGGTAAAAAAAAATCTACAAAGCAGAATCCACTTCAGAGAGCACAGAATGTTTTTATATGAGATAGCAAGAATTTGAATTGACTATGCTCTTAAGCCTGTGTTTCTTGGTTAACCTGTAGTATTTGTGCCAAAGAACGATCAGCGCTTTGCCTGATCGAGCTTTGGCTCTAAAAGATATCTAGTTCTCCCCTGATGCTACTTCTGCAGGCTTCTCAAGTGATGGCTATTTTTTCTCCTACAGTCTTTAAGTACCACGTAGCCCAGAGGTGATGGTGCTCCTTAGTGCTGCTTCCAGACCATTCTCCAGCATCTTACCTAAAACCCTAGTTTTGAATCTTGTGACATCATTTACTACTCTTCATTGTTGTGATCATTCCTTCTCATTTTTTTTTTAAAGATTTTATTTATTTATTCATGAGAGACACAGAGGGGGGAGAGAGAGAGAGAGGCAGAGACACAGGCAGAGGGAGAAGCAGGCTCCATGCAGGGAGCCTGACGTGGGACTTGATCCCGGGCCCTGGGCTGAAGGCGGCGCTAAACTGCTGAGCCACCCGGGCTGCCCTCATTCCTTCTCATTTCTCAACAATATGGGATCCTGGCACACTATTGGCTCCTTCTGGTACTATTCATATCTGCGTTCTGTGATTTGAATATATACGTGGGTGATCTTCATATCCTTGCCTACCAATTTCTTGAACTCTTCTCCGTTGGTCTTCTACTAGATTTCAGCCACTCATTCCCATGGTCATACCCCATACTTTATAATTGATAGTGTGTAATCCATCCATAATCTCAGTTTTCTTATTATCAGTGGTTGTTTCCTATCTCACTTCCTCTGGTATCAAGCTTCCAATAATTCTTTAATTCTCTAGTGCCAGTAGGATCTTAATACTGTCCACCTTCACTGCCCACTCTCTCCTCTTATTTAACTAAAATTCCATGGTCAATCATAATTACTCCCTTATATACACTTTTAGCTTCTCTGCCCCTCTCATATTGTATTTGTTTAGCATAGCCATAACTTTGGTTAAAGCTAATGTCCTACTAGTTAATGCTTCTTACCTATGCAGCTGAACCCAGCTGAAAAAATAATGCAAACATGCTGATGGATCTCATTTTAAATTTCTCACCACAAAACTGCAATGTTACCTTATGGGATCTCACAGTCATACTGTGTTTCCCTAGCTCTTTCATTCCCCCACTCTTCCAGATGACTATCTCACACTTTTCTCTTCTCAAACTTCCACTACCTCCTCTCTCATTTCTCTTATCCGATCACCTTACAAGGTGGGATACCTCCTACTTCTGAGGACGTTGAAACAAAACAATTTCTGTAGAATCCCATGACTACATGTACCCACCTACCAGCATTAGTTTGACTTTACCTTGCTGCCTGTTATGACACATATGTGTGGGTTGGTGGTGAAGGATCCTGTCTTAAAGTCAGTACCTATACTTTGTATATTGCATCCCATTGCCTCTCACCTACTCAAGATCATCACTTAACCAATTTGTTGGAACCAGTTTGTTCCCTTTTTCTTACATCATCACTTTTCCCTTTTCTGCTGGATCATATCCACTAGTAGTGAGCAATGGTTACTTCTTTTCTCTTTAACAGTACTTCTGATCTCACTGCTGTCAGCCAATTTCTCCTCCCCTTTGTAGCAAAAACTTCTTTAAAGAATAGTTTGTACTCAGTTGTTTTCGGATTTCTCTCTTCTCTTTTAAATCCACTTTTTAGTTACCATTTTATTTTATTATAGTTAACCATCACCATTTTATTAAAACTGCACTTGTTAGCTCACCAATTCTCTACACATTGCTGATTCTAATGGCCCATTCTCAGTCTTTATCTGGACCTGGCAGCAGCATTCAAAGGACTTACGTCCTTGTAAGCTGTTAAAAATTAGGTTTCCAGGATATTGTTACCCTCCGGGTTTTTCTCCTGTCTCACCTGATGATCTGTATTTCCTTTGCTTATTTTCCTCTTCTATCCTACTTCCAAATGTTGGAGTGCTTAAGGACTCAGGCCTTGCTCCTCTACTCTTTTCTGCATTCACTTCCTTGATGATTTCATCTAGTCTCATGGATTTAAATATCATCCATATCCTAATGACTCTTAAGTTTGTATCTCCAGCATGAATCTTTCCTTTGACCTCCAGACTTAATTCATCATCTATTCAATGTCTCCATTTAAGCCTAAAAGACATTTCAAAGTTATTATATCGAAAACTAAACTCCCTGTCTTCTACCCAAAACCCACTTAGAAATCTCATTTCAGGGGATCCCTGGGTTGCGCAGCGGTTTAGCGCCTGCCTTTGGCCCAGGGCGCGATCCTGGAGACCCGGGATCAAATTCCACATTGGGCTCCCAGTGCATGGAGCCTGCTTCTCCCTCTGCCTGTGTCTCTGCCTCTCTCTCTCTCTCTCTCTCTCTCTCTCTCTCTCTGATGACTATCATAAATAAATAAATAAATAAATAAATAAATAAATAAATAAATCTCATTTCAGTTGTTGGCCGTCAAGAAAGAGGGAAAGGAAAATAGATAAGACCAAAAGAGAGAAAATGAGGTCAAGCTGTGGACAGTTAGAAAGCCTCTTACATGGATACTTGTCTTTTTATAGTAACCTGTGTCCTTGGCTCAGAGCCTATCCCTTATGTGCCTTTATTGCTTATTTTGATTAGTGGAGGCTAAGAATACTTTGCTATATTTTTTGATGTCGTTATGGATGTGAAATTTAAATATTATAGCTAAGTCTTGAATACACATTTAACAGCAGGGGACCAAAATGATTGTTTTGGGTAATTAAAAGATAATTAGAAAATAGACCAAAGAATCAGCCTATCCAGAAAGTACTAATATTTGCCATACTAAGAGATGGAATCAAAATATAGTTTTGGTTTTGGGTCCATCTTAATTTGAGTTCAATAAGAATATTACAGTGCTTAAGTAATCTTAGCAGTACAAATGAAATTTAATGTTTGTTTTTGTGAAGGCAAGTGCAGCAGATAATATATTCTTGGAATAATATTACAGATTAAAGTTAAGTGCTTTTTTGTATTTTTTAGCTTAGGCTAGGACTGGTTCATAAGTTATAGTCAAATATGTTATTGGAAAAATATAAGGAAATGGTCTTGTGTGTTTCATGGGTTCTTTTTGCTTGTTTGTTTTTCTTAGCAAGAGTCAGGACATAGTAAGAAGCTAAAGATAGCTTCTTACTCATGAAGAATACTCCAGTAAGCTAATCAGTTGTTATTTACACGTCTGTGTAGAACTATGATCTATTAAGATTTTGGAGAAAATTACCTTTATGTTGTTTGTTCACAGCCTGAGAGCATTAATTAGGGAGTATTTAGAAAACATTGCTGAAATTGTAAACTACTTATAGGAACAGAGTTATGGCTAGATGCTTGCATATTGAATCAAAGTTTATTACTTGGAAAAGTTACATTGGATGTAAGAAAACTGTAAGACTACAATTTTGGCTGTATTCTGTCCAAGTAGTAGGTTGGATAGCTTAAAAGTACTGTCACTTTCCAAATGTATTTTAGACTCCAGGTATTTTTTTGAGAACCTGTTATGTGTCAGACATGAGGTATTGGGAATGAGTGAATAAGAACAAATACCTGCCCTTAATGAACACAGTGTCATGAATGATATTGGTCTTTCTTTCCTTGTGACCTAGTTTATTCAGCATGGAGATAATGAGGCAGAGGACCTTAATGTTGTTTGCTCGAACCAGTTTTATGTCGGACTCTACTGATCTGTTTTAACAAAAATGATTGTATTGCCAACTCTGCTACTTAATTATCTGATCGAACTTGGGAAAAATTACTTGATTTCTGAGTCTGATAGTCCTCAATGGTAACAGGTATAATAATATCTCTCTTGCAAAGTCCTTATGAATGTAAAGTGCCTGATTCAGTGCTTAATATATTACCATTGCTGCTTAGCAGTGGTTTTTGTTGTCTTCCTTTCCTAGCTCAGACATGATTCTCAGATTTTGATTTGGTAATTTATTTTTTAAGATTTTATTTATTTATTGTTGAGAGACACAGGGAGAGAGAGAGAGGCAGAGACACAGGCAGGGGGAGAAGCAGGCTCCATGCAGGGAGCCCGATGTGGGACTGGATCTGGGGACTGCAGGATCACGACTCAGGGCCAAAGGCAGACACTTTAACTGCTGAGCCACCCAGGCATCCCAGGTCTCTTTCTTGATATGGTAATCTTTTAAGGAGTAAGCAAACTGTTATTATAGCGTTTGATTTGCAATATTTTATTCAGATATTTATAAGTTCATTTACTTGTATTGCTCTAAATTGCAAATTAAGTATCTTAGAGTATATAATTTATTAGACATTTTAAAAAATTACTTTAAGTAAACTCTGCCCCCAACTTGGGCCTTGAACTTATGACCCCGAGATCGAGTCACATGCTCTATTGACTAAACCAGCCAGGTGCACCTTCTTAGACATTTTAAAGCATTATTTTTTTATAAGTTTATGAACTTACTGGTGAAGCTTAAGTATCCTGTAGTTGTGAGACCCTGAATTGCCACTCATCTAATAAATTCAGTGCTTTTGTCTTTGAGTAATCATGAGCCACTTAGCAAACTCAGATTGCCGGCCTCATGAGTCTTTTTTGGTTGGAAAGACTAACACTTGATTTGCAATAATTATGCTTTTTTAGATTTCAAGTATCAAAAAATATTGAATTTTTTCTAATTTCTGAATTATTTTTATAATAATTCTTTAGTATTTTAGTAGAATTCACTCAATTGTTGCTTTTCTTTGTATTCTATTTTTATGAGGTTTTAAGGAAAAAGGACACTTTTTGGGGGTAGAATGCCCGTTTTTTTGTTTTTTTTTAAGATTTTGTTTATTTATTAATGAGAGACGCAGAGATACAGGCAGAGAGAGAAGCAGGCTCCATGCAGGGAGCTCAATGTGGGACTTGAAATAGTGAAATTTCAACCCAGGAAACTTAGTTTAATAATCACTAGATTATTTCAACCTAGTGAAATAATCCAACCCAGGATCATGTCCTGGGTCAAATGAAGGCCCTTAACTGCTGAGTCACCCAGGCATCCCTAGAATGCCCATTTTACAACAGTCACTTTCTCTGAAAACTCACCCTTATTCTGCCAAATGTGGTCAGTCTTCCCTCCTAAAGTTGTGTGTGACCTACTCGCAGCCCTCTGTCCTTTTGGTCACATATAAATTGGATTAGGGATGAAAAACAGATGCTAGCCCGATCCATGAGTCGCTTAATAAAGCTAATCAGATCTTCAAAAAAAGAATAACAGACTCTAGCTAGATTATTGGAATGATCTGAGAATTTAGAATTGTGATGGAATGATGGCTGGTCTTTAAATGATTTGCTTGATCTGAAGTGTTGAAGACTTGGAACGTGTATGCAGTAGTGTATATGGAGAAACAGAAAAAAGTCAGTCTGCAGAAAGAAATGGTATAGTTGGACAGAAAAAAAGACAGAAGGAGAGTACTGTCCAGATTCCTAACAGCTTTTCCTTATTCTACTACTTTGTGAGGCCCAGTTATCCTTCAATACCCTAACATATCTCTGTGATCTTCCAGTAAGTTTCCCCTTTTTGTACAACGTTGCTCAAATTAGTTTCTCTTACTTAATTTTTTATTATTTTGTTGTTGAACTTCTAAAAAAGCTGGATTGTTTTAAAAATAAAATGGGTATGAATATCCACATACAGAAGAATGAATTTAGACCCCTCCCTCTACTATACACAAATGGATCATAGATCTAAGTATAAGAACTAGTACTATAAAACTCTTAGAAAATGAAAGGACAACTCACTGATGTGAGAAATTATTTACATGTTTTATGTCTGAGAAGGGGCTTTTTGTCTTGAATACTAAGGGAAGAAAAAACCTCAAAACCCATAAGATATGAATATGCTCTTAAGAACTCAATAATAAAAGGTCAACCCAATTTTTTAAAATAAGCAGAGACTGAATAGACTTTTCTCCAAAGAGAGTATATAAATGGCCAGTGCTCAACATGTTTAGTCATCAAGAAATGTAAATCAAAACTACAGTGACATACTACTTCACGTCTACTTAGGATGGCTGTAATTGAAAGGACAGAAAATAACAAGTGTTGGCAAGGCTATGGAGAAATTGGAACCAACATACATTGCTGGTGGGAATATAAAGTGGTGTAGCTACTTTGGAAAACAGTTTGGCCTTGCTTCAAATGTTAAACATAGAGTTATTATGGAACCTAGCAATTACACTTCTGGGCCACAAAGAAACATGTCCACACAAAACAGTGCACAAAAAAAAACATCATTATTCATAATAGCTAAAAAGTGGAAACAACCCAAATGCACATCAGCTAATGCATGGATAACCAGAATGTATTATATCCATAAATGGAATATTGTTAAACTATAAAAAGAAATGAAGTGGTGATACATACTATAATATGAATGAATCCACCAGACACAAAAGACCACACAGTGTATGATTTCATTTATATGAAATGTCCATAATAGGCAAACCTATGGAGACAGAATGGCAATGAGTACTTCCCAGGGGCTGAGAGAGAGAGGGAAATGGGGAGTGATAGGTAATGGTTTTTTTTGGGAAGATAGAAATGTCCTAACATTAGATCATGGTTATGGTTGTACAACTCTGTGAATGTACTGAAATTCATTGCATTGTATACTTTATTTTTTTTAAGATTTTATTTATTTATTCATGAGAGACCGAGAGGCAGAGACATAGCAGAGAGAGAAAGCAGGCTCCATGCAGGGAGCCTAATGTGGGACTCAACCCCAGGACTCCAGGATCGCGCCCTGGGCTGAAGGCAGGCGCTTAACTGCTGATTCACCTAGGTGTCCCCATTGCATTGTGTACTTTAAATGGATGAGTTCTACGGTATATGCATTATATCTCAATAAAACTATTTTTTAAAGATTTTTATTTATTCATGAAGGAGAGAGAGAGAGAGAGAGAGAGGGAGAGGGAGGGAACCAGGCTCCATGCAGGGCTTGATCCCGGATCTCCAGGATCAAGCCCTGGACTGAAGGCAGTGCTAAACTGCTGAGCTACCCGGGCTGCCCTCAATAAAACTATTTTTAAAAGCTATTTAAAAAAAAAAAAAAACTATTTAATACAAGCTTCAAAAACAATTATGAGATAATAAAAATAAGTAATAAAAAATTTTTAAAATAAGTAATAGATTTCTACAGTGGTAACTAAAAAACAGTTGTAATTGATTTTTCATAAATTTTATAACCAAGTACATTTTTCTTTAACAATAACATTAAAAATTATAAGTAGCATATTACTTTATTTAAAGATCTGAACAAAATTTAGTACTGATTGTATGTATCATTTTGAGTGACCGTTTAAGTTGAAACGTAAATTTTTTTTTCCTAACATACTTCTCTCATTGCCATTATGTTTTTTGGGTGAATGGAGACAGTTGTGGCATTATGGAAAGATCATAGCACTTAGCACTTGCTAAAGCAGGACAGACATAGGTGTTCAGTATTGATCTTGAACAAATAATTTAATGTCTTAGAGCATTGGTTTCAAAAACCTTAAAATAAGGATCATGCTGGGCTAAAAAATTCTTTTTTTCTTTCTATTTATAGTAGTTTGGGTGGTTTTCCTAAGAAAAATAAGTATAAGTAGATTCATAGGTGTTTCAGTTTGGCCATACCAATGTTATCTTAGTTTTTGGGTTTCTTTGTAAGATTTTGTTTATTTGACAGAGAGAGTGGGCAACAGCACAAACAGGGAGAGCAGCACTAGGAAAGGGAGAAGCAGGCTCTCTGCTGGGCAGGGAGCCCAACGCAGGGCTCCATCCCAGGACCCCAGGACCATGACCCGAGCCAAAGGCAGACACCCAACTGACTGAGCCACCCAGGTGCCCGTTATCTTAGATTTTAAGCATTTTGCAAACATGTTCCAACTTGTCTAATGCTTAGTATTATATGTGAGAAAATAGGTTCTTGGTCTATACTATTTAAAGAAACTGAAATTTTGGGGCACCTGGGTGGTGCAGTCAGTTAAGTGTTAGACTCTTGATTTCAGCTCAGATTGTGAGATCATGCCCCAAGGTGGGCTCTGCACTGAGCCCAGAGTCTGCTTAAGACCCTCTCCTCCTACCTCTGTCCCTTACCCTTCCCCACATGCTCACACTTTCTCTCAAATCTTTTAAGAAAATAAAGAAATTGAAATTTTAATAACATTATTGGTGACTTTCAAAGTATTAGGTGATGGAGATTGTAATATTAACTGAGAGGCTTATGTTAACCTTTTTATTGATATATTTCTTTTGTCTAAAATTGTCATCAGTTTTGACTGGTTTTATATATTATTGTGTCTAAAAGTTATGTTAATTCAGGGGAACTTATCGATCTATAACTTGTTTTTAAAAATACAACAACCAGGGATCCCTGGGTGGCGCAGCGGTTTGGCGCCTGCCTTTGGCCCAGGGCGCGATCCTGGAAACCCGGGATCGAATCCCACGTCGGGCTCCTGGTGCATGGAGCCTGCTTCTCCCTCTGCCTGTGTCTCTGCCTCTCTCTCTCTCTCTCTCTCTCTGTATATGACTATCATAAATAAATAAAAATTTAAAAAATATATTTAAAAAAATAAAAATAAAATAAAAATAAAAATACAACAACCATATGTTATCATTTTTCACCTTTTAGTTTTTGATAATATGTGTATTATTTTATGATGTGCTGATAACAGGTTGACTTTAGAGAAATCTATTGTAATTGCATTCGGTCTCCAGACTGAGTTATTTGGTGATAGATAAATGGCAAATACATTTTTATGTTGCAATTAAGTGATGTTATGGGATAAGTTTCAATTTTCTTTTTTTTTTTTAAATCTTGATAACTGCATGATTAATATGCGAGTTTTTTCTTATTTGCAGAGATCCTGCATATTTTGATGAAAATTGGCTAAACAGAATCAAAACCGAAGTAGGAGATAATTGGAGGCTAAAGGTATTTTCTTTTTATTTTCCCATCTGTTAAATAGTTTTTTAGTAGCGTACATATAATATTTGTTGAACTTTCACCTGATGTGTTCAGTGAGCTTTGGAAACCTAGATTGCCTAGTGAAATAATCCAAAATTAAAGGTCGGAGGTAACCTGAAGTTGCTCACAAAGATATGTATAGTATGTCAGTGAAGTCCGTGACTACGGGCATGGACTCTAGAGCTAGAGTGCCTGGATTCATATCAACTGTCTGGGAAAGTCTTCTAACCATTCGGTACCTCAGATTCTCCATTTGTAAAATGAGGATTTTAATAGGATCTACCTCACAATAAATGAATTGTGAAATAATTCACAATAATAAATGAATTAGCATATGTAACAGACTTAGGATAGTGCACAGGTAATGCTAGTTGCTAGTGTTGTTATTATTAATAATGAGAAAATATTGGTCATTGTTAACTAAGTCCAGAACACTAAGAGAATGACGTATTTTTATTTCCTTCTTAGTAGCCTTAAGTTCCAGTATTTCTCAAGCTTCTTTGAGAAAGCCAAAACCCACAGTAAGAAATACAGTTTACATTGCAGCCTCCTGTCCATCTAAACATATGTCCATAGATAGTAAGTTTTTTCCCTTATTCTATTCATTGATGATTTAATTTTTAAAAATATTAGTTACAACCCACTACATTATTTTAACTTTAAATTTTGAAATAATTCTAGATTCACAAGGGGTTGCAAAAAATTGTACAGGGAAGTTCTGTGTACCTTTCGCCCAGTTTCCCCAGTGATTACATCCTGCATGACTATAATACAATATCAAAACTAAGGAACTGACATTGGTATGATCAAGTGCCCTTTTGCCCTTTTGTGTTTGTGTGTACAGTTCTGTGTAGCTCCAGCAATAATGTAGTTTCCTATAATGCTCACCACAATGAAGACAGAGATGTTCCATCTCTGCAAGATTTCCACGATGCTGCCTTTATGACCACCTCCACACCACACACTCCTCACCCTAATCCCTGGAAACCACTAGTTTTTTCTCCAACTCTATAATTTTGTTACACTAAATTGATTTTTATGACCAGTGATGATTATGACTGGCAGTTTGGAAAGCTTTAGAACCATTTCTTTTTGATACAGAGAGGAAGAAACTCAGAAATGCAAATCAGTAAGCGTGTTAAGACCCTAGACTTGAGATATGTTAAGCTTGGTTTGTCTTTATATTTCTTCCAAAAAACATATTTGATGAAAAATAGTCATTGATGGCTTAAATTTGGGTCTGCCAAAATTTAATTCCTTTTGTTTACTAAGCTAGAGTGAAGGGACACTGGTTTAAGCTACTGGCATTTGTTTTGTTTTGTTTTAAGATTTTATTCACTTATTTATTTGAGAGAGAGCAGAGATCATGAGCAGCGGGGAGGGGCAGAGGGAGAAGCAGACTCCCTGCTGAGCAGGGAGCATGATGTGAGGCTTGATCCCAGAACCCTGAGATCATGACCTGAGCCAAAGGCAGGGGCTTAACAGACTGAATCACCCAGGTGCCCCTTAAGCTACTGTTTTAATTTCTAAATAATTTTTCAAGAATAGGCAATTTAGGGACACCTGGGTAGCTCAGTGGTTGAGCATCTGCCTTCGGCTCAGGTCATGATCCTGGAGTCCCAGGATCGAGTCCCACATCAGGCTCCCTGCAGGAAACCTGCTTCCCCCTCTGCCTATGTCTCTGCCTATGTCTCTGCCTCTCTCTGTGTGTGTCTCATGAATAAATAAATAAAATAATAAAAAAAAAGGAATAGGCAATTTAATGATTATATATTTATATAATTATTATTTAGAGAGAGAGAGAGTGGGGGAGGGGTGGAAGGAGAGGGAGAGACAGAATGCCAAGCAGGCTCCATGCCCAATGCAGAGCTCAGTGTGGGGATCTGAGCCGAAATCAAAGAGTCATTGACTCAACTGACTAAGCCAAATAGGTGTGCCTAATGATTACTTTTTAATGTTATAATGTGTAAAGCAGTTCTGGGTATTTAAAATAATGCTACTAATTAATTTGTGTTTGCTTGCTCTCTTGACTGAAGGAAGAGTTGTATATACCCCACCTTACATACACACAACATACATCTGTACACACATTGTCTTAATATCGTGTGGCAAAGACAGTAATATAGAGAAGGGGAAATGCTGTATCATATTTTTTTTTTCTTAAAGATTTTATTTATTTATTAATGAGAGACAGAGAGAGAGAGGCAGAGACACAGAGCAAGAAGCAGGCTCCATGCAGGGAGCCTGATGTGGGAATCGATCCTGGGACCCCAAGGACCCCAAGGCAGGCACTCAACCACTGAGCCACCCAGGAATCCCCCTGTATCATATTTTTTTTTAAGATTTTATTTATTTATTAGAGACACAGAGAAAGTGGGGGGTGGGGGCAGAGACACAGGCAGAGGGAGGAGCAGGCTCTGTACGGGGAGCCCGACGAGAGACTCGATCCTGGGTGTCCAGGATCACGCCCTGGGCTAAAGGCGGCGCTAAACCGCTGAGCCACCAGGGCTGCCTACTTTATCATATTCTTAATATTCAGAACTGGAAATGTCAGTTCTGATTTGTATTCCTGTTCTCCATATTTTATCCTATGTTGTATTTTTCCAATTTCAAGATACCATTAATTATAAAATATATAGCTCTTTTCAATGGGAAGGAAACTACCATTTTAAAGTAACACATTGATTTTTGAGACATTTTAATGTCAAATATTAAAATATGAAAAAATGAGCATTCTAGAATAAAGAAAGCAAAGTATATTATATATTTTCCATGTCTCCAAATTTTCTAGAAGTATAAACATGTTACTTTATGAGTTTTTTTTTTTTTTAATAAGTTTTTAGGGCACCTGGCGGCTCATTTTAGCATCTGACTCTTGGTTTCAGCTCAGGTCCTGATCTCATGAGATTGATCTGCACATAGGGCTCCATGCTCAGCAGGGAATCTGCTTCTCCCCCTTTCTGCTGGGCCCCCTTTCTCCCCACCACTCACACTGTCTCTTTCTCAAAAAAAAAAAATAAATAATGTTTTATAAAAGTTTTCAACTTATTTTTTCTCTTAAAAAGGTCTGAAAAAAATACGTCTGATTCACTGGATCACATGTATGATTAAGCCTCTTTTACCTGATAGTCACAGGTTCTTTCATCTTCTGTCCTAGCACATCTTTTGCTACTAACATTGAGTAGGTACAGTGAGGTAGATGGTCAACAGGATCATATTGTGTACACATTTAATTAATACAAACTTAACTATGAGTTGAGTCAAAAAAAAAAAAGAAAAAATAACAGCTCAAATAAATAGTATAGGTGATTCTACTGGTCATTTCACTCAGATAACACATAGGCCAGTAAACCCTTGCTTTGGAGTGGTTGAGTGATAGAAAACATCACCTTGTTTCTAAGATGCCTTTTTTTTTTTTTTTTTTTTTTTTTAAGTAGGCTGCAGGGATGCCTGGTAGCTCAGCGGTTGAGCCTCTGCCTTTAGCTCAGGGCATGATCCTGGAGTCTTGGGATCAAGTCCCACATTGGCTCCCTGTATGGAGTCTGCCTCTCCTCTCTCTGCCTATGTCTCTTCCTCTCTCTCTGTGTGTCTCTCACGAATAAATACAATCTTTTTTTAAAAAAATAAATAAAGTAGGCTGCACACCCAGTGTGGAGCCGAACGTGGGGCCCAGACACACGACCCTGAGATCAAGACCTGAGCTAAGATCAAAAGTCAGACGCCCAACCGACTGAGCCACCCAGGCACCCCAGGATGCTGCAACAAATATCTTGCAATGCTGACAGTTACACTAGCATTTCAAGATATAATAGTATTTTTAATTGTATGGCTCCTAAATATTTACTTTGGCTAAAGAAACAGTAGTCTTTTCTGACAGTGGAGAGAATTTGGAGACATTATATGTTGTAGGTTACTTTAAGACAATTTTTGTCAGTGTGATCATAACATTGAAAATTTAACATGATCGGAAACAGTTTTTTTTAAATAAATCTCTTGAGATCACATAAATTAAGCCATTGATAGTCCTTTTTTGATTATTATGGTAATTCACATGTGCTGTTGAATTTTATTTTTTATATTTATGATTCGAATAATTCAGAAGGTTTTTTTTTTTAAGATTTTATTTATTGATAGAGACACAGAGAGAAAGGGGGAGCAGAGGCACAGGCAGAGGGAGAAGCAGGCTCCATGCAGGGAGCCTGACGTGGGACTCGATCCAGGGTCCCCAGGATCACACTCTGGACTGCAGGCGGTGCTAAACCGCTGTGCCACTGGGGCTGCCCTCCAAGGTTTTTTAAAAGATTTTATTTATTTGAGAGAGCAAGTGAGCATGAACAAGCATGAGGAGGGGGGAACGGGCAGAGGGAGAGGGAGAGGAGGAGGAAGAGGAAAAGTCTCCTCACTGAGCAGGGAGCCTAACAGACAACTTGATCCCAGTACCCTGAGATATCATGACCTGAGTCTAAGGCAGATGCTTAACCGACTGAGCCACCCAGGTGCCCCCAGGAATTTTTTATGTTAAATTATAATTTGATCTGTGCTTGGCCTTTACCCAGTTTTATCTCTCTCTAAACAGATAAGCAATTTAAAGAAAATTTTAAAGGGAATCCTGGATTACAATCATGAGGTAAGGACTTTTTTCTCAACTGCTTAGAGGTAGAATTATAGGACAATTTAACTTTATCTTTTACAATAGTTCCAAGTAAAGGAAAATTTACCTCAAAATTAGTAATCTGTTAATCTTCCATTTTATAGTTTTTAGGATGTTGGTTTGAACAACTATTAGGTAGTTATTAGATAAATGCTCTTTTTCACTATAATATATGGATAGTTTATAGATGATTATTAATTTATGTTATACTTTCTTTTCTGCCATTTATTAAGCTCTCTTCTCCCCTTGCGAAGGTGGTTTAGAATCCAGGCATTATTATATTACAGCCAACTTCCTTGCTTACTTTAGTTTGATTCCTTGGCAAACCCCCGTCTCTATCTTAGTTTATCCTCTGAGTCTGCATCAGAACAGTCAAGGAATGGCTTGGGGGGAAAAATCATGAAGTAGAACTAGTTTTACTTCAAATTTTGTGGTCACAGATACCAGATGAACACAACATAGCCTGGAAACCTATGTTATGTTTTTACTATTCTTTCCCACAAGTTTACCTGCATTTATACCTACATCTTATACTTATATCATTTATCTTCACAGCTCAGCAAGTGATCCTGTCATCCATCCTGTTACTCAAGCCCAAAACCTATAAACAATCCTATAGTCCGTCCTTCTTTTGATATCATCATAAGACCTACTAGTTAAATCTCCAAAATACAGCTTTTTCCATCTCTACTGCTACCAGTTTGTACCCAGCCATCATTAGCTCTCACTTAGAGTTATAGAGTAGTCTGGTTGGTAACCCTGATTTCACTCATTCCCTTCTATTGTCTGTTCTTATTCTTCACTCTAAAGCCAGAATGATTTTTAAAAATATAAATTTGATTATGTCATTCTTCTGTCTTTTATGGTTTCCCATTGTATTGATAATCAGATTCATACCTATTACCGTGAGCCACCAGACACTGCATGACCTCCTTACCCTGCTCACTGATAGCACTAGAGCCATATTCATCCTGCTTCTGTGCTTTAGGATTTTCTTTTTTCACTGTATGGTTATTAGACAGGGACTGACCCATTTGTCTGCATATATTTCATTTCATTTGGGGCCAATTTCCCCATAAAGGAATCCTCCATTCTCCTTCCTGATAATAAGTGTTTGGCTATCAGCATTTTCGAGTCAAATAGAGTGAATATGTCTAGGGAGCGTCTTACTGTTGGGGCATGAACCTATATTTAATCTCCCCTCTTTCTGGTACCCCATTCAGAATCTCTCTGGCTATGCTTTGAACTTTAGAGAATTTGTCTTTCTAGGGGCAGTTGAAGATATTAGAGTATTCAGTTTCTTTGCTCAGTGTATATACATACCAGATTGGGGTCTAAGTTATGGTGATGAATATTGTTATAACTTAGATATGGAAGGTAAAAATAGAAATTGGGAGTAGAATTGGGATTATAGCTCTATCCTTAGCAATGAGTTTCTGGTACTGACAAACTAATTTGTATCAAATATTTTATTTGGATACATAAATGTGAATGCAATTCTGATCCTTTTGTCCGCATTCAGATTTTAGGACAGCAAATTAATGACTTTACCCTTCCTGATGTGAACCTTATTGGAGAACATTCTGATGCGGCAGAGCTCGGAAGGATGCTTCAACTCATCTTGGGCTGTGCTGTAAACTGTGAACAGAAGCAAGGTAATTTATTTGATATTAGTGTATGCATTTAAAATAATTAAGGAAAGTAATACATATTATATATATTATTTATAAATCACCAGTGCAAACAATAACATCTTCATAAGGCCACCCTCAAACAATGCCTTTTTCTGTTTGTTTTTTAAGTTGGTTCCATACCCAACATGGGTCTCATGACTGAGAAATCAGAGTTGTGTGCTCTACCTCCTGAGCCAGCCAGGTGTCCTAAGCAATGCCATTTTCTACAATTTTGTTAGTACTTTGTTTGCAAGCATAAGAGTTTTGCAACTTAGAATATATTTAATTGTGATGATAGTCTTTCCTTTTAAGCAAGACTGCATAAGTTTTTTAGTATATTATTTTTAACTACGCTGAATGTGATGAAACTTGCTATTGGACAAGGTCCTGCTAAAGTAATGTCAGTAATAATGAGAATGTTACACTACATCAGTGCAGCTCTAGGAACTTAAAGTTGGATACTTTAGATTGTGAGTATGAAGGATTTATTTCACAAATATTTACTGAATTCATGTATTATACTGGGGCTAGGAGCACAGTGCCAGACAGAACAGACACAGCACCTGCCCTTGTGGAACTGGTAGGTGAGTGAAGGGGGGAGGGCACACATACCTATGTGATCCGAGTGGTGACGAGTGCCATGAAGGTAAAGTGTAATGGGGGGGGGGGGCAGTCCAGGCGTGGGCCAGGGATGTTATTTAAGCAAAGATGTGGAGGAGGATGGATTAAGAGTAATCTGAAATGTAGAAACTGAATGTCAGAAAAACTTAAGTTACCTTTGAGAGATTTAAAAAAAAACCACAAGTATTATTAGAGAATAGTAAGGAAGGGATAAAGGGTGATGAAACAGATGAAAAGTAGACAGGGACTACTCTAAACAATGATGCAGTATTTTACTGTTATACTAGAAGACCTTCATAGAAGACAGTTTTTTTTTTTTTTAAGCCCAAAGGCTTTTTTCTTATTCCTTCTACCTCAGCCATGGTAATGCAAAACAGATTTTTATTTATCTATACGTTTTCAGTGTTCTAGTAATAAGTTTAATAATGGTCAACATTGTTTTCTTGAAGCCATGACTGATAGTTGGTCTGTGATCTGGCTGTTTTTTCTAACAATGTATTTATTTCTCTTTGTCCCCATGCCTTTTAGATTTTAGTGTGTATTCTCTTATATTAAGTTTTAGATTATTTCTTCAATTCAACTGAAGAATTAAAATAGAGAATTTTCTACATTTGTGAGTTTTGTATATTAACTAAGCATTTTTTGTCAAAGATTAGAAGATTAGTGTAAATAAGATTCAAGACACATTAAATCTCTAAGTAGATGCTTTGATTTTAAAAGGTGTATGATAAATTATTTAATATGGTTACTGATTTCACATAATGACCTCTTCTCTGTTGATTCTGTTAAGAAATCCATCAACTCCTAGAAGCATTTAACTGTTAAGAGTTGGCTAATTTACCGTGGGGTGGAAATAGGAAAAGACAAGGGTGTTACCTCTATCCATACATAGCCCTATGGAAAAGCAGATAGTCATAATATTTATCCAGCTTCTCACACAGACCAAGTGTTGTGTAACACCTAAATTCGGTTTCTCCTCTGAAATTGTATTTAAATGATGAAAACTTTGAATAGGATTTTAGTATCATATTTATCCAGAGGGCATTCTGTATTTTCAGAAGCAGACTTGAGAACAAAGAATCAAAGTAAGTGAGTTTCTGAGTTCAGTATTACCTGTTACTGCACATTTATGATGTGTAATGTGAGGCTTACTAAAGCGGTTCTTCCATTTGCTATGTGACTGACATTTGGACTAGGCATTTGGCTTGTTTTCTCATCTACAGAATGAGGATACAAAACCTGATGGTTATGAGGAGTAAATGAAATTGTATATGCATATTTGCTTTGTAATACATAATGCACTATACAAATAGAAAAGGCCTTATGTTTAGATGAGTTTTTCAACTACAAAAATAAGGAGCAATAGCTCAGAACATTGACCTAGCATACATTTATGTTGGCCATCTGGCTTCTCAAATGGGGAAAATAACTAGTGCTAAAATTGAAAAAGCAAAGAGTAGTAGTAGAAGACACACTCATAGTAATTATTGAGTGTCTCTCTTCTGCCTGGTACTCCTTTAGGTAGTAACAGAACAAAAATAGTTTTTACACAGCAGGAAAACTAAGTATTATATGACTTGCCCCAAGATTTCTGTTTGAGAAAAGCTAGACAAGGACTACAATCCATGTGTCTCCATGTTTAAACATCATATTCTTTATACTAAGTTGCTTGCTGTAAATTCTGGTGCTAAAAACTAAGTTTTCAATATAGTCTTATTGACATAGCACACCTCATTCTCTAGCCTCATAGATCTGCACCAGTAATCATACATACTTGTATTTTGGACACTAAAGATTATTTATTTATTTATTTATTTATTTATCTTTTCAAAAATTGTACATTAACATAGTTCTCATCATCATTTTATCATGTAGCATTTTACGGTGTTCGCGGGGAAGGGCCTTGACGTGGCAACACCGCTTCTTAACTAACGCTTCCCCTCTCACACCTAACTAACTTCCTAACCTCCCTGTTCCCACTGTTATTTTCTTCACTTCCAATAGGCTGTCATTAAATTTTCCTTCTCCATTATCAGTGCCACTACTTTTTCTTTTCCATGTTCACAGTTTTTTATTTTGAGGGCTATTTAGTCATCCTAGCTGTGCCATTTTCTCCAGACCCTTAGGATTCTGCATTTGGCACCTTTGAACACAGTATCTAAAAGCACTTCCTTGGGACGCCTGGGTGGCTGAGTGGTTGAGCATCTGCCTTTGGCTCAGGCCGTGATCCTGGTCCAAGGATCGAGTCCTGCATCAGGCTCCCTGCCTGGAGCCTGCTTCTCCCTCTGCCTGTGCTTCTGCCTCTCTCCCTATGTCTCTCATGAATAACTAAATAAAATCCTTAAAAAAAAAAAGAAAGAAAGAAAGTCTGTGATCCATTTAAAAATAAGCACTTCCCTTGCATTCCAAGACCTACAGGATGTTCCTTGTTAACAAAACAGAACAAAAAATTGAGCTCAGAATAAAGGATTTCTTTTTCCCAAATAATGGTTCTGATACATTCCTACTGTTGTCCTAAGAAATCCTGTGATTTAAGGATGTTGTGTATATTTGTATGTGTCTCCACACATTTGATTGGGTACAAGTATCCTTAGAACAACACTTGCTTTTAAGAATATGCCTTTGATTAACAAAAAGCTTTGACTGTAATAACCAGAATGTCCGAATGTCACAGTTTAGTAGTGCTTTCAAAGTACTTTGTTTTTTGGGATTTTTTAATGAGTTATCTGTCACGTAAAGCATATACAGCTTGGCATTCCAAATACATGAGTCTCTTACCAAAAGATCATTTGAGCAGTTTCGCAGTAAGATTCCATCATGTAATACTTGAAGTGCTGAGAAGTTTCTGGTGTATGTGTGGGAGGTTTTTTTGGATGTATGGGGGAGAGAGGCAGGTTGAGCCTAAAATTCCCTTAATTACTCTTTTAAATGTTTATTAAAATGTATTTACTATATTTGTTAGAATCGAGCTGGCCTGTTGATTTTTTTTATGTTGAATTCCACTTTTTCCATTCATTGTTGGATTTGCAAATAAGGAAAACTACTTGTAGGGTTGTTTTTTTGTTTTTTTTAATAGAAGACAAGAAATTATTTTTTCAGCTGGTCACTACTGACAGCCAAAAGATCTTCTCTTATTTGGTAGTGGTGAGGGTAAGATTGATGAAGTTATACTTTAGCTTGTTGGTGATGTATTTTAAAGCCGAGGGTTATACAATATTTGTTTAATTATGGTGTCACTTCTATCTTAACTTCATCTTAATTCTTTGTCCTAAGTAGCTCTCAGATTTATTAAGATTTTTCTCTTCTGTAGTAGAAAATATTAAGGTAGGAATTGAACATGATGCAATACGTTAATGTCACACAAGAATAAAGCACAGACATCAGTTTTTTTTAAACTGTAGCAAAGTAAATTTAAAATTTTAGGAATAGTAGTGAGTTCTTCCCATCCTGGCTTTAGGCTTTAACATTTCACTGTCTTCCTGAGATACTGTATTCCTGTGACTGTTAGCTGTAGCTTCAACTTTGTAAGTAATGGTGGTGGTAGGGAGTAGGGTGGGTTATCTTAAGGAAAGAGAAATAGTGTGATTTTCAGCTTTTACTTTACCTGTGGTACCTATATTTAACAATATATGAAGAATCCCTGGGAAGAATAAAAACAGAAAACTAGTTAAAAGAATTCATGAAGTGTGAGCCATTACTCCTTGAGTATCTTTAACTTGAACAGTGACATTCCAGATTGTTCTTGTTTTCAGAGTACATCCAAGCCATTATGATGATGGAGGAATCTGTTCAACATGTTGTCATGACAGCCATTCAAGAGGTAGGTTGGAGCTTTGTGATTACTGTTTGTGAGAAATTAAAAGATCAAACTAGAGCTTAAATAGTAGTAGAAATTTTGTTTTTATTTGTCTATCAAGATTTTATTTGTTCATGAGAGACACACAGAGGCAGAAGTAGGTTCCACGTAGGAAGCCCAATATGGGACTCAAATCTCGGGACTCTGGCATCACGTCCTGAGCCAAAGGCAGACGCTCAACTGCTGAGCCACCCAGGCGTCCCTAGAAGTAGAAATTAAAAAAAAAAAAAAAAAAAAAAAGATTCCCCTACTCATTTTTCTTTAGAATTTTTTTTCTTTGCACTTATGATATAGCTTGCCTCATTTTTATTTTAAAATCATATATTTGGGCACCTGGGTGGCTCAGCAGTTGAGTGTCTGCCTTTGGCTCAGGTCATTTTCCCAGGGACCCAAGATCGAGTCCCACATCAAGCTCTTCACAGGGACCCTGCTTCTCCCTCTGCCTAGGTCTCTGCTTCTCTCTCTCTCTCTGTGTCTCTCATGAATAAATAAATAAAACATTTAAAAAATTAAAAAATAAATCATACATTTAAATTTCTCATTTAAATCTTAAACATGGGCAGCCTGGGTGGCTTAGCAGTTTAGCGCCGCCTTCAGCCCAGGATGTGATCCTGGAGTCCAGGGATCGAGTCCCACAGCAGGCTCCCTGCATGGAGCCTGTTTCTCCCTCTGCCTGTGTCTCTGCCCCCCTCTCTCTCTGTCTCTCATGAATAAATAAATAAAATCTTAAAAAACTTAAACATTTGTCTTGTCGGTATAGATTATTTATTAACTACTGCTAATTATTAAAAATGTCCCAATGAACTAGGAATAGTAGACTAATTTCTAAAGCCATTAAAAATATGTATATTAGGGACACCTGGGTGGCTCAACGGTTGAGCGTCTGCCTTTGGCTCAGGGCATGATCCTGGAGTCCTGGGATCGAGTCCTGCATCAGGCTCCTTGCATAGAGCCTGCTTCTCCCTTTGCCTGTTTCTCTGCCTCTCTCTGTGTCTCATGAATAAAAAAAATCTTTAAAAAATAGATGTATATTAAACCAGCAGTCTACCTCACATTTAATTATTGGTTTCTTGTTTGGCAGAAAATGAGCTTTCGGGATCCCTGGGTGGCGCAGCGGTTTGGCGCCTGCCTTTGGCCCAGGGCGCGATCCCGGAGACCCGGGATCGAATCCCACATCGGGTTCCTGGTGCATGGAGCCTGCTTCTCCCTCTGCCTGTGTCTCTGCCTCTCTCTCTCTCTCTGTGACTATCATAAATAAATAAAAATTAAAAAAAAAAAAAAAAGAAAATGAGCTTTCAACTCCAACCATACCCAAAGCTATTTCTAGATGAATATTTATACTGAAACTGTAGAGGAGGAAAAATATCGTTTTCCTCTACCCATCCAAGTTCTCAGCTGGAGATCTCTGTAACAAAAGATTAAAAAGAAAAAGGATACAGATGTTTTTGGGTTGTTTTTTAAGATTTTATTTATTTATTTGAGAAAGAGTGCAGAGCCAGAGAGAGAGGGGACACAAGCAGGGAGGAGGGCAGGGGGCAGAGGGAAAGGGAGAAGCAGACTCTCCACTGAACAGGGAGCTCAGTGAGGGGGCTCGATCTCAAGACTCTGGCATCATGACCTGAGCAGACACTCAACCGACTGAGCCACCCAGGCACCCCCATATAAGTTTTACATGACACACGGACCTTCTTAAGGAAACGAAGACCAAAGAAGTGTTTAAACCTGAGTGTTTTAGTGGTGGGTTTGATGAAGAGTGGAGAATCATGGAAAAATGTGATAGGGCAAAAAAGAGTTTGAGCTAAGGGGTAGTAATCTGGGGGAAACAGCAAGTCCTATTCATTGAGTCCTTTTAGAATCCCTGTATTTTTGGAGAAAAGGATGTTTTTCCTCTGAGTATAGGGAAAACACCTCTCACATGAGGCTTTTACCTGCTTCTGGAGAAGGTAAAAAAAATATCCTTCCTGTACCTGCTATTTTTCCAGTTCCTTTAGCTTGATGTATTCAGTATGCCAGGGTACCTACCATACTTTGGGGTAGCATGTCTTGAACTCCATTAAGTATAAGACATGAAACTAAAAATAAAATGTGGGTTAATAACCAGTTGGTCTCAGGATGAGAGAATGTTTTTAATCATAAAAGCAATAGAACAAACTGTTAGGGGTACTAGAAAACAAGGATTTGAACGTGCAACTGGCAGAGGAAAAAATACAACAGACAACATGAAGAATGCTAAGTGTAAATTAAAGTTGTGTTTTTTAAAATATCTGACCACCTGACTGTAAATCCAGGGATTCTCACTACTCTCTCAGGGTTCTATTCACAGAACTCGGGAATATGATGTAAGTATTATTATTATAGTAAAAGAATACAAACCAGAACCAACTCCCCCTGTCCCAAAAACGCATAGAGTGAGGTCTAAGAGGTCCCAGATACAAGGCTTATGTTGTTCCCCCTCCGTGGAATCAAGACCTATAACTCTCCTAGCACATTATGTGTGGCAGTTCCCAAAGTACTGCCAACCAGGGAGGCTCACCTGAGTTTTCATGTCTAGAGTTTTTATTGGGGTTTTATTATGTGGATATGATTGATTGCATCCTTGACCATGGGATTGAACACAGTATCTAGCTCTCCTTCCCCACAGAAGTCATGCTGTCAGGTGGTTCAAAGACCCAGTCTTCTGACACATTGCTGATTTTTCTGGCATGGCCAGACTCCAGTTTGAGTCATCCAGTTTTTTAGCTTAAAGTACCCAGGGGCCCACAAATAACAAAGATACTCTTAAAAAAAAAAACCAAAAAAAAAACAAAGATACTCTTATCAGTAAGGAAATTCCAGAGATTGAGAGGCTGCTTGCCAATAAGGGGACGCAGGCCAGCCAAATTCCTTACTACATAGGACCTTTCAAAAAAGCAAAGCTTTTAAAAGACAGTTTATCATTCAGCTCTGATGGTAGGAAGATAAACTGGTACATCTTTTTAAAAATACACTCTTTGATATCATATAAGATACTAGGTCATAAGTGTTAAAATATCAAAATGACAATCTCTTAAGCAAGATAAAGGTTTATTTGCTCTTAAGTGGCCCTGGGTTCTGCTCTGTAGTCATCAGAGACCCAGCTTTCTTGTTTCTTTTTGTCTGCCATCCTTAATACGTGTTTCCCATTTAGTGGTTCGGCTCTGGCTTCTCAGATTCCACCTATCACATTCACATTTCCAGCCATCAGGAAGGAATGAAGTTCCAAGTTTCCCTCTAAATAAACTTTCAGCAATTCTCACTCCTGTTTGCCTGATATCACTCACATAACCACACAGGGAATCTGGGGGGGGATGTGGCCTTTATTCCAGGTAGTTGCAAAACCAGCCAAAACTCCAGTCTGTTAACTAAGCAAAAATAAGAAAAATAGTAAGGGGCCACTAAGAGTTCTGCCTTATTATAATTGACCCTGTAATTCTGTTTTTAGGAATTCATCCTATAAGGATATCTGAAATACAGAGATAGATAATAGTAATAGCACACATTTATTTTGTACCTACTATGTGCTAGTGCTGGTTACTTACTAAACACATTTATTAACACACTTAAAATTCACTACAATTATAATCAATGCTACTGGAGTGTAGACATAAAATTGTTAAAATGGCAAATTTCAGTTCTATATACTTTACCAAAATAAAAAAATGAAAAATTAATTGTAATATTTTGAGGTATATACTGTTATTGTAACCTGATTTTATAAAAAGGGGAAACTGAAGCATAGACTGTGAGTAACCACAAGTTTACGCAAGTATTGGCAGAGTTAGAACTCAGATCTAAGCAGTCTGAATTCAGAGCCCATGCCCAGAACCATTGTGCAATATTGCCTCAAGATTGTTTATTTCAACATTATTTTCTAATATTGAAACATTAGAAACATCCTGACTGCCCAGCAATAGGAGCACAGATAAATAAATTATGGCAGATTAATATATTGGCATACTAGGTAGCATTAAAGTGTATTTTTAAAAAATATATGACAGCACGAGTAAGGCTTATATATAGAGAAACAGCACATGAGCAGTATAATCCCATTTCTGTTAGAAATTAAGATGAGGGCAGCCCTGGTGGCTCAGAGGTTTAGCACTGCCTTCAGCCCAGGGTGTGATCCTGGAGACCTGGGATCGAGTCCCATGTTGGGCTCCCTGCATGGAGCCTGCTTCTCCCTCTGCCTGTGTCTCTGCCTCTTTCTCTCTCTGTGTCTGTCATGAATAAATAAATAAAAAATCTTAAAAAAAAAAAAAAGAAATTAAGATGAGTGAAAATGACAGAACATTATCTCCAAATGATTGCTGTTCTAAGCTTTTTTCTCTATTTGCTGATTTTTTCTATAATTACAGGTTCGTATCTCTAATCAGAAATATTTTTAAAATTAAAATCTGTGACCAAATGATTTTTAATTGTATGAATTTAGCCCAAAGAATTATTTACAAATTCAGACCAAGATTGGGCACAACAGTGCTTATCAAACTATTTTATATAATTTTTTTTTTTTTTTTAAGTTTGTTTGGGACACCTGTGTGGCTCAGTGGTTGAGTGTCTGCCTTTGGCTCAGGTTGTGACACTGGAATCCTGGCATCAAGTCCCACATCAGGCTCCCATGAGGAGCCTGCTTCTACCTCTACCTGTCTCTGCTGGTCTGTCTCTCATGAATGAATAAATAAAATTAAAAAAAAAAATTAATTTAAAAAAAAGTTCAAGTTAATCTCTGCATCCAGTGTGGGGCTTGAATTCATAACCCCAAGATCAAGAATAACATGTTCTTCTGACTGAGCCAGCTAGGCCCTCCCCAAACTATTTTATGTTAATAGAAATACAACAATAATATTCATCCATTGGTAAGCAAGTGTTTAAATTAGGGTACCTCCATCTCATGGAATATTACATAGCTGATAAAAAATTTGTTTAAAAAAAAAATAGTATCTTCTGGGGCACCAGGCCCATAAGTCAGTTGAACTTCTGACTCTTGGTTTTGTCTCAGGTCATGATCTCAAGGTCATGAGATCTGCCCCTTGTGGGGGCTCTGTGCTCAGTGTGGAGTCTGCTTAAGACTCTCTCCCTCTCCCTTTGCTGCCCGCTGCCCACCTCCCACATCCACTCACTTTCAGTCCCTTAAATAAATCTTTAAAGAGATAAAATATCTTATGACAAGGGAAAACATTCAAAATGTCAAGTGAACAAAGTAATATTAAACTGTACCTACAAATAGGTTTTAAGAATAGATTATATGTCTTTTATGTGCATATTCCTTTTACTTAATTAGCACATACCATCAAGCACCTAATATGCACCAGGAGCTGTAGTAGGCATTCAGGTAACAATTATGAAAAAAAAAAAAAAGACATGGTCTCTTGCCCCCACAGAGTCTAAATCTCATGGGAAAAATGGCTAACCAAGCAAATATAGTCAAAGCATTTCAAATGAAAAGTACCATGATGGGAAAAATATTAGGACCTCAAAGGAGTAGCTAACTCCATTTGAGGACTTAAGGGAAGGCTTCTCAAAGAAGGTGACATCTTGACTGAGCATGGAAGGATGAGATGAGGTAAGTAAGGGGCAAAAATTCTTCTAAAGCCCAGGAGGCAAGAGAAAGCAAGACCTACATGAAATGTTGGATGTACTGAAAAGAAGAACCCCTGTAGCAAACGTGGTGGGAAGTGCTTAGAAATGAAATGAGAGACCTAGATCATTAGAATACTAATCAGTTTCATGAGAGAGTTGGGATCGTGGAAATCAGTGAGTAGATTTTAAGGAGAAAATAGAATTAAAATATGTATTTAAGGGCAGCCTCCGGTGGCTCAGCGGTTTATTGCCATCTTCAGGCTAGGGTGTGATCCTGGAGACCTGGGATGGAGTCCCACATCAGGCTCCCTCCATGGAGCCTGCTTCTCCCTCTGCCTGTGTCTCTGCCTCTCTCTCTCTCTCTCTCTCTCTCTCTCTCTCTGTGTGTGTCTCATGAATAAATAAATAAAATCTTTAAAAATAAATAAATAAAAATAAAATCTGTATTTAAGAAATCCATTTGATGGGAATGGTTTGAAGGGAAACTGGGCTAGAAAAAGGGAGAGCAGTTAGGAGACCTTGGTAGTTATCCAAGGTCTATCCAAGGAATTATCCATCTCCTTGGAAGAATGATGGAAGCTTGAACTAGGTTATGGGAGTCAGGGTGGAGACAGGTGGACAGATTAGAAAATTATAAGAGCTTGAATCAATAGGCTTGGTGACTGTTTGGACCTGGGGGGGGGGGGGGGAAGGAGGGTAGCTGGATAGAATAATGGAAGTAAGAAAGGCTTCTGTAAAATGGTAGTCTCTCTCTCTCTCTCTCTCTCTCTCTCTCTCTTTTTAGGGCACATTCTATTTATATTTATTCAGATACTACGGACTTTTTTTTTTACTGTGGTAAAGTACACATAACAAAAATCTGCCATTAGTGACATTTAATATATTCCTAATGTTGTGCAGACATTATCACTATCTTGTTCCAGAACTTTTTCCATCACTACAAAGGAAAATCCTGCACACTCATTACACAGGCAGTTCTCATTTCCTCCTTGCTTCAGCCCTTGTCAACCAGTAATCTACTTTCTATCTCTATGAATTTCTCTATTCTGGATATTTTATATAAATGGAATCATATGATATGTGGCCTTCTGTGTCTTTGTTCTTTTAGCATAGTATTTTCAAGGTTAGTCTGTAGCATGTATCAATACATGTTCCTTTTTACAGCTGAATAATCCATTGTATGGATGTGCAACATTTTGTTTATCTGTTCATCAGTTGAGAAACATTTGGGTTGTTCCTACCTTTTGGCTATTGTGAATAATTCTGTGGTGAATGTTAGTATATGTTTGTTCTTTTTAACACCTGTTATTAATTCTTCCGAGCATATTGAAATTGAATTTCTCTGTAATTCTGTGTTTAACTTTTTGAGGAAGTACCAGCTTGTTTTTCACAGATCCTGCAGCATTTTACATTCCTACCAACAGTGTATTAGGATTCTGTTTTTTCCACCTCTTTGTCAACCCTTGTTATTGTCCTTTAAAACAAAAATCTATTCATTTATTTTAGAAAGCTCATAGGCAGGAGGGGCATAGGGAGAGAGAGAAACTCAAGCAGACTGCTGAGTGTGGAGCCCAACCCGGGGCTCAATTCCATGTCCCTGACATCATGACTACAACTGACAACCAAGAGTTAGATATTCAGCTGACTGTGCCACGTAGGCACGTCTGTCCATATTTTTTATAACAGATATCTTATGAAGCTGGAGGAGACTCGATCAGGGAGCACATGTGGAGGGATTAGCCTTCAATGGGAAGAATAGCACTTGTGTTAGTTACAAGAAGATTGAAAAAAGAAAGGATGGGCATGAATGTTGCCAATTTTGTGGATTGAGACATAGGAAATTCTTATTTGGAGATAAGGTTTTCTGATGATGAATGTGGAGATTCGAGAAGTAAGTAAGAAAGCTTTCTTCATCCCTTTTAAAGTCAAGATGTCACCTTCTTTGAGAAGCCTTCCCTTAAGTTAGGTTTAGAATAGTCTTTAAAAGGGATGAAGAGACTGCTGACTGGGGAAGCATAACTGTACTTTCAGGGAAACTTTAAGGGCCCATTTGAAACTGGAAACTGGGGACGCCTGGGTGGCTTTGCGGTTGAGCCCAGGGTGTGAACCGGGTGTCCCGGGATCGAGTCCCACATCAGGCTCCCTGCATGGAGCCTGCTTCTCCCTCTGCCTGTGTCTCTGCCTCTCTCTCTCTCTTTGTCTCTCTCATGAAAAATAAATAAAAATCTTAAAAAAAAAAAGTAAAAAAAAACTGGAAACTGTATTAATAATAGTGTTTTATGATTTAAATTTTTTGGTTTTTTACCCTCTCAGTACTTAGCAGTCAGGGTTTATAGCCACAAGAGGTAGATGGATTGATCTTAGACTGAGATTTTGCCAGGAAGAAGGAATGGAGGATAAGAAAATTGATGATGTTGGGACACCTGGGTGGCTCAGCGGTTGAGCACCTGCCTTCCGCCCAAGTCATGATCCTGGAGTCCTGGGATCGAGTCCCACTTCAGGCTCCCTGCATGAGCCTGCTTCTCCCTCTGCCTGTGTCTCTGCCTCTCTCTGTGTCTCTCATGAATAAATAAATAAAATCTTAAAAAGAAAGAAAATTGATGATGTTGACATAGGTCATCAACATAATAGACTGAAAAATCTAGGCTAGAAGGTGGTTGGTTAAATGAAGAACCATGGAAGCTAAAGCAGGAGAGGAGGATGAGTCCCAAAAAGATGATGATGATAGCAGGAGGAGGAGGAGTAAATATGAGCAGGCAAGCCGTAATGTTTACTATGAAGTCTAAGCAGAGTAAAGAAGAAAGTAAGTATTAGAATGATGGGTTCTGACTAGAAGCCCAGGAGAAAGGAGGGTAATATAGGTCTTGGAAACCTCAAATTGAGGAGCACATAAACTAAACATAATTGCATCAGAGACCAGGGTTGGGAAGAGGTTGTATTCAGAGGGTAAGACACCTAGGTTTTTATTCAGAGTTGTTGCTGTGTTATGATGAGGACTTAACTGTAACAATGGGAGAAGAAAAAAGACTAGGAAAAAAAAAACTAGTCCTTCTACGACCTGCCTCTGATTGGATACTGCCTCTCTGAGGATTCTAAAACAGCCTATATCACATTATGTTTGTCTTCTCACTTGTGCTACACCAATGGTTGGTAGCTGCTTAAATATTTCAGAATTATAAAGGTGATTGTTTCTAGATGGTAGAATAATGGATTTTTTCTTTATACTTTTTATGAGTTATGTTCTTTACAATGGGATTTTTTCAACTGGAAGAAGTCTTAAAAATCTTTCAATTAGCATTGTCACAAGAAAAGCATAAACATTGAAGCCAGTATTTTTTTTTATCTTTTTTTTATTTTTTATTTTTTTACTCTTCCTGAGAGTTTTTTTCCTAATTATACTAAGGGACTTTGAACTTTTCCTATTCCATTAATACAGAGCAGTGATTCTCAAACTTCAGTATGCATCAGAATCACCTGGAGGACTATTAAACACGTTGCTGAGCCCTAACCACAGAGTTTCTGAGTTAGTACATCTGGCCTCAGACCCAGTAATTTGCATTTCTGACGAGTTTCCAGACAATACTGATGATGTCATTGGTTTGAGAACTTCACTTTGAGAACCATTGATAAGGAGAAAAAAGTACAGCTGAACATAACTTTTCAGAGTAGTACCGGAGGCTGAAATTACAAGATCTCTCAACAGTGCATCCCCACATTTCTGATTGTCCCCCTTTCTTTTGTCCTTTAGATAGAACATAAGGAAACAGTAGAAAAATGGGACCATTTGAGTCTGCCCCTGATATTTGTCACAATCAGAATTTTATCCCTTTCACCCCCAACCCCTCACACGTTATGGATCCTCTCTCTGCAACATAAGGGTGAGAGAGACTAAGACATAGATGTGTGTGTGTGTGTGTGTGTGTGTGTTAATAAACATTAGCCAGTTCGTTTTGGCTAATACTGATGTTGCCCATATTTATTCTTTAGATATAGTTACTTGAGTGTTGCTGGGTTTTTTGGTTTGGTTTTGTTTCATTTTGTTTTTTTGTCTGAACAGTCAGCTTTAAAATATTTAGCCACTTTTTAAACTTAAAGATTTGTCTTGATTCTTACGACTGGGTTTACAGTGAAAATGAGCACCAGAATTTAGACCTGTAATTTTGAACGAAGGCATTATCCTGGGATGAAAATTATTTCAAACAAGTTTCAATGTATAGGAAAATGTTCCTTTTACATTTGTGTTTTCATTTTAATTTTTATAATTCTGTGATGGCCAGGTGTTTGTGTTGTTGTCCAGGTATATTTTATATGATGTCTTTTTTGCCTCATAGTTATATCATTTAAATCTTAATTTCAGCTGATGAGTAAGGAATCGCCTGTCTCTGCTGGAAATGATGCCTATGTTGACCTTGATCGCCAGGTATCTAATTTTGCATTGTTTTTATCCATGCAGAGTTCATTGAAAGGGATAAACTTGAGATGTTAATGAAAAGAATGTTTCAGATGAAATTGCTTATAGAATATACTGGTTTAAGTCTTTTTGTTTTGTTTTGTTTTTTACATAAATTCAAGACTTTAGCTACTTTAGTAGTGGACATTACACATCTGTAATTGAATTTATAATTAAAATATTATTGCATGACCCACTTTAAATTTAAGTCCTTGTAATTCATGTTCTCTAATCATGATTTTTCTTTCTCCATTGGTGATATCTTTCTGTATGCCCCATTAAGACAACAGATGCATTCCTGGAAAGTGGCATGCATTTAATCTTATGATTTACTTATAACACAAAATACCTTTTATTTCACATGAGTCTTCCATTGCAGATGTATCCTCCACCTTCATCTTTGTGAAAGATTGAACAATCAGTAGATATTTAAATGAACTAAGGAAACTACTGTATTTTTAAAGGAACTCTGCAGTTTATTCTTGCAGTTTTAACCAAAAAGTTATTTTGTAATTTTAATTACTGCTTATCAATAAAATACTGCAGCTTACCTTGTCAGTTTCTATGTTTCAGTTGTCTGGGACATCTGTTCCAAAGCATGAACAGAAATCTTCATGCTATCCTCATTTCTTCTCAATGGTTTCTTAATGTTTTTTTGTAGGAAAATCTTTGGGTATGATATAATTTTAACCCGAGTTGTAATTTGCTTCCTTTACTTTGTGATGTTAGATTTTAGAGTTGTTACTTTTTATGAATTTGTTTGTATCTTTATTACACAGAGGTTTGGTCACAGGAAAGGAAAAGCTAATATTTTTAAATTTTTTTCTTTTTTCTTTTTCTTAAAATTAACTAATCAATTTTAATTTGTTCATGCTTTGCTAACTTAGAGTTTATATAATAATGGGACACAACTCAAATGTTTGGTTTGTGTCGAGAATTAGTATAATAAAAATATTTTTAAAACTTATAAAATTAACATAAAAGTTTAATATGACTGAAGAACTTGTGTTGAAATACTTTAGCTATATAGTTCAACATTGAAACCCCTATTCTCTAGCACATATATTTTATCAAGGGAAAATTTATCAGTTATTACAGAATCATTATTACTAAGAATCATGTAACCTAGATAGGAAAGTGTAAGAAAACTTGATGAGAGCAAAGAACCAGATACAGAGTACAGAAAAGACAAGACTTAGGACTAGAAGATATTCAAAGTTAGAAATGGCTGCTTTTGAATCTTCAGAAGAGTTCTCCATTTCTCCCAGCCCCTCAGAAAGAAATGGGAGGAAAGTGTTTTAATTCTTTATTGTGCCTATATAATTATTAATTGTTGCTTCTTCATATTGAAATGTTCATTGTATCTCTTTGTTTCTAACTAGTTGAAGAAGACTACAGAGGAACTGAATGAAGCTTTGTCAGCAAAGGAAGAAATTGCTCAAAGATGCCATGAGCTGGATATGCAGGTAAGAGATCATTTCTGTGTACCACCTATTTGAAATGTACCCTATAAGCAACACCAAATGGCTGTAGTGCAACACAAATTAAAGAGTAAAGGGGGAGAGGGGGCAGATTTTTGGTTAGAGCTGGTAGACTCATCAAATATATTTTCTTTCCTCCCTGCAACCCCATTAAATTTATAATAAATGAATCAAAATAATACAAGAATACAAAAAGAGAAAGTAGGGATATCTGTGCTAGCTTTAGAGAGGGGTGGAGGAGATTTTTTAAAGCCCTGACTTATACTCTAATTTACTTAAAGGCCAGCTTTTTATAAATAAGCCCTAAGGGGAAGCTTTTGAATGCATAGTTTATGGTTACCCTTGCTTTGACTACCTCTTAAAGAAAATCTGCATTCCAAAAGAAAAGGATCAAGATAGGCTTGGAAAGTAGTCCTGGAGCAAGTGGAGAAATTTGGGATAGTAGCACATAGTAATCTTTTTTAAATCTGTTTAATACCCTCAGTGAAATTAGTAAAGAAATTCCATCTAGGACATGATGCTATTTAAAAAGTAAAAAAAAATCAGAAATCAGACACTTAAGTAATTTAAAAATAGAATTGTTAAAGTAAAAAATGTAACAGAATAAAGTTTAAGAAATCTCACAAATAAAAAGAAAATAAGTAAAAAATTATTTGAGATTTACCTCAAAATGAAGGAGGTTGGGCGCATGGACAGAGAGGTACAAATAAGATATAATTGGCCATGTTTTGATACTTGTTAAAGCTGGGTCATGAATACACAGAGTTCATAATATTTTATAAGAGAAGCATTTTACTTTGAAAGGCACAGGTGTTGGTCACTGCTTTGGATGCACATAGGAAGAAGTGTAATTGTAGCACACTTGCTGGGTCATATAGTAAATGATATTTATCTAGTTACAATGTTAAGTGCTGTTAATTTGTTTTTTGAAATTTTAGAACTTAACTATATACACAAACACTGGGGATCCCTGGGTGGCTCAGCAGTTAAGCGCCTGCCTTTTGGCCAGGGCATGATCCTGGAGTCATGAGATCGAGTCCCGCATCAGGCTCTCTGCATGGAGCCTGCTTCTCTCTCTGCCTGTGTCTCTCTCTCTCTCTGTGTCTCTCTGTCTCTCTCTCTCTCTCATGGATAAATAAATAAAACCTTAAAAAAAAAAACTATACACAAACACTAAGATTAGTAATAATACTGAGTAAGAGCTGATTATTTTTTATAACTAGGATATAGATATTATCTTTGATAATGTATAAAGTTATACATTAGGATTGGCAAACCAGCTTGCCATCTGTTTTTGTAGGTAGGTTTTATTGGAACACAGCCCTGCTTTTTCACGTATTCTCTGTGACTGCTTTTATGCTATAGTGACAGAGTTAAGTACTTGCCAAAGAGACCTATTGCTCTCAAAGCCGAAAATATTCACTGTTCGATTCTTTACAGAAGAGTTTACCAATCCCTGGTATAGACAGATCGCAAAGTGAATGGCAGGGTTGCAAAGAAGTTACAAGAAGGGAAGGTGTTGCCTTATGATACACTTAGCTCTGCAGAAAACAGTAGTAACACAATTTAGAATTGTCCTACAGAGAAATGTAAAATTGCAAAAGTAAAGGTACAAATGATAGCAGTAGACTAGGCAAGAGACATGAGGGAAAGGTAGGGTCAGTCACTAATGTTATTGTCTTACCAGAAGGGAGTTAAGAACTACTTCTGTGGCACAACATCCATTACATGCTGGCTCTACCTAAGCCTCCAGTCTCAGCTCAGAATCACCTGATTTGTCATTTATTATGGTCATGTAGTCCATGGTCCATATAGCAGGCACACAATGAATATTTGAGAGAATGAATGCACTGGTGGGGCATTGTAAAGAGAGTCAATAGGTACCTGTTTAAGACGGCAGAAGTGACCAGTGAAGGTGACAAGAATAGTGATATAATTGCATTTATGGAAAGGAAGAATGGCACAAGTTGCTATAATTTAACCTATCAGAGGAGTCACTAGATAATGTCTGAGGTTGATAAATCAAGAATGGTGGTGTAAAACATTTAGAGATGTAAACTAACAACCAAAAACAGTAAAATTGGGAATAGTGAAAATTAGTTGTCTCTTGGAAGTAGAAAAACTCAACAGAATACTGTAACTTTTTATTATAAGCCCCTTTTTCTTGTCTGATTTTTTTTCTTATATTATTATTATTTTTTCTTTGCATATTACTCTTCATTACAGGCATACCATAGACTTATTATGGATTTGGTTCCATACCACTGCAGTAAAACAAGTCAGATGAATTTTTAGGTTTCCCAGTGCATATAAAAGTTGTATTTACACTTCACAGTAGCCTGTTAACTATGCAATAGTATTATGTATAAAACAAATGTATATATATTTTTTCCTCAAATATGTACACCTTAATTTAAAAATAAATTACTAAAATAATTTAAAAATTGCTAACCATCATCTTAGCTTTCAGCGAGTCATCATCTTTTTGCTGGTGGAGGGTCTTGCCTCAGTGTCATTGGCTGTTGACTGATCAGAATGGTGGTTGCTGAAGGTTGGGATAGCTGTAGCAATTTCTTAAAATAAAACAATAATGAAGTTCGCTGTACCTATCAACTCTTCCTTTTATGAATGGTCTCTCTACAGCATGTGGTGCTGTTTGATAGCATTTTAGCCACAGTAGAACTTCTTTCAAACTTGGAATCAGTCTTTTCAGACCCTGCTGCTCCTTTATCAACTATTTATCTGGTATTCCTAAATCCTTTATCATCATTTCAACAATGTTTACAGCATCTCCACCATGAGTAGATGCTGTCTCAAGAAACCACTTTCTTGGCTTATCCATAACAAGCAGCTCCTCATTTATTGGAGTTTATCATGAGATTACAGCAATTCAGTCACATTTTCTGGCTCGGCTTCTAGTTTTCTTGCTATTTCCACCACACCTGCAGTTACTTCCTCCACTAAAGTTTTGAGCCCCTCAAAGTTCTTCATTAGGATTGGAATCAGTGTCTTTCAAACTTCTGTTAATGTTGATTTTTTTTAACTCTTCGCATGAATTGTGAATGTTCTTACTGCTATCTGGAATGGTGAACCCTGTCCAAAAGTTTTCAGTTTATTTTATCCAGATGCATCAGAAGAATCAATGTCTGATAGCTATAGCCTTACTAAATGTGTTTCTTAAATAATAAGACCTGAAAGTCAAAATTACTCCTTGACCCATTGGCTACAGAATGGATATTGTGTTAGCAGGCTTGAAAACATTAATCTCATTGTACATCTCCGTCAGAGCTCTTGGGTGACCAGGTGTATTGTCAATGAGCAATAATATCTTTAAAGTCCTCTTTTTTTCTGAGCAGTAAGTCTCAGCAGTGGGCTTAAAATATTTAGTAAACCATGTTGTAAACAGATGTGTTATCACCCAGAGTTTGTGGTTCCATTGAGAGAGCACAGGCAGGGTAGATTTAGCATAATTCTTAAGGGCCTAGGATTTTCAGAATGAGAAAGGAGCACTGGCTTCAACTTAAAATCACCAGGTTCATTAACCCCTAACAAGAGATTTGACCTGTCCTTTGAAGCTTTTTTTTTTTTAGATTTATTTATTTATTTATGATAGAGAGAGAGAGGCAGAGACACAGGAGGAGGGATAAGCAGGCTCCATGCAGGGAGCCCGACGTGGGACTCGATGCTGGAACTCCAAGATCATGCCCTGGGCCAAAGGCAGGCGCTAAACCACCGAGCCACCCAGGGATCCCCTCCTTTGAAGCTTTGAAGACAAGCATTGACTTATCCTCTGTAGCTGTGAAAGTCCTAGACAGAATCTCTTCTTCCAGAATAAAGCTGTTTAATATACATTGAAAATCTGTTTAGTATAACCCTTCATAAATTATCTTAACTCCTTAATTTCCTGGATAACTTTATGTCTCTTTTATATCAGTATTTGCTTTATTCATCTTGCACTTCTATGTTAGGAAGATTATTTCTTTCCTTTAACCTCTAGAACGAACCACTGCTAGCTTCAGACTTTTCTTCTGCAGCTTCCCCACCTGTCTCAGCCCTCAGAAAATTGAAGGGAGTTAGGGCCTTGCTTTAGATTAGGCTTTGGCTGACGAGAATGCTCTGGCTGCTTTGATTTTCTCTGTATTAGCGGTAAGGCCATATCACTCTCTTATCATTTGCATGTTCACTGGAGTAGCCTTAAACTTTTACTTTCCTTCAAGAACTTTTCCTTTGCATTCACAATTTGGCTAAACTAGTACAAGTAGCCTAGCTTTCAGCCTCTCTCAGCTTTCTACATGCCTTCCTCACTAAGCTTAATCATTTCTAGCTTTTGATTTAAAATGAGAGATGAATGACATTCACTTGAACATTTACAGGGCATGGTAGGGTTATTAATTAGCCTAATAATCAATATTGTGTCTTAGGCAATAGGGAGGCCTGAGGAGAGAGACTAGGTAGTGGGGGAAGGAACAGCTGGTTGGTGGAACAGTCAGAACACATTCAAAAGTTACCAAATTGGGATGCCTGGGTGGCTGAGCAGTTTAGCGTCTGCCTTAGGCCTAGGGTATGATCCTGGAGTCCCGCATCGGGTTCCCTGCGTGGAGCCTGCTTCTCTTTCTGCCTCTGTCTCTGCCTCCCTCTCTCTCTGTCTCTCATGAATAAATAAATAAAATCTTAAAAAAAAAAAAAAAAAGAATTTAGGGTTGATAAAAAGTCAAAATATGTGTGAAGGTAGAGCCAATGATATTTTCTGACAGATTGGATATGGATACCAGGTAAAGATGTTAAGGATTATGACTGAGCAACTGGAATGATAGAATTACTTTTCACTGAAATGGGAAAGACTGGAAGGACTGGGAAGTGAGCTGTAATTAAGAGCACCCCTTGGACAATTTAAATTTGAGATGCCTGTTAGACATCCAAGTGGAAATGATACCAGTGTAGGATTCCAGACTAGAAATAGAAATGTGCGAGCTGTTACTGAAAAAATGATATTTACAGCCATGAAACTGGAAGCCATCACTGTATGTAGAGAGGAAAAGCTGTACAGCACTCAAATGACAGAGAAATAAAAGGAACTAAGGAGAAAGAGAAGCCTGGTAGATTGGTACAGAAACCAGGAGAGTCATTTGTCATTCTTTGTCATTTGTCCTGGCAGCCAAATGAGAAACTGCTTCAAGGAGGAGTATGTGATCAGTTGTGTCAAAGGTTGATTGTTCACAGTGACATGAAAGTGTCAGTAGTGCTCCTGGTTAGCAGTTCTGTGGAATGATAGAGCCAATAGCCCAACTAGAATGAATTCAAGAAAAAGTGGGGCATTGGAATTAGAATTAGTGAGAATTAGAAATGGCAGTTAACTTTTGTTTTTACAGCTTTGAGATATAATTAACATATAATAAACTTCATATTTTAAGTATACAATTTTGATGCATGTTGACAGATGTATGAATGTGTGAAAACTTTACCACAATTAATATAATGAACCCATCACCCTCAAATTTTCTCATGATTCTTTAATGTATTCCCTCTCAGGTCCCCAGCTCTGCTCTGTCACTGTAGATTAGTTCGTATCTTCTAGAATTGCATATAAAAAGAATCATACACTATATATGTGCTTTTTTTTTGTCTGACTTCTTTCATTATTTTGTGATTCATTTGTGTTGACAGTAGCAGTAGTTAATTCTTTTTTTATTGCCAAATAGTATTCCATTGTGTGAATATTCTAGAATTTATCCATTCACCTGTTGATGAACATTTGTGTCGTTTATAGTTTTTCTCTATTACAAACAAAACTGCTGTTAACGTTGTTTATGGATGGGACACCTGGGTGGCTCAGCGGTTTAGCGCCTGCCTTCAGCCCAGGACGTTATCCTGGAGACCCGGGACTGAGTCCTGCATCAGGCTCCCTGCATGGAGCCTGCTTCACCCTCTACCTGTGTCTCTCTCTGCCTCTCCTCTCTCTCTCTCTCCGTGTGTGTGTGTGTGTGTGTGTGTGTGTGTGTGTGTTTCTCATGAATGAATAGATAAATCTTTAAAAAATTTTTGTTTATAAGTCTTTGGGCATGTGCTTTTATTTCTCTTGAGTAAGTAAATACTGGCTGGGTCATGTGGTAGTTACATGTTTAATTTTTTTGAAAAATGCAAAGCTGTTTTCCAAAGTGCTTGAAACATTTTATGTTCTCACCAGAGACGTCTGAGACTTCCATTTGTTCTACATCTTTGTCAACACTTGGTACATTGGTTTTTTTGTTTTGTTTTTTAAAGTGGGTATTTGGGATCCCTGGGTGGCGCAGCGGTTTGGCGCCTGCCTTTGGCCCAGGGCGCGATCCTGGAGACCCGGGATCGAATCCCACATCAGGCTCCCGGTGCATGGAGCCTGCTTCTCCCTCTGCCTATGTCTCTGCCTCTCTCTCTCTCTCTCTGTGACTATCATAAATAAATAAAAATTTAAAAAAAAAAAAAAAAAGTGGGTATTTTTTATTTGAGCCATTCTAGTAGAAGTGTATTGGTGTAACATTGTGGCTTTAATTTGCATTTCTTTAATGATGAATCATGAGTATCTTTTGGTGTGCCTAGTTGCCATTTACATATCTTATTTGGCGAACTGTCTTTTTAAATATAAAGAAGGAATTTTGCTTACTCTTACATATTGCTTTGCTTGTGCAGTATTCCAAAGTAATGTACATGTTTTAAGTAGAAGTTGATTAAAACCAGATTTAATTCATAATGGTCACTTACAAGTGATTATGCTGATGCCAGTGTAATTGGAAGAAATAGTTGTTGTCTTCCTATACTCTTACAGGTTGCAGCATTGCAGGAAGAGAAAAGTAGTCTCTTGGCAGAGAATCAAGTATTAATGGAAAGACTTAATCAGTCTGATTCTATAGAAGATCCCAACAGTCCTGCAGGAAGAAGGCATCTGCAGCTCCAGACTCAACTGGAACAACTCCAAGAAGAAACATTCAGGTAAAAGACCATGCATCAAAGTCTAACTTTTAAAAATTCAGCAACTATCTTTTAATGGTAAAAAAAATGTAGTGTTAGGACTTGTGGGTACCTGTAGACCAAGGAGGATGTTTACATCTAGGAAAAATTCTATCAAAGTAACACCCTCAAGGCCGCCTGGGTGGGTGGCATGGTCAGTTTAGCGTCTGACTCTTGATTTCAGCTTAGGTCGTGATCTCAGGGTTGTGAGACTGAGACTCATGCCCAGCATGGAGCCTGCTTGGGATTCCCGTTCTCCCTTTCCCTCTGCCCCTCCTCCCCCCATAAAATAAAAAATAAAATATTAGACCACAAGCTGCAGGGGGAAAATTTCATAGTTAAGTACATCATCTTAAAGGACCAGACACCATAAAAACATAGAGGCACTGAATTTATAAGAGACTGGTGCCCTTTGCAGGAGATACAATATAAAGGCTAGGTACATAATTTATAGAGACAGACTTATTTAAAAGGCATACTGATTTAAAGGGACAGTGTAAACACATCTTCTGGAAGAGGAAAAGGACAAAAGGAAAGAAGAATGGCCCTTTGGCAATTGGATGGTGAAAGGGAAAAGAAGTAAAGAAGCAATTGGATGGTGAAAGGCAATTGGATGGTGAAAGGGAAAAAGTAAAGTAAAAGAAGTTTGGTGTTCCGCCAGACAAAACAGAACCACAAAATTGAAGGACTTAACAGAAGAAATATAACATCTTACTTAATAGGAAAAAATAAAAATGATTCTTAAGTCTTCCCTTAAACCTTAGAAATGGTCCATCCCTTACAGTCTACATCAGCATTTCAAGATGTGGTCTGAGGACCTCTTCAGGTTCTCTGAGACTCTTTCAGAGTCTTCCAGACCCTCTCTTTTCTAACTGCATATCTGTGTAAGAGTGGATTTCCATCATATATTTCAGCCAAAAAGGCATCACAGCAGATGAATACAGAAATAGCTATGACAACCCAGCTGTCTTCTAATAAACTGGACTATATATAAACAAAAGTTTTTTGAAATTTCAGTGACTTTAAGAGTGTGAAGGAGACCAAAAAGTTTGAGTACCCTTTGTCTGCATCTTGACTTTCTAAGACAGTAGGTAGTACAATTTAAGTATGACTATACTCTTTTGTTTCTAAATTGCGGCCAGTTTCTTAAAGTGTGGTTTGGGGAAATGGTATTTAGAATTGTCCCGAGTTTTCATTAAATATAAAGGAAATAGTATCTAATGCTTTTATTGTTCTAGAATACATGTTGCAATATATGTTGCAATTTATATTTCGAAGCATTTAAATATTTTATCATATTTGAATGTTTATCATTTATATATCTCACTATTTCTTTTTGAGAGAGAGCTCACATGCAGATGGGGCAGCGGGGAAGAGAGAGAGAGCGCGAGCAAACATCCTAAGCAGACTCTATGATCTCACAACCCTGAGGTTATGACCTGGGCTGAAATCAAGAGTCACTTAACCGACTGAGCCACCCCAGGTGCCCATCAGTATTTATTATTCTTTATAGTCAGATATAATGCTTCTGGCTCATCTTTATTATGAACTTCTACCTTTAATTTTTGTTTTTGTTTTGAGCTTTTAAGATTTGAGTCTCATAGATTATTTTTTTAAGATTCTATTTATTGAGAGAGAGAGAGAGAGAGAGAGAGAGAAAGCAAGAGAGAATGAGCAGGGTGTTGTGCAGAGGGACAGAGAGAAGCAGACCCCTGCTGATCAGGGAGCCTGCCTTGGGGCTTGATCCTGGGACTTTAGGATGATGACTTGAGCCAAAGGCAGATGCTTAGCCAACAGAACCACCCAGGCCCCTGTTCATAAATTATTTTTAATTACAAAAGGGATAATACACCTTTTTAATGGCAAGATCTAGCAGTTACATTTTAACCAAGAGGAGAGAGGGTAGCTATAAGACATTTGTATAGGTCAGAAGACTTTCTAGCAATAACCGCAGTTAGTATCATAAGGAAAAACTTGCACTTTTAAGTATATAAATACCCAAAGAATAAAAAAAATTAAAAGATATATGAGGGACTTATATGATGAAAATTTCTGTTATACATAAAAATTATTTCAATATATGTAGAGTGATAACATGTTTACTTATTTTGTTTACATTGTAAGGAGGATTGTAAGAATGCCATTTTTTCCTAAATTATTACTTAATTTGAACTTGATTCCAATTCAGATTTTATTTTCAGCTAGAAGTATTGACGAGCAAGAGATTCTCAGAACATTTACACACAAAGTATAATAAGGGAGTGCTTGCTGTGTCCAGTGTTGAAATGTTATATTTCTCTACTAATTTTAAAACTAGTACTGGTGCAGCAAAATACAAACTAGTAACACAAAGGAAGATCCAGAAAACAACGAAGTGTATGTTAAAATATGTAACATAATAAAAATGGCATTTTTTAAATCCATAGGTAATGGTTAAATTATTTATTAAATGGTTTTGGGGTAATGGGTACATATTTTGGCAGAAAAAGTTAGATATCATAATACAAAAATGAATTACAGGGGAAATTGAGAATTTCACTGTTAAAAATGCAACTATATAAATACTAACAAAATACAAGATAAAAGAAAAAAGTTTCTAATCATACACTAAAAGTAGAAACTATAAAGTATAAAATTCATCAATAGAATTACTAAAAATTAAGAATTTCTGCTAACATTAAATATTATAAATAAAATTAAAATAAATAATAAACATGAGAGACAGTCTTACAAAACAAAACAAAAAAGTAGTAGGAACAGTATTATCCAGATTTGGAGGGAAAAGATCTATGAATAGCAACCAGACTAGAGGATATACTCAAAAATGCTAACAGTATTATCTATTTAAGATCAATACATGATTTTTATCTTCTTAGCTTTTATGTATTTTGTAAATTTTCAACAAGGAACATATGTTAATTTCACAGTCAGAAATAAAACGTTAAATTAATTGTGCTGTATGTTGAAAAAATATTTCTTGACATCTAATTTTCTGAAAAGAGGAGTGGTAATCAGTTGTCAAGTTTCCATAAGCCTTGGACCAGTGGAATCCATTTTTAGGACCATTAAAACTTGGAGATACCACTTATGGTCACAAAAGATTCAAGAGTTTATTCTCATGTTTTTTATTTCCTTTTATGTTCTAAGGAGAATTGTTAAATAGTAAATAGTACTTTCTTGGTCCGTTTTATTTTGGTTACAGACTAGAAGCAGCCAAAGATGATTATCGTATACGCTGTGAAGAGTTAGAAAAGGAAATCTCTGAACTTCGGCAACAGAATGATGAACTAACCACTTTGGCAGATGAAGCTCAGTCTCTGAAAGATGAAATAGATGTTCTTAGGTAAACAGTCTTCCCATCTTGTTCGACTCTCAGGCCTGTCATCACCCAGAACAGCTCTACCAATGATGTTACAAACTCTAGGATCCCTGAGCATAGCAGGATGTTTAAAAGCTGGACTACCTGAGTTCAGAGTCCAATGCTACCATTTACTTATTAATCTCTGTGTAACCATTTTCTCATCTGTAAAATGGAGATGATACACATACCTATCTCAGATTTACATGCAGAACTGAGTTTATATTTGTGAACAGTTGAAACAGTATCTGGCAATTAAGTGTTATATAAATGTTTGTTAAATAGAAATTAATCTCTGACTATCACTTCATACTTGTATAGCTCTGGAGCTTTTCTTACTATGACTCCTTTTCTTTAATTAATTTCAAGTCGTCCTGGTCATTCAGTCTTCCTCTTGCTCGGATGCTGTCACACCCATGATGCGTCATTTCCTTGCTAGACTGTTTTATCTGCACTTGCCTGTTCTCTCACTAAGTGCCTTCACTCCCTGCCACCTCGTTTTCTGACCATTACACTTGTATAATTTATCCTCTGTTGGGTCATTCCAGCCATTTTTACTTTTGCTCTTTGAATACTAAGAATGAGTAGAAAAAAATCACACAGTGATACAGTTTTGTCCTGCTACAAATTCATGATCTTCACTCTTCGTTGGGTTCTTCCCTGTGGTCCACCATTCTGCCGCTCATGACAGATATTTCTGTCTCCCATTTCTCTCATAGCTAGTACATATGTCCATAACTTCTCACCTGGACACCCACCCCCCACACCTCTCCATGCCTTAGTGTCAGTAGATGACATTGTCTCCAACTGCATCAAGGAAGAAGCTATGAGCTGTGGGACTCTCCATGTCCTATACTTCCTGTACCTCCTAACTGCTCCGCATTCCCACCCATCTTTTCATTTTTGCTTTTAGAATGTAGACTTGTTATTCTTTCTCTTTTTCAGGGCTTTGGGTCTCAACATTTCTTGCTCACACAAAGACTGTGTTACATCAGTCATCATTTCTCTTTGAATTTGGATCTCCCACTTTAGCATATATTTTTATGTTTAGGTCTCTCTCCTCTTAGGAGAAAAGACTTATTACTGTCTCCTTCCCTCCAGAACAAATTTAGATGACATAAGGTGAAATTTACATTGTCTCCTTAACTCTCTAAAATTTCCCACCTCCTGCTCCATTGTTCCATGAAATAGCTGTTCCTGTGGTCACGAATAACATTCTAATTGCCACATCACTTGGACTCTGCACGATTTATTTTGCTGTTGTGCTACATGTGACTCTGCTGGTTACCCCTCCCGCCACCAAACACTATCACCACCACTTGCTTTCCTTAAATTACATAACATTCTCCATTATACACTTTGCTATAATTTTGGTCATATTTTTTTGCCTGAACAAAAACAATCTAGAATCACCTTTGGTCTTATAATTTCATTAGAATGTGTTCTTTTCTGGCAGTCCCTCTTGGGTTAGCACTATTGAAACAGCTTTACAGCTCAGGATGTGTTTCTGATTTCTGATTTCCCATCTCATTCTAGACATTCTTCTGATAAAGTATCTAAACTAGAAGGCCAAGTGGAATCATATAAAAAGAAGCTAGAAGATCTTGGTGATTTGAGGCGTCAGGTTAAACTCTTAGAAGAAAAGAATACTATGTATATGCAGAACACTGTCAGTCTAGAGGAAGAGTTAAGAAAAGCCAATGCAGCTCGAAGTCAACTTGAGACATATAAGAGACAGGTAAAAAGAATAGTAACCGAGTTTCTTAATGATGTTTTCAAGCAGGTTCTCCATTATAACACTGTGGCTCACCAGAAATCCACTTATTTTGTTTTCACAGTATTGTTTTTTGTTTTTTAACCTATGAAACTTAGATTTGTTTGTTTTTTTCTAAGTTTTTAATTCCAGTATAGTTAACATTCAAACTTAGTTGTTATCCAGAGGTTATCGATTAGTGTCTCTAGCAGATCCTGTTGTTTATTTTTAAATTATTATGTTTTACGAAATACACAAAAGTAAAATAGTAATGCAAGTATCTATGCTTAAAAAATAAAAGACTCGTACCCTCCCCAATATAACCACTGTGCTGTTTTGTAGTTTTCATTCCTATGCATCTTTTTTTTTTCATCTGGTGCATATATTAGTTCATATATATATATGTGTGTGTGTGTGTGTGTGTAATATATATATATATATATACACATATATATATATAAAAAATGTATAACATCTTTGCATGGTTCAAAGCTATATAAATGATATAAGGCCTCGTCTGTGATTTACTTTGTTCAGTATATTTGGGAAATTTTTTTATGATGATAAGTACAGCTTTATTCAGTTCATTTGTACCACTATGGTATCCTGTTTAGTCACCATACCACAATTTATCCATTTTCCTGTTGAAGGACACACAGGATGTTTCAGCCCTTTTTTTTTTTTTTTTTTTTTTAATTATAAGAAGTGCCACTTTGCATGTTATCGAACCTGTCCTCCTCTATACATGTGTGAAAGTTTTTCAGCTATAAGGAGTTTCTTCTTTAGAGTATCTTCATTTAATTAGATAAATTGTTCTTTGAAGTGATTGTATTACTAAACAAGATTTTATGAATTTCTGTCTTTCCACATTATCACCAACACATAGTATTGTCAAACTTGAAATTATGCCAATTGGATGAGTATGAAATAGTGTCTCTTCATGATTATACTTTGCATTACCCTAATTACAAATATATTTTAATGATCACAATTCTTTTGTGAATGGCCCATTTTAAATCTTTTATTCATTTTAAAACTTGTATTTTTTTCTTACTGATTTCTGAAACTTCTTTATATGTTTTGCTATTAATATTTTGTCAATTACACTTACTGCATTTATTTCCTGCCAATCTGTAACCTTTTTACTTTTTTTGAGATTAATTTTAAGATTATGAACTTTAAATATCCTTTTATGACTTATGCCATTTATGTCTTAAGTCATTTCCTATATAAAGATGTAAGCTAATCTCTATTTTCTTAACAAAGATTTAGTTTGTTTTGCTCAATTAGGTCTTTTAGCCACATGGAATTAGTTTTTGTGTAGGATGCTAGATTATGGATCCATTTGATATTTTATTCTCTGTGTAGGCAACCAGTCACCCGATTGGCATTTATTTAATATAATAGTCTTTTCCACAAGGACCTGCAATTCTATTCTATCACACACCTAAAGATTCCATCTTAAATTTGTTTCTTGGCACTCTCTTCTCTTTCATTGGTTTGTCTCCTCTTACATCAATATTCCACAATCTTATTATCTATATATTTTTAATAATTTTGATATTTGATAATATATACCCCCACATCTCATTCTTTTTCAAAACTGTCTATGAGACCTTTTCTTTCCCTTTTATACCCCAAACCTTTGGGAATTGGAATTAAATTGACTATCGATTATTTAGGGAGAATTGACATCTTATGGCAATGAATGTTTCTATTGGTGAATATATCTTTACATTTGTTTAGGTCTTCAATGTCTTTCAGCTAAGTTTTATAATTCTAACTGTCATGTACATATTTTGTTATATTTACTCTTAGGTACCTTCAGATTTTGTAACTGTGATTACCAAAAGAAATGATATCATTTTCCATTTTCCATTTGTTCCATTTTATATGATTGAAATTGATTGTTATGTTCATTTTACAACTATGCCAGCATTTCATATTATTCTGATGTCTGTAGGATCTCTCATCAGAAGTCATATACAAATAAAAGCAGTCTTTTTTCTTTCTACTCCATACCCTTTTTTTCCTTCTTAATCAGCATGTTCGACCTATAATACAAGTATGAATAGAAGTAATTGTAGTAGGCAATCATTTCTTGTCTATTTTGTACAGAATGCTTTAAATGTTTTACCAGTATATTATTAGCACATTTTACTCAGAGTGTCTATCTTAAATGGATGTTGAATTTAATGAACTCCTTTTCCTGCACTATGGAGAGACTCCTATACTGCTTCCCCTTTCTATGAATGTGATGAGTTATATTAACTGATTATTGATGCTTAAACCATCTTTGTATTCCTGATTTAAACCTCGTAGAGTTACTGCAGATTATCGTTTTCACATTGCTAGATTTGCTTTGTTCATTTTACTTAGAATCTTTTTCCCCTATGATTCACTTGAAGTTTTCTATCTCATACTTTCCTGATCTGATTTTGGCATCAAAACTATATATTAGCTTAAAATGAGTTGAAGAAGTTTTAGTTGAACAGCTCTATACACCAAGTTTTTTTGCTGGATACATTTCTACTTAATATTTTATTATGAAATTTTCAACATACAATAAAGTTGAAAGAATTAGTGAACTTGAATGTGGACTGAGAAATTAACCAAAATAAATAAACCCTAGAGAAACTATATGTGAAATCTAAAAACATTAAAATGAGATGATATAGAGTTTCAGAAGAGAGAACAGCAAGAATTACAGAAAGACATTATTTGAAGAAAAGAATGCCTGAACTTTGGTTTGGAACTAAAGAAGGACACCAGAGATAGTATTAGCAATGAATTACAAACAAAATACATAGGAATCTACAACAAGAAATATTGCAGTACAATTCTATACATGAATTCTCTCTGCCCGTTTTGATCTGTGGCTTAATATACTTTGTTTTTCAGTGATAGTGTTTTTCTTTCCACAAGTTCTCTTTAAGTGTTCTTTCACACCTGCCCGATCATCTCCCTTTCATAATTTTGATTTGTCTTTATTTTCTTTACTTATTAAACCTCATATTTTGTAACTGATAATTCCAATCTAAAATCTTTATAGGTCTTATTCTGCTATTTTGTTGTTGTTGTTGCTGTTACTGGTTTTCTAGCTGGTGTTCATAGGGACTTCTTTATAGCCTTTGCTCTTTCATTTGGCTCGTCTTTATCTTCGGGAATACTTGGAGGGTTGGGGCTGATGTTGTGTTTCTCCAGACAATATATGTTCTGTTTTTGCTAGATATTTCACAGCACTGTTAACCAAGATTACTTTAAATTAATTGCTTGTGTTATGATTTGCCAGATAAGGCATGTGGTAGAAATGGAAACAAATTTACATAGTAGCAGGCCATAGTTAGAATTGAAATTTCAAGTTACTCTTCATTAAACCCAGAGCTCTCACTTTAAGACAGGCAAGCTTCCTTACTGATTTTTCCAGCTAATAGTTCTTTCATAGTTTTGTACCTTGCTATTCCAGATATTCTGGTTTTAGAACCTGTAATGTCTGAGCAGATTTTTGTTACTAGTTCTTTCTGTTAGGGTAGGCTGCTATATCATACTCATGTTTTTGAGTATTTGTGGGGGAGGAAGTTTTCATAGCTCTGCAGAAGAAAATAATGAACATTTTAATGTTTCAAATTACACAAATTAATGGTACCTTTCTGAATCAGGTAGTAGAACTACAAAATAGATTATCTGAAGAATCGAAGAAAGCAGATAAATTAGATTTTGAATATAAGCGGCTAAAAGAAAAGGTTGACAGTCTTCAAAAAGAAAAGGATGTGAGTATAAGACATTCTGGTTTTGAACACTGCTAAAATTAAAACAATGATATCTAATTCATGTTTTGACTACATTAATTCCTTCTGTTTGTAAATTTTAAAATGAGAATTCCTGTTTGTTTTTAAATTATACAAGATTTACATTTTTGTTTCAGGAATAAATCTAAAAGAGTAAAAGAATATTTTTACTTCCATTCTAATTTCTTTTGTATATTTTTATGTTTTCTACCACTGTTACTTCTTATACATTGTTCTACTCATGACTTTCTATAAATATGTGTTTTCTGTTTTCTGTAGAATTAATACAGAGGACCCAATTCTTTTTGTTTAGCATATTTTGAATCTTTTAAAAATATTTTTACTCTTTTTTTTTAAGATTTTATTTATTTATTCATGAATGACACAGAGAGAAAGGCACAGACACAGGCAGAGGGAGAAGCAGGCTCCATGCAGGGAGCCTGACGTGGGACTCAATCCAGGGTGTCCAGGATCACACCCTGGACTGAAGATGGCACTAAACCACTGAGCCACCTGGGCCGCCCAAATATTTTTACTTTTAATGATTTATGAATATTTAAAGTCTTTGCTGTTTGATTGTTTTATGTCTATGAAGGGAATGTTATTTATGTAATGTACTTATGTTAATGACAGAGTAGACACTTATATTTCTTATGTTTAACTGTGGATAACATACTGCCTTGCACATTGTAGATATTCATTATTAAATGGGAAAAAGTTTGTTGTAATTTTTCCTTTTATGATTTTTTAATGGAAGATCAAAAGGTGAACCATGCCCATTTTCCCTGCTGTTCACCATTATCTTAGGTAAGGCAAAGACCCTGATGAATAAATTCATAAAACTTAAAGCTAATTTTCCTTCTTTTTAATATTCCCCCAGAGGTTAAGAACGGAAAGGGATTCTCTGAAGGAAACCATTGAAGAACTTCGTTGTGTACAGGCTCAAGAAGGACAGCTCACAACTCAAGGTGAAAATACTGCATTAGCCTAAGCAAGATTACTAATTTCTTATGGTATCAGTAGAAATTTTAGATTCAGGGGCACCTGGGTGGCTCAGCTGGGTAAGTGGCCAATTCTTGATTTTGGTTCAGGTCATGATCTCAGTGTCCTGGGATCAAGCCCCACATTGGGCTCCACAGTCAGCAAGGATTCTGCTTAAGGTTTCTATCTCTCTGCCCTGCCCCTGTTTGCATGCTCTCTTTCTCTAAAATACATAAATTAAAAAAAAAAAAAGAGAGATTTTAGATTCATTTTAAGGTACTTGCACCAATGGATGAAAATGAAAAATTAGTGAACAGGCCATGAGGTTGATAGAAATTCTAAAGTCTTGCCATATTTTATGGCAAATAGGACAAGTTATGAGACCAGATTTACTTTCCTACTTTGTTTTAATTGTGTTTAAATATTTGAACTTTATTAGATCAAAAGCATAAACATTTGTTAAATCATCTGTGTTAATAATAAACCTGGAAAGTTTTATTATGGAAAGTTGGCTTTGTTTTGTTTTGTTTTTTAAGATTTTATTTATTTATTTAAGAGAGAGAGAGCATAAGCAGAAGGAGCAGCAGAGGCAGAGGGAGAGACAGGCTCCCCACTGAGCAGGAAGCCTGAGTGGGACTTGGTCTTAGGACCATGACCTAAGCCAAAGGCAGACGCTTAATTGAACCACTTAGGCATCCCTATTCTAGAAAGTTGCTTTTGACCTCTTTGACCTCTTTAAAGTGTTGTTGTTTTTTTTTCCACTTGAGATGTGGAGTGGCTATTAGTGCATTCTCAGGTAGAATTCTGCTCTTCTCACAGGAGAGAAGCAGCGCTTAGCTCAGAGTTAGTCCCTACCACTTCTGTCATCATGCTGGCAGATGTGGAGCGTGAACAGTGACTTGTTCAGCTTCACAGTTTGTTCATTCCTGCACTAATAACCAGCCCTTGACTTTTCGGTTACCCAAAACTGGGATTCTTCCTTTCCTCTGACTATACCCTCCTTTTTCTCCTCATTCCTTCTACCCACTGCATTTTGCCTTTAACCCCTCTCTGTTGTTTCTATTGATAATTGGACAGCTCTCTTGTGGCCCCATTTTCCAGCTTACTCAGCCTGCCCAGCAGCCATTTTAACTGTGTCCTCATCACCACCATTTTTCCTTATGCTGAAAGCTTGTCAGGCCCACTTCAGATACCCAAAAGTTTTTTTTTCTCTATTGCAAATTAACCAGGGCCAGCTAAAGACAGTTACATATCTTTCTCATTTTTTCTTTTTTTTAATGAAGGTATAATTGACATATATAACATTATGTTAGTTTCAGGTATACAACCTAATGATTTGATATTTGTATATACTGTGAAATCACCACACAAAGGTTAATTGACGTCAATCATGTATAGTTATGAAATTTGTTCCTCTTATGATGAGAACTTTTAAGATCTAGTCTCAGCAACTTTCGATATGCAGTACGGTATTATTAACTATAGTCACCATGCTGTACATTACATCCTTGTGACTTGCTTTGTATCTGGAAGTTTGTACCTTTCAACTCCACCCATTTTGCCTACCCCCCATATCCTACTTCTGGCAACTACCAATCAGTTCTCTGTATCTGTTAGCTGGGTGTTTTTGTGTTCTTATTTTTTTGTTTTGTTTTGTCTTTAGATTCCACATACAAGTCAGATCACACAGTATTTGTCTTTCTATGTCTGAGTTATTTCAGCTAGCATAATGCTCTCTCAAGGTGTATAAAATATCAACAAATGGCAAGATTTCATTCTTTTCGTGGGTAAATAATAAATATATATATATAATATATAAATATAAATTATATATGTATATATGTTATACACACACTCCACAACTTGTTTATCCATTTATCAATTGATGGAAACTTAGGTTGTTTCCATGTCTTAACTATTGTAAATAATGAGGGCATAGTTATCTTTTCAAGGTAATATTTTCATTTTCTATGGATAAATTCCCAGAAGAGCAATTGCTGGATCATATGGCATTTCTGTTTTTAATTTTGTAAGGAACTTCATACTGTTTTCCATAGTGGCTGTACCAAATTACATTCCCACCAGCAGTGCACATGGGTTCCCTAGTCCATATCAGCACGACTTTTTAACTCTTGTCCTTTGGATAACAGCTGTTCTAACAGGTGTCAGGTGACATCTCATTGTCATCTCATTGTTTTGAGGCTATGGTTTTGATTTTCATCTCCCTTATGAGTGATGTTGAGCATCTTTTCATGTGTCTGTTGGCCATCTGTTTGTCTTCTTTATAAAAATGCCTATTCAGATCTTCTGCCCATTTCTTAATTGTTGCTTTTGCAGTTGAGTTGTATGAGTTCTCTGTTTTTGATATTAACCCCTTATCAGATGTATGGTTTGGAAATATTTTCTTCCATTTAGTACGTTGCCTTTTCCTCTTGTTCATAGTTTCCTTTTTTTTTTTTTAAGATTTATTTATTTATTCATGAGAGACACAGAGATAGGTAGGCAGAGACATAGGCAGAGGGAGAAGTAGGCTCCTCACAGGGAGCCCGATGTGGGACTAAATCCTGGATCCCGGGATTAGGGCCTGAGCTGAAGACAGCCACCCAACTGCTGAGCCACCCAGCATCCCTTGTTCATAGTTTTCTTTGCTGTGTAAAGCCTTTTAGTTTAAAATAGTCAGTGCTAGAGTTGTTTATATATTATATATGTCTTCACACACACAAAATTATTTCTGAATGTAATTGTATTCTTTTTGCTGCTTGGTAATCCTTTCATTTATCTCTAATCAACTGTATGAGTTTTCCCAAAATTTTAAGAATCAGACTAAGCCTTAATTCTTTAACTCTCAGCTCCTTTGTCATCAAGAAAGACCATCTTATGTAGACTTACACATTTGTTTCTTTGCCACCTATAAACCTGTTTTAACCTTATTTTTGTGTATGTTGTTGACCTAGCAATTTTGCTCTAAAAATTTACCCTAATGAGTTAAAGCATTGTTTATAATAGTGAAATTTAGAAACAGCCTAAAAGTTAGCAGTCTTATTCAACTGTATACTGGAGGGCCATTGAAAAGAATGAAGTATATCTTATATATTTGACATGGAGAGTTGTGTATGTAGTATCATTAAGTTTAAGAAGTTAGTGACATTGGGCAGCCTGGGTGGCTCAGCGGTTTAGCGCCACCTTCAGCCTAGGATGTGATCCTGGAGACCCAGGATTGAGTCCCACGTTGGGCTCCCTGCATGGAGCCTGCTTCTCCCTCTGCCTGTGTCTCTGCCTCTCTCTGTGTCTTTCATGAGTAAATAAATAAAATCTTACAAAAAAAAAAGTTAGTGACATTGTAATAAACACTCTTGGCAAGTTAAGAATAGGAGGAAACTTCCTCAACCTAATAAAGGATGGCTATGTAAAACCTATAGCTAACATCATACTTAGGATGAATACTAAATGCTTTTCCCCTAAGATCAGAAACAAGACAAGAATGATCACTCTTTTTTTTTTCTATCTTGTTGTTATTACTTACTAAATATAGTGAAATCAATAATTCTGTACATCAGTGCTCATCAAGATAAGTGTGTTTCTTAATCACCATTACTTATTTTTTCCATCACCCCCAACCCACCTTCCCTCTGGTAACCCATCTATTCTCTGGGGTTAAGTAAGAGTCTTTTTTTTTGAGCAAGAGTGAGGGCAAGGAGGACAGAGGGAGAGAGAGAATCTTAGCATTATACTCTCTAGTTCCATCCACGTTGTTGCAAATGGCAATATTTTGTTCTTTTTTATGGCCAAATAACAGTCCATTGTGTATATATACCACCTCTTCTTTATCCATTTATCTATCAGTGACATGTGGGTTGCTTCCATAATTTGGCTGTTGTAAATAATGCTACAGTAAGTGTAACAGTGCATATAAGGACACCTTGCCATTTCTATTCACCATGATATCAGAGGTTCTAAGCAGTGCAGTCAGACAAGAAAAAGAAATGCAGTCAAATTGGAAAGGAGGATGTAAAAAAAAACAAAACAAAACCATAGAACTAGTAAATGAGTTCAGCAAAGTCTCAAGATACAAGGTCAGTATATAAATCCAGTTATAGGGGTGCCTGGGTGCTCAGTGGTTGAGCGCCTGCCTTTGGCTCAGGTGGTGATCCCAGGGTCCTGGGATCAAGTCCCATATCGGGCTTCCCGTGGTGAGCCTGCTTCTCCCTCTACCTATGTCTCTGCCTCTCTCTCTGTGTCTCTCATGAATAAATAAATAAAATATTTAAAAAAATAATAATAATAAATCCAGTTATATTTCTGTGTACTCCCAGTAAACAGAAAATGGAATTATAGTAGTATCATAAAGAATAAAATGCTTAGGAATAGGTTTAACAAAGAAGTGTTAAGACTTATACACCGAAAAGTATAAATCATTGCCAAGATAAAGATCTAGATATATGGAGAAATAGTCCATGTTCAGGTATCAGAAAGTTCACTCTAGTTAAGATTGCAGTTCTCTTTATTAATTTAAAGATTCAGTATAATCCCAATCAAATTCTAAGCAGACCTCTTTTATAGAAATTGACAAGCTGATCCAACAATTTGTATGAAAATACCAAGGAGCTAAAAACCAAAAAAAAGTCTTGGAAAGCAAAAGGTTGAAGAACTCACACATTCTGATTTCAGAACTTACTATAGAGCTACAATAATTGAAAAGCATGGAATTCACATAAGGATAAACATCTAGAGACCAATATAGTATACCACATGAATAGAATGGAGGAAAAAAACACCTGATCAATTGATGCAGAAAAGGCATTTGACAAAATCTAACACCTTTCATCGTAAAACATACACACAAAAAAACATGAAAAGCCTCAGTAAATTAGAAGGACAACTAGAAAGGAAATTTCCACAACACAGTAAAGGCCATATATGAAAAACCCATGGTGCACACCATACTCAGATATGGTGAGTATCATTCATAGCTGGTGAATGATACCAGCTACTACAACTTCTGTACTTCTATTCAACAGAGCACAGCATGTTCTAGCCAGAGCAATTAGACCAAAAAAATTTAAGTCAATTGGAAAGGAAGAGCTAAAACTATCTCTGCAGATGGCATGATCACAAAAGCAAAAAATACCTATTAGAACTAATCAAATGAATTCAGCCAAGTTTGAGGAGACAACTCAGTTATGTTAGCTGCAAAAATAATTCTGTGTGCGCACACTAATAATGAACAATACAAAAAAGGAAATTAAGGAAAGTTTATTTACAATAAGATCAAAAAGAATAAAATACTTGGGAATAAATTTAACCAAGGAGGCAAGCCTTGCACCCTGAAAACTATAAACCTATTGTTGAGATGATTCAGTGCAATCCTTATTAAAATATTATTGGCATTTTTTTTTTTTTTTTTTTTTTGCAGAAATAGAAAAACCTATCCTAGGAGCACCTGGGTGGTTCAGTGGTTGAGTGTCTGCCTTTGGCTCAGGTCGTGGTCCTGGGACTGAGTCCCATATTGGGCTCGCCAAAGGGAGCCTGCTTCTCCCTCTACCTATGTCTCTGTGTCTTGCATGAATAAATAAACAAAATCTTTAAAAATAAAAGAAAGAAAAACCCATCCTAAAATGCATATGGAATGTCAAGAGACTCAGGTTAGCCAAAATAGTCTTGAAAAAAAAAAAAAGTTGGAGAATTCACCCTAATTATTTCAAAACTTAATAAAATGGTAGCAATCAAAGCAGTGGCTATGGGTATAAGGACAGACCTATAAACTAATGGAATAGAACAGAGAGCCCAGATAGTGAAAAGTCAACCCATAAAATGGGGAGAAAATATTTGTGAATCCTATATTTAATAAGTGATTGATATCCAGAATATATAAAGAATTTATACAACTCAACAACAGCAAAAAACAACTAAGCTCACAAATTGTCAAAGGACTTGAATAGATATTTCTCCAAAGAATATACACAAATGGCCAAAAAGCACATGAAAAGATGTTCAATATCAACATCGTTAGGGAAATGCAAATCAAAACCACAGTGAGATGGTTCATATCCATTTGGAATGGATTATTACCCAAAAAAGAGAAAGAAAAATAATTCTTGGGAGTCCATGGAGAAATTGGAACCCTCATGCATTGCTGTAAGGAATGTAAAATGGGGAGCCTCTGGTGGAAGAGTCCTGTTCTTTAATAAGTTAAACTTACTGTATGATCCAGCAATTCCATTTCAAAGTAAATATCCAAAAGAATTTAAAAATGAAAAAGGACTCAAGCAGATGCTATTTCACAATATCCAAAAGATGGAAACAACCTAAATGTTCCTCATCAGATGAATGGTTCAAGAAAATCAAAATGTTGTGTGTGTAATGGGTATTATTTGGTCATGAAAAGGAATGAAGTTCTGGTAAATTCTGCTACACGTTTGAGATTTGAAAACATTAAGCTGGCAGACGACGCCGCCCCAGAGCTGCCCTCACCGTCCAGCCATGGTCAACCCCACCATGTTCTTTGACATCGCCATGGATGGCGAGCCTTTGGGCCGCGTCTCCTTCGAGCTGTTTGCAGACAAAGTTCCAAAGACAGCAGAGAACTCTCGTGCTCTGAGTATGGGAGAGAAGGGATTCAGTTACGAAGGTTCCGGCTTTCACAGGATTATCCCAGGATTTATGTGCCAGGGTGGGGACTTCACACGCCACAATGGCACTGGCGGCAAGTCCATCTACGGGGAAAAGTTTGATGACAAGAACTTCATCCTGAAGCACACGGGGCCTGGCATCTTGTCCATGGCCAACGCTGGACCCAACACAAACCGTTCCCAGTTTTTCATCTGCACTGCCAAGACTGAGTGGTTGGACGGCAAGCATGTGGTTTTTGGCAAGGTCAAGGAGGGCATGAACATCGTGGAAGCCATGGAGCGCTTTGGGTCCAGGAATGGCAAGACCAGCAAGAAGATCACCATCGCCGACTGTGGACAGATCTGATGAATCTAACTCTTGTTTTATCTGAACTTCCAGACCATTCCTTTAGCTCAGGAGAGTGCCCCTCCACTCCCACCTGCTTGAAATAGCCCAGAGTCTCCGCACTCTCACCGCAGTTCTGCAGACTCCGTGGTTCCTTTCCCCAAGTCTAGCTGGATTGCAGAGTTCAGTTTATGATGATGAAATAAAACCTAAACTACCAAAAAGAAAGAAAGAAAGGAAGGAAGGAAGGAAGGAAGGAAGGAAGGAAGGAAGGAAGGAAGGAAGGAAGGAAGGAGAGAGAGAGAGAGAAAGAAAAAAGAAAGGAAAGAAAGAAAGAAAGAAAGAAAGAAAGAAAGAAAGAAAGAAAGAAAGAAAGAAAGAAAGAAAGAAAGAGAAAGAAAAGAAAAAAGAAAAGAAAAGAAAACATTACGCTAAGGAAAGTAACTCAGGCACTGAAGGATAAATACTGGTATTGCCGCACTTATATGAGGTATCTAGGCTGTTCAGGTTCATTGAGAGACAGAAAGTATAATAAAGGTTATGAGGGGCTAAGGAAGAACAGAGTAGGGAGTTATTTAATGGTTACAAAATTTATGTTTTGGGGTGAAGAGTTTGGAAATAGGTAGTGGTGATGGTTCCACAGCATAATGAATGTAGTTGCTACCACTCATTTGTACACTTCAAGATGGTTAAAATGATGATGATAACATAAGGCAACTTGTATGGTCTTTTACTTAACTAAAATGAAGATTCTAAATGTTAAAATTAATGCTTAAAGTAAGGTTTCATGTAAAACTAAAGGAAATCAATGTGCTTTCTCTTTATTTTACTTTTATATTTTTTAAATTTAAATTCAGTTAATTAATGTATAATATCGATTTCAGAGTCAGAGCCAGTGTCCCATCCGTCTTATATAACACCCGCTGCTCATTACATCACGTGCCCTCCTTCATGTCCAACACCCAGTTACCCCATCCCTTCACCCACCTCTACTCCAACAACCCTCAGTTTGTTTTCTATGATTAAGAGTCCTTTATGGTTTGTCTGATTTCATCTCTCTCTTAAACCTTGTATCAATGTTTGTATATTTATAGGCTTAATGCCTCTGGGAAGTCAAGAATCTTCAGATAGTCTGGCAGCAGAGATTGTTACACCTGAAATCAGGTAAGGAGATCATGAAATACAGTTGTATTGTGTAACATTCCTGGAGGAAACTTAACCCCTCTACAATATAAAGAGGATCAGGTTTTTCTAAATATTTTATTTATATATTTGAGAGAGAGAGCACAGGCAGGAGGAGCAGCTGAGGGAGAAGCAGACTCTCCACTGAGTAGGAAGCCTGACGTGGGGCTCCATCTCAGGACCCCAGGATCATGACCCGAGCCAAAGGCAGCCGTTTGAACTGGCTGAGCCATCCAGGCACCCCTCCAAGGATCACTTTCTTATTATTACTAACACTTTCAACATGAACTCCGTATTTAATGTCCATGTTTTCAGCATGTTAGAAGCTTTCTTAATTTGGCGCAAGAGACTTGATTGTCCCACTTCAGTAGGACAGTTTTTCACATATTCATAACAAACCCATATATTCGTGGTTGGGTATCCTTAGCAGACATTTAGCAGTGAAAACATTTGGCTTAAAGACAAAGGTTATGGGCAGCCCCAGTGGCGCAGCAGTTTAGCGCTGCCTACAGCCTGGGGCATGATCCTGGAGACCCGGGATCGAGTCCTGCGTCGGGCTCCCTGCATGGAGCCTGCTTCTCCCTCTGCCTGTGTCTCTGCCTCTCTCTCTGTGTGTCTCTATGAATAAATAAGTAAATAAATAAATAAATCTTTAAAAAAATAAAAAGACAAAGGTTATGCCTAACCAACAGCCTGTGAAGTAATTAGTCATTAATATTTATCTTTTGGGACACCTGGGTGGCTCAGTGGTTGGGCGCCTGCCTTTGGCCTGGAGCATGATCCTGGAGTCCCGGGATTGAGTCCCACATTGGGCTCCTTGCGTGGAGCCTGCTTCTCTCTCTGCATGTATCTCAGCCTCTCTCTCTATATCTCTCATGAATAAATAAAAATCTTTAAAAAAATATTTTATCTATTAACTGCATGAAATGGTCTGGGAAAGCTATATTGGAGTAGACAGAAGTATATCCCCATCTCTACTACTCTTCCCTCAATATTACCTTACATTCTTATTTAGTCATAGTGTTTTTAAAATTCTGTTTATTTCAATATACCTGGCTTGATATGTAAGAATGAAAAGTTAGGGGGAGAAGCATCAAGTATCCAACAGAAGGAGAATGATTAACCCTGAATATTGGTTTACCTTCTTTGGGACTGTTTGCCCCCATTTAAAATAGACCGTGGTCTTGATTTTTCGTAACATTTTTGAGGGTATTAAATGAAATAATGGTTGTCTAAGAACTTTATGAACTCTGAAAGTTACCATAGGCATTCAGTATATATAAATGACATTATTTATATATATTGTAAATGAATAATAATGAATGAAAACTCTTAATTTATGTTGTTGGCACTTATTTAAGGAGGATAAACAAAAGGAGTATAATGCAACACCAACACTGGGAGCACCTTGTATATCTCACTTATCTACCATCTGATGTGGTACTTTATTTTTGGAGGAATAATATTTGTAGAATGAATAAACATTTATTATTTATAAATGCTTCTAAGTACATGACTATGCCAAAAAAATAAAAAACATTTTTTTTTTGGGGGGGGGGGACCTGGGTGGCTCAGTCAGATAAGTGTCTGACTCTAAATTTCCACTCAGCAAATCATGATCTTAGGGTCATGGGCTCAAGCCTTGTGTCAGGCTCTATGTTAGGTGTGGAATCTGGTTAAGATTCTCTCTCTCCCTGTCCCCCTCCTCGCACTCATACATGTATGCCTCCTCTATCTCATTAATAAAGAAATAAATAAAAATTAAAACAAGGAGGCTTTTAGGTTATGCAGTTGGATTTTTAACCTGAGGAAAAAGAAAATTGATAAAGATTCAACAAATAAAATGGCTTTTTTTGAGAATGACTCAGTACAAATTTAAATATACTGTTTCCCGAAAAGCTGTCAAGAAAAAGAAATGGTAAAAGAGATGAGATACAATATTGTTTTAGTTGAAGGTGTACAACATGATGATTTTTTTTTTAATTTTATTTATTTATTCATGAGAGACAACGGAGAGGCAGAGACAAAGGCAGAGGGAGAAGCAGGCTCCATGCAGGGAGCCCAATGTGGGACCTGATCCCGGACCTCCGGGATCATGCCTTGAGCCAAAGACAGACGTTCAACCACTGAGCCACCCAGGTGTCCGCATGATGATTTCATATATGTCTATAATGTGAAACGATCACCACAATAAGTTTAGTTAACATTCATCACCACACATAATTCTTTTTTTTTTTTTTCCTCTTGTGGTGATACAACTTTTCCTTTGAGCAGTTTGGCAGAATGTGGATATTGTCTACAAAGGTGCCTATCTCTTCAGTGCTTGGGTGACTCGGTTAAGCATCTGCCTGCAGCTCACGTCATGATCTCAGGATCCTGGGATCAAGCCCCATGTCAGGCTCCCTGCTTAATGGGGAGTCTGCTTTTCTCTCTGCCCTTTTCTTTGTGTTCTCTCACTCTCGCTCTCTCTCTCTCCTCTCTCACACAAAAATAAATAAATAAATAAATCTTAAATGTGCCTGTGTCTCAACCCCTAAGTCACCTTTCTAGAAATTAATCCTAAGGAAATAACCAATAAAGCTGATTGTTACTAGCATGTTAAAGCTCAAAATTAGTAACAGTCAAATTTGAAATAATTGGGTATTGATTAAATAAATAACAATTCATCTATATTGTTTAACTTGTCATTTAAAGTATTATCATTAACATATAATATTTAATGATATGAAAAGATTGTGAATAAGTGTAAATAGCAGATATAGCTCTGATAATAACAGCTTGTTAGCAAGAATACAATTTAACATTTTTATTGGAATGGGGGGACTGCATATCTTGAAGGCATTCTTCATTGAATATTATATCTTGACACCAAGTAATTGGCATTTCAAGAGCAAAGGATTAGAGATTGTATTTTTGGATACAAACCAAAGAACAAATACATCAATGAACTCCTAGCTTAAACATTTAAACCAAAAAGAAAAAAAAATTTGATATCATTCATTATAAATCATGGTATTTGGATGTTTGGATGCTGTTATCTTCAGATTATTCATTCTGAAAAGAAAGTACTCAAGACCTGAAATGTAATGTCTTAGCCAGTTACAAGAGCTAAATTCTTTGCAGGTATTTTGTTTTTCATTTCTGTCCTATGTATTAAATCTGTAATTGTGCATAGCTGGATTTTATAACGATATTGTTTTGATGTGCCACATAATCAGGCTTTTTTTTTTTTTTTTTTTTTTTTTTGCTAATTTAGGGAGAAACTTATTCGTCTTCAACATGAGAATAAGATGTTAAAAATTAACCAAGAGGGTTCAGACAATGAAAAAATCGCCTTATTGCAGAGTCTTCTGGATGATGCAAATCTGCGCAAGAATGAGCTGGAGACAGAGAATAGGTAGGAATGTATATAGATGGCAGCATGTAAACACCGGTTTTCTCTGTTTTCTTTGATTTTGATTACCTTAAAGATTTGAATTATATTTTGAAAACTGATAATATGTTATTCCATTCCATTTTAAGAGGACTTTAATCCATTGTGGAAAAGTATTGTGCCTCTTTACAACAACATTTCCTCTTTATTTCCCCTTTTCTCTTTCTAATTAAAACTAGAGGATTAAAAAACCTGATCATTCAATCTTTCACAATTTCAGTTGTATATATTATCAGATTAATAAAGTTTATCCTGTTTTTATAAGCTAAGGTATTGAAGGATCAGTTAATATGAGAAAAATAGGATCCATCAAAACTGAATTGACAAGAGCTTCCCCCCCTCCTCCCCACAAACAAGAGCTTTTAAAAAAAAAAAAAAAACAAAACAAGCTCTTATTTCTTGGGACCCTGAAAAAATGTCTTTCATCTTATAAACAATTATGAGAATTTAGAATCTGCAAATTATACAAGAAAACCACTTTTCTGCTTCTAAGTTTTCAGTGTATTGCATTAGGCAGTCATTCAAAGCTACTTTATAAAGCAGTAGCTTACTCTGGAAAGGACTAATTTTATATCCTGTTGTGACAATCTTTCTTTTCTTTTTTGGAAATGTTTCTTAGATACCAAACATATGTCTTTTCCTTTCCTTACTGCTGTGATACACTGTTATTTTTGAGGGATTTGACATTTTTATTAATGGTTTCATAGTTTGCCTGATATTACAGATTCTTTATTATGTCTTATTGATTTGGTATTTCCCAGATATGAGTCATTCTTGTGAGTCAGTACTGTTAGGACAATTTTACATGTCCTGCCCTTCTTGGCACCTTAAGTTTTAAAGCTGCTGAGGTAGAATCAGCAAGCAGTATAAATACCAGGATGATTAGTAGAGCATAATTAAGTATAAATTAAAGGAAAATAGTTTTATATCAGTTGTAAGAGCATAGAAAATGAGTACTTTTAAAAAATACTTAGAAGAAGTTTTAAATGAAAAGAGGAGAAAGGGAATTGCAGAAATCAGCTGGCAATCATGCGGTCCCACACTGAGAACACCCTGTTGACCTCCATCATCCTTTGCCTCTGGGCTCTATTGTAGCCATCGTACAGGAAGCCCTTCTCTGTACCCTAATTTTTTTCCAGTAAATTGACACCCACAACTTCCTTTATAATGCTTTGCATTGTTTCTCACAGGCCTTACAGCTATCAGTCTTCTCTCATCAGAAACAAAACAACTACTTGTCATTGACACAGCACTCATGTTGTAGATGACAGATTACCTCCTAAATCCTGATGACATTTACAGCTGTTTACAACTTAGTATTGTGTTTGTTCTTTTTACTCATTTTATCTTACTTTATGTTTTCATCATGATCAGTGTACACTTTAATCCCAATCCTTTCTTTCCTGCCTTCCCACATCCATTCTCCTTCTGATAACCATCAGTGTGTTCTTTATAGTTAAAAGTCTGTTTTTTTGGTTTGTCTCTTTTTTCTTTGCTCATTTGTTTTGTTTCTTAAATTCCACGTATGAATGAAATCATATAGTATTCGTCTTTCTCTATTTCACTTAACATTATTCTTTCTATCCATGTCATTGCAAATGGCAAGGTGTCATTCTTTTTTATGACAGTTATTCCATTTTATATATACCAACTTTTCATCCATTCAGCTATCAGTGGGCATTTGGCTATTTCCATAGTTTGGCTCTTGTAAATAATGCTGCAATAAACAGAAACCTGGCCGGCTCAGTCAGTTAGGCGTCTGCCTTCAGCTCAGGTCATGATCTCAGGGTCCTGGGATGGAGCCTCACATCTGGCTCCCTGCTCAGTGGGAAGTCTGCTGCTCCCTCAGCCCCTTCCCCTGCTCATGCACGTGCATGCATGCTCTCCTCTACCTCTCAAAAGAATAAATAAAATCTTAAAAAAAAAAAAAACTTGGTTTCATTGATCTGTTCTAATGGTTTTTTTAGTTTGTATATCATTTAAAGCTGCTCTGATCTTTTTTATTTCATTCCATTTCCTGGGTTTGGGTTTTGTTCTTCTTTTTCTCTTATGTGAAAAGTGAGGTTATTTGAGATTTTTCTTCTTGACATAGACCTATATTAGTATAAACTTGTTCATAGAACCACTTTTGCTGCATCCCAAGGATTTGGGACCATTGTGTTTTCATTTTCATTTGTTTCCATGTAATTTTGATTTCTTGTTTGGCCCATTCGTTGTTTAGTAACATGATATTTAACCCTTACGTATGTATGCTCTTTCCAGATTTTTTCTTGTGGTTAATTTCTAGTTTCGTAGCATTGTGGTCAGAAAAGATTTGTGGTATGACTGATTTTTTTAATTTGTTGAGGGACCTGTTTTCTGGCCTAGTACGTGATCTGTTCTGGAGAATATTTCATATGCACTAGAAAAGAATGTGTATTCTGCTGTTTTGGATGGAATGTTCTGTCATTCAGCCACACTTTCCTTCTTGATTTTTTTTTTTAATTTTCTAATGTTTTATTAAGATGTTTGCCAAACACACGAAAAAGTAGAATGAATAATGGAATATGCTTATGCACCAGGCACCCAGGGTTCACATAAATTAAAATTTTGCCATTTCGGATTCAGATATTTTTAAGGAAAACACACTTCAGAAACAGTTGGTAGCCCCTATGGTTTCCATTCCTAAAGCTCCTTCTCCTCTCTCCTTCCTCCTTCCTTCTTCCTTGCCTCCTAGAGGAGACTATCATCCTGTGGTTGGAGCCTTCTTGATTTTTTATTAGGATGTCATTCAAGCCACTCTTCCCTTCTTGATTTTCTGTTTGGGTGATCTATCCATTAATGTAAGTGGGTGTTAAAGTCCCCTACTGTTATTGTATTACTAGAGATTAGTTCCTTTATGTTTGTTATTAAATGTTTTATGTATTTGGATGCTCCCATGTTGGGTGCATAAATTTTTTAAATTGTTATATCCTCTTGTTGGATTGTCTCCTTTATTATTAAATAGTGTCCTTATCTCTTGTTACAATCTTTGTTTTTGTTGTTATTGTTTAAAGATTTTATTTATTTGAAAGAGAGAGAAAGCACAAGTAAGGGAGAGGGAGAGGCATCCGCCCCACTAAGCAGGGAGCCCAGCACAGAGCTTCGTCCCAGAACACTAAGACCATGACTTGAGCCAAAGACAGATGCCCAGTTGACTGAGCCACCTAGGCACTCCCACAGTCTTTGTTTTAAAGCTACCTTTTCCATTATAAGTTAGCTACTCTGACTTTCTTTTGACATCCATTTGCATGATCAATGTTTCTCCATCCCCTCACTTTCAATGTGCATGTGACTTTAGGTCTGAAATGAGTCTTCTGTAGACAGCATCTAGATGGGTCCCCCTTTTTTTTTTTTTTTTTAAGATTTTATTTATTCATGGGATCCCTGGGTGGCGCAGCGGTTTGGCACCTGCCTTTGACCCAGGGCGCGATCCTGGAGACCTGGGATCGAATCCCACATCGGGCTCCCGGTGCATGGAGCCTGCTTCTCCCTCTGCCTATGTCTCTGCCTCTCTCTCTTTCTCTCTCTGTGACTATCATAAATAAAAAAATAAAAATAAAAAGATTTTATTTATTCATGAGAGACACAGAAAGAGAGGCAGAGACTTAGGCAGAGGGAGAAGCAGGCTCCCTGTAGGGAGGCTGATGCAGGACTCGATCCCAGGACCCCAGGATCACAACCTGAGCCAAAAGCAGACACTCAACCACTGAGCCACCCAGGCACCCCAGATGGGTCTTGTTTTTCTATCTACTCTGTCACCCTGTTTTGATTGGAGCATTTAGTCCATTTATACCAATGTAATTATTGATACATGTGTATTTATTGCTATTTTGTTACTTGTTTTGTGGCTGTTTCTATAGTTTTTCTGTGATCTTTTCTTCCTTTGTTCTATTACATGGTTTGTTGGCTTCTTTAGTGATATATTTGGATTCTTTTCTCTTTATTCTTTGCATACCTATTACTGATTTTTGATTTGTGGTTATCATTAGGTTTGTATATAATATCTTCTGCATATAGCAGTTTATATTAAGTTTAAACCCATTTTCTTCCCCCCCCCCCACCCTATCTTTTAGGCATATGGTGTCATATTTTACATCCTTTCCTTTTATGAATCCTTTGACTGATTTTTACAGAAATATTTATTTTTACTACTTTTGTGTATTTTACTTTTCATGCTCCCTTATGGCCTTTCCTTTCCACTCAGAGTCCCCTTTCTGGGGACTTGTATTTGTTCTTGTATTTCTTGTATTCTTGTATTTCTTGTAGGGTTGGTTTAGTGGTCATGAATTCCTTTAGCTTTTGTTTGTCTGAGAAACTCTTTATCTCTCCTTTTGTTCTGAATGACAGTCCTGCTGGATAGAGTATATTCTTGGCTAGAGATTTTTTCCCTTTCAACACTTTGAGTATATTATGCCACTCCTTATGTCCTGCGAGGTTTCTGCTGAAAAATCTGCTGATAGCCTTATGGGGTTTCCGTTGTATGTAACTGTTCTTTTCTCGCTGCTTTTAATTTTTTTTTCTTTATCCCTAACTCTACCCATCGTATTATATGTGTTTGTATGGATCTTTCTGGGTTGGATTTTTGGCGGGATCTCTGTGCCGCCTGGATCTTGATATCTGTTTCCTCCCCCAGACTGGGCAAGTTTTCAGCTGTTATTTCTTCAGATGAGTTTTCTGCTCCCTCAGTTCTCTCTTCTTCTTCTGAGATCCCTATAATGCAGATGTTATTATGTTTGATGGAGTTGCTGAGTTTTCTAAGACTACTATCAATTTGCTTAATTTTCTTTCTTCTCCTTTGCTTAACTTGGTTACTTCCCATTGCTCTTTCAGGTCATTAATTCATTCCTCTACTTCATCTAGCCTCCTATTACATCAAGTGTATTTTTAATTTCATTTATTGTATACTTCATTTCTGATTGGTTCCTTTTTAATGCTGTGTAAGGGTCTCAATGATGTCCTCCATTCTTTTCTCAAATTCAGTGAGTTTCCTTATTGTCATTATGTTATATTCCTTGTCAGGCATATTATTACATATGTCTCTCTTGCTTTGGTTTCTTGCTGTGGTTTGGTCCTGTTCTTGTATTTGGCAAATATCTCTGTGTCTCCTCATTTTGCCTTATTTTCTGTGTCTATTTCTGGTGGAAAGTCAGCTACTTCTCTTGCTCATAATGATAATAGCCTTATGAAGAAGATGTCCTGTATTGCAGTATCCCCTGTTCCCCAGGGCCTGGCACTTCTTGGAGTTTCTCCTACATGTGTGCTCTGCTGTTGAGTTTTGACCTCTTTTTCCTTCATTCCCATTGTCTATAGATATTCTCTTTGCCTATTTGTGGGCAGTGTTTGGTCCCCAGCAGGGATGGGGAGTGTTTTAACAAGGGGTGTAGTGGTGTGCTTGTGAAATGAGATCTGCCTCACAAGTGAGACCAGAGGTCCCACAAAACACACAGGTTAGGAGATGTGGTGTTAGCAGGGCTTGTGCCAGTCTTCTGCGGGAGGGGGCCTGCAGCACTAGGACTAAGAGGAGCGTGACTGTGAGGGGTGGAAACATGAGGCAGTGCTTGGTGCAAGGAAGTTAAATAGGAGTGGTGGCTATGTGTTTGTGCTGGAAGACAAGCGAAGAGAAATGGTACTTGCCAGTTCCCTTATTCCTGGAAGGGTCTGTGCCTTTTTGGGACACATTCCAAGAGGAGCAAATCAGTGTCCCTCGAGTCTGCCCTTGGCATTTTTCAAGCTGCTGGTTCTATACTGTATCTACACTGCTGTTGGTCATGCTATCTTTAAGGGTTGGGGCACTGCTTCCTATTGCAGTCAGGGCTCTACCAGAGCCAAGCTCACCAATAGCTTCACTTGTGTATTTATGTATACTTCACGCTTTAACAGTTATATTGCTTTGTTCATTTGTCTATTTGCCATTACTGGACATTGGAGTTGTTTTTAGATACTTACAAGGAACATCTTGATATGGACTTACTATATTTTATATTTTTATTATTATATATTTATATTTTGTTATCTTTTATGGTAATTACCAAGGCCTAATAGGTTTACAATATTTGTTGACTAAATAATTTCAAAAGTGGCTAAGTTGAACTACTCTAATAGCTTGAAATATATTTCCATATTACTTTCTGAAAAAATTGAACAAAGCTACAGTGTCACTAGTAATGTATTTGTGTATCTCCCCATATAAAATATAGGTTTTCAGATATTTCCTTCACTATTTAAAAAACACCCAAATTCCTCAATGTGAGAAATATCAGTTATTACTATAGATTTGATTGAATTTTTAGTGTGATTTTCACTAATTACAGAACTTGGAACATTTATAGTAAGAATTTCTTAGTTTATTTAGTAAAAAAATAATGGCTTATTGAATTTTCTGGCTGTTTCCATCCTAAGTACTCATTGTCCTGTTTTGTCATTAATTCAGGATGGTCAGGCTTCACTAACGTGTTTCCTATTAAAATAACCAGTCATCTCTTAAATGGCCAATCTAACGTGAGCATTTAAGACTTTATCTTTCTTGGGATGCCTGGGTGGCTCAGCAGTTGAGCATCTGCCTTCGACTCAGGTCATGATCGCAGGTTCTGGGGATCCAGCTCCACATTAGGCTCCTTGATCTGCAGGAAGCCTGCTTCTCTCTCTCCCTCCTCTGTTCCCCCTGCTTGTGCTTTCTGTCAAATAAATGAATAAAATCTTTTTTAAAAAAATCTTTTTTTAAGTAGGCTCTAGATATGCCATTCTTGACCTCATTTATACCCTCTTATTTTTTTGTGGGCTTTGGACATGGTGAATTCTGTCTTAAATCCGCTTTCCACCCTTAATCACTTAAGTATTTTTATTTCTTATTCTGGTCTCAGTTCAGTCAAGCCTAACTCCTCCACACAATTAGGTAAGGTTCTTGCTGCTTCAAGCAGTCATTAGTCCTTTTTGGGACCTCTATGTACTATGTGGAAGTATTTATCTTGTATTTTAATATTTGGCTTCCTCACTAAATTCCTTGAGTACAGGGATCTTTTTTTTTTTTTAAGATTTTATTTTATTTATTCATAGAGACAGAGAGAGAGAGAGAGAATGAGAGAGAGAGGCAGAGACACAGGCAGAGGGAGAAGCAGGCACCACACAGAGAACCTGACGTGGGACTCGATCCCGGGTCTCCAGGACCACGCCCCAGGCTGCAGGCGGCGCTAAACCGCTGCGCCACCGGGGCTGCCCAGGGATCTTTTAACATAGGGCTGAGCATAGTGCCTGATACATAGCTTGAATAAAAATGTATTGAAGTGAGCTTCAAATAATTCGATATGTGTAAACAAGTATACTTGTGCAACAAAATATGTCCACTAAACTACCATATTTGAAATCATCATAGAAATTTTAAGTAAACAAAATATAACCAACTAGAACAGTGAGCTCTACTATTTATCTTAACATGAGGGTTTGTTTTGCGAGTTATGCTGTCTCTCTAACCAATATGACGACCTAGGGAGAAGGTATAATTAAGTCTGGATTTGGAAAATTATTATTCATTTGATTTCTAGGCTGGTAAATCAAAGACTTCTGGAAGTACAGTCACAAGTTGAAGAATTGCAAAAGTCTTTACAAGATCAAGGCTCAAAAGCAGAAGATGTAAGTTTTAACGTGTGCCAACTATGGTGCAACAGTTTCACAATGTTATTTTTTAATTGTCTCTATCAAAATAATTTATAATTACATTGGTAATAGAAAAGAAGCAATATTTTCTTTTTACTAACATTCCTTATGAAAAAGACCAGACAGTACTTCATTGTTTTGGAATCACTCGGCTAGGAATTAGAAGTTTATTTGTAGTTAATAACTAAGGAATTAATTGGTGGTGGTTTTCATTTGTTTGCCTTAGAAAGTAGGGAAGCTACTTTTTTTTTTTTTTTTTTAAGTTTTTATTATTCACTTACATACATTAACCTCTACACCCACTGTGGGCCTCAAACTCATGACCCTGAGATCAAGAGTCACATGGTCTTCTGACTGAGCCACTCAGGCTCCCCAAGGCTTTGTGTTATAAATGGACTCATCTCAGTATTCAGAATATAGGGTTTTTCCTTCAGGTCAACAACAGCAAAATGCTAGTAGAAATTAGCATGTTCAAGTAGAAATTTTTTATGTGTAATTTATATTTTTAAATATAATGCTATCCCTAAAAATAACCATCTCAGAATTTCTGAATCCTTCTTACTATCCTCAGCCCTGCCCCACTCAAATATAAGTTCAGTGAGCTTTTTTAATATTCCCTTATACTTTGCATATCTGTCATAGCCTTGCCTGCTTGACTGGCATGCTCACGTTAGAATGTACTAAATGTGTTGAACCAGAAGAACTAGATGGACTTTCATGTTTTCATACTCACTGTCTAAATTATCACAGTGCTTATGAAGCACATAGTCTGAGTATCTAATGAAGTGTCAATTAAATTTTGCAAATCCTTTACATTCAATAAGCAGTATACGGTGGAACTACAACTGTAGAGTGTTCAAAAATAGTGTAAAGAGGAGGAAAGAAAGCCTTAATTTTAGTGATCAATCTTTGCTTCAGACAGTTGGCTCTTGTTTAATTATTGCTGGTGTAATTTTCTATAAACTCTGGCTTTTGAGTATAAATCTACATAGTTGCTTTCACTGATAGTCTTTTTGGAGAATTGTCAGAACCATAGATATATCATTTCTATCCAGCCTTGTTAATGTAGGAGCGTATGAAAACAAAAGGAACCAATGAAGGGACCAGTCTATTACTCAAAACCTGTGAATATTAGATAAAAAAGCTCATCATTGACCTAATTTTATAAGTTTCATAAATATACATCTATCTTCTATTAGCAGTATGCTCTTCCTAAGATCACTGACTTTAGTTTGTTCTTCAATTAGTGTGTTGGTAGTCCTTCTTAGATCCCAAATTGATTCCTAGTTCCTAAAATTGTCACCAACATCTAAACTACCTTAATTCCCTTATTAAAATGGAACTAGTTTGAAATATCATGGTTTACTTTTAAACATGTTTTTAATCCAGAATGCTCAACCAGAAAGAGGTGAAGCAAAACAACATTAGTGTATTAAAATCTCAGTCTAAGTAAGAGGATATTAGAGATGAACCAAAGTGATTTCTTCAGTAAAATCACTAGATCCCTTAAACTAAGGTAAATATAAACTTTGTTTACAAAACTTTGAGGAGACTTTTTGTTGATTTGTTATGGGAGAGAGGGGAAGGGCATGTGGTCCGTAGGAATGGCCGAAGAAGTCATATCAGCTCTACCTTAGTGTTACAGTCATAGCTATTATACATACTTGATTCACTTACTTGTAGCAGAACGTACAGAAGGAGTTTATTCTGTTAAAAAGTAATTTCGCATAGCCTGATTTAGGTATCACTGTGGTGGTAATGAAATCTAATTAAATATGCTGTGTGTCATTAAAGAGAATATATACTTCAGAAGTGAAATGCTAGCCCTGAAAGTACCCTTTGCATAAGTTAGTTTATTTAACTGCCCAGATGCTAAAGAAATGTGTTGCTCTAAATTCTTAGATCTATCTCCTTAGAGTTCTTTTATATATATATAGAAAAGATTCAGATAGGAACTTCCTTTATTGTGATATACCTCAAAATGGTGAGAAGAAATAAATGGTGTGGTTCTTTCCCCCAGCAAATGTTTGATGTTTTTGTCTTCTCTTTCACTAACCTATAGTGCTGCATCTCAGGAATATGTAGTACGTAGGACAACCAACCAGATGGAACTGATCCTCTCTGAAGAACGGCATAATTTCTGCCTATTTCTGTTACCAAAAGCATAGTCCTTTCATGTGACCCTAAGTCAGAGAGTAGGATGGTTTACACATTTTTATTATTATTTTTATGTCATTTATCTTTAGCATGGAAACAGAAAAAGCATTGTTATATCCAGTCATATGGATAATTTGAGCTAGCCACAGTGTATAAAACTCAAGAGAACAAGACAGGATGAGGAGACCATAGAAGAAAGAAAAATGTACATTTTTTTAAAAAAATGTATAACTTTTACCTCTGTTCATGGATTACTAAATCGTTCCTTCTATTGGCTGCTGTGTTTGCTTCATACTAATATGTCCTCTCTGTCTCTTGGCATGGTTTCTGCTCAAAAGGCTATTGTAAGTATGGCTTTCTATTCATTTCTATATATTGAGCAAATTTTTTATTTATGTACATTCTCTTCCATCATAATTTATGGTATTGAAATTTTTAATACAGGAATTTTATATGCAGTGAATATATTATTTGCCTTACAGGTTTATGCCCTTTACTCTTAAGATATTTAAAGGATATTGAAAACTTAACAAGTCAAACCAAAAAGACACCTGCTCTTATTTTTTCCCTCATCCCACTTCTGCTCTACCTCCATATTATAATTAGTACATTTATTTTAAAGATTTTATTTATTTATTCATGAGGGACACAGAGAAAGGCAGAGACATAGGCAGAGAGAGAAGCAGGCTCCATGCAGGGAGCCTGATGTGGGACTCAATCCCAATACTCTGGGATCACACCCTGAGCCGAAGGCAGACGCTCAACCACTGAGCCACCCTAATTAGTACATTTTTATAAATTATTTTGAGGCTTGCTATTGCAGTCTGGCCCCTCCTGCCCCCTCTATAGTAGTAACAGTCTTCAGTGGAGAGGTGGTGGAGTTTAAGAAGCATGGAAGTAAAGACCATGCACAAACTTTGGAGTCTGGCATACCTGGATTGTTTTGTTTTGTTTTGTTTTGTTTTGTTTTGTTTTGTTTTTTGTTTTCAGACCTGGGTTATAATTCTGGGTCTGCCACTTGAAAGTTACGGAATGTCTCCCCAGTCTCACCTTTCTCACCTATAAGATGAGTCTAATATTGTTCACAGTTGTGAGATTAACATGAGACTGCATATGATATACTTTAGTGCAGTGCCTGGTATATTAACCATTCATGAGATAATTATTGTGTATTATCTCAGGTAAAACTAATTTTGCAGGGCACCTGGGTGGCTCAGTCAGTTAAGCATCTGCCTTCAGTTCAGGTCGTAATCCGGGGTTCTGGGATAGAGTCGCATCAGGCTTCCTGCTCAGCAGTTTTCTGTTTCTCCCTCTGCCTGCCGCTCGCCCTGCTTGTGTTCTCGTGTTCTCTCTTTCTCTCTCTCTCTCTCTGTCTCAAATAAATAAATCTTTTTAAAAAAAACTTTTTTAAACTAATTCTGCTAGAGCCCAGTCAAAATGTAAATGCAAAATTACAGGTATTTAGAAAGTATTTTCATTTTACTGCCTGTATTAAAGAAGGAACAAAGTAACAATTGAAAGGTAACAGGCGGGGATCCCTGGGTGGCGCAGCGGTTTGGCGCCTGCCTTTGGCCTAGGGCGCGATCCTGGAGACCCGGGATCGAATCCCACATCGGGCTCCCGGTGCATGGAGCCTGCTTCTCCCTCTGCCTGTGTCTCTGCCTCTCTCTCTCTCTGTGACTATCATAAATAAAAAAAAAAAAAAAAAAAATTTAAAAAAAAAATTAATGAAAGGTAACAGGGGGGCAGCCCCAGTGGCCCAGCAGTTTAGGTGACTCAGCAGTTTAGCGCCGCCTTCAGCCCAGGGTGTGATCCTGGAGACCCAGGATCGAGTCCCACATCCGGCTCCCTGCATGGAGCCTGCTTCTCCCTCTGCTTGCGTCTCTGCCTCTCTCTGTGTGTCTCTCATGAATAAATAAAATCTAAAAAAAAAAGTTAACAGGGTTTATTGCCCTTTTTTTATATTTGGGGGAAGCACTTGTAGGGGGCCTTGCAGTCCATTGATCTTGGTATAGTTGACATATTGAGCAAAGAAGTAAACTTGATAAACTCCAGAGCTCTGTTACAATGGGTGTGAATAAACAGTTACATAGTCATTTTTAAATCAGGTGACTGAGGAACACCTAGGTGGCTCAGTGGTTGAGCATCTGCCTTCAGCCCAGGATGTGATCCTGGAGTCCCGGGATTGAGTCCCACATCCGGCTCCCTGCATGGAGCCTGCTTCTCCCTCTGCCTATGTCTCTAACTCTCCCTCTCTGTGTCTCTCATGAATAAATAAAATCTTTAAAAATAAATAAATAAATAAATCAGGTGACTGAAAATCCAAGAACTTGGTGTGAAGGCTTTACCCCCTTCACTGCTGCTTTTGACTGGGCAGGTTGTTTTATAAGCCTGTATTAATTGGGTTTGGCTGAATTTATCTCAAAGTGGAATGTTTCATAGAATTCATTTATAATATGTACCTTACAAATGTTAAGTTTAATTATTAAACCTAGTGGTCCTTTATCGAATGCTATTAGTTTTTATTTTTAGGCCAATCCTAATATCCTGCTTTTTAGGAGACCATGTGTGTGTTGTTGTTTTGAGAGAAAAACCACACATGTGAACTGGGGGGAAAGAGGGAGAGAGAGAATCTTTTTTTTTTTTTTTTTTTTTGTTTATTAAATATTTTATTTCTCTGAGAGAATGAGTGACAGAGAGCACAAGCCAGGGGGCAGAGGCAGAGGGAGAAGCAGACTCCCCGCTGAACAGGGAGCCGGATGTGGGAATCAATCCCAGGACCCCGGGATCGTGACCTGACCTGAAGGCAGACACTTAACTCACTAAGCCACCCATGCATCCCAAGAGAGGGAGAATCCTAAGCAAGCTCCATGCCCAGTGCAAACCACCATAGGGCTCAATCTCACAATCCTGAGATCTTGACCTGAGCCAAAATCAAGTACCCCTAGGAGACTTTTTTTTTTTTTTTTTAGATTATATTTCTTTTAGAGAGAGAAAGAATTCTCAAGCAGAGTCCCTATTGAGCCTGGAGCCCCAACAGGGCTCCATTCTAGGACACTGAGATCATGACCTGAGTTGAAATCAGGAGTCAGATGTTTAAGTAACTGAGCCACCCAGACACCTCCCCTAGGAGACATTTTTTAAAAACACCTAGTTTGGGATTCCTGGGTTGCTCAGTGGTTAAGCGCCTGCCTTTGGCTCAAGGCGTGATCCTGGAGTCCTGGGATGGAGTCCCACATCAGGCTCCCTGTATGGGGCCTGCTTCTCCTTCTGCCTGTGTCTCTGCCTCTCTCTCTCTGTGTCTCTCATGAATAAATAAATAAATTTTTTAAAAAAATTAAAAAATAAAGAAATAAAAACACCCAGCCAAAACTGTGTTTTTCAGTAAATTAAATTCTATGCATACACCATCCTTCACATTCCCATATATAATCACAGAAATTATTTGTGTGCATATTCAGAAATCTCTGAGTAGGTCAGCATTCATGGAAATTGATCCCATTCTCTATCATGATGCAAGGAAAATAATATAGATAAAAAATATGTTAGGGAAAAAATCTATTATTATTAGAATTCTACCTGCCTATTGAGTCCAGGAATGGTAGGTCTATATATAAGTGGCCTTTTTATTCAATTCTTCCTGACTATAAATAGATGATTCAGATATACAGTTTCTAGGTATTTTATGCCAAGAGAAATAGACTTAGGTACATTGTATGTTTTAAGCTCTTTGACCAGAGAATTTACTGAGAACCCATTCAGAGTTGATTACTATTGTGCTGTTTATTTTTACAAAGTAATTTATTAGTTAAAATGTTAAATAAATTTTTATTATTTTTCATTTTCAGTCAGTTCTTCTAAAAAAGAAGCTGGAAGAACATCTGTAAGTATGAAAGCTGTTGAATCTCTTCTGTTCTCTCGTGAAATAAAAGTATTTTGTTAGGTTATTACAGAGGATCTAGGCAATGGCACAGGTGGCCCTGAGGATAGGGGAAATTATAAGACACATTCATAGTGTCTGAAGGGTCATCTCCATCCAAGGTCCTTAAATTAAAAATAAGTACTGCTTTAGAACTGTTTTCTCAAATAGGATTCCAGAGTTTTATATCTTTGTGATAGTATGTCTAACCATAGTTAGGAGTTTGAGACGCTAGATCAGGAAGCAGAAACCTTTTTCTATAAAGGGCCAGCCAGCAGTTACCCTAGGCTTTGTAAGCCATGGTCTGTGTCACAACCACTTAGTTGTGTAGTTTGAAAGCAGCCATAGATTATATATAAACTGATGTGACTGTTCCAATAAAACTTTATACAAGAACAAGCAGCAGGCTGAATTTGGCACACAGACTATAGTTTGCCAGTGCTAGAGTATAACTAGCTGAATCTTCCTTCCTTCCTTCCTTCCTTCCTTCCTTCCTTCCTTCCTTCCTTCCTTCCTTCCTTCCTTCCTTCTTAGCTTCCTAGCTTCCTTCCTTCCTTCAGATTTATTTATTTATTTATTCATGAGAGACACACAGAGAGAGACAGAGGCAGAGGGAGAAGCAGGCTCCATGCAGGGAGCCTGATGTGGGACTCGATCCTGAGCCAAAGGCAGACGGTCAACCACTGAGCCACCCAGGCAACCCAGAATTTTCCTTTTTAAAGTACTACAGAGCTTAGCAGCAGCAGATTTTTCAAACATTTCCTTGAATTGCAAATATATGAAAGTGACTTTTTAATCTAAAAGTGAAATAAATTGTAAAACGTTGCATTTGTTTTCTCATGATGAAATCTTCATCCATTTTTATCTTTAGCTGAGGTTGACATTGTTAGGAATGTTTCGTGATTTTTCTCACACCCAGTAACAATTTTAATGCTTCCTATCACTTTCTAGGAAAACTCTCCTAACAAACATTGAGCGGGGGTGGTCATGAACTGCTAGCCTATTGGGAATGTTACAGTCTTCCACTATAGTAAGCCCAACATCCTCAGTATCACAGAGAGAAAATGACTTGTTCTACAATGATGGGAAAAAAATTCTATTATCTGGTAATTTGCCTCATGCTATCCTTTTTTTTTTTTTTAAGGTGGGAAAAGTGAGATAGTCCTAGCAACTGACACTTGATGGCAAATCTAATAATGTGCAGATTCTTTATGTACTAGTAGAAGAGAAATGTTACCTTCTAACCATTGTGAGGTTACCTAGAGTCAGGATTCAGTACTGAATTCTGTCCTTTTTTCTTTCCTATTTCTGTAATGCAAAAAAAAAAAAAAATGGAATGCCTGTTGTTTCATAAAACTGACCATTATTCTGTGTTCATTTACATGGTAAATATCTTCATCAAAAAGAAGTGATGATGAGGCCTGTTAGTCTCCTGTGGCTACCATAACAAATTACAAAAACTGGGTGGCTAAACAAAGCAGAAATTTATCCTCTACCAGTCCTTGAGGCTTTAAGTTTATAATCAAGGAAGTCAGCAGAATTGGTTCCTTCTGGAGGGTCTAAGGGAGAATATGTTCCATGCCCATCTTCAGGTTGGCTGCTAGCAATCCTCAGTGTTCCCTGATTAATAAATAACACTCCAATCCCTAACACCCCATCTTCACATGGCATTTTTCTCTCTACTTTTTATCTTCACATGGCCTTTTTTTTAAAGACACTAGTCATTGGACGTAAGGCCCACCCTGATCCAGCATGATCTCATCTTAACTAATTATATCTGCAAAGACACTGTTTTCAAATGATGTCACATTCCTAGGTATAAGAGGTTAGGATTTCACCATATCTTTTGGGGGAGATAAAATTCAATCCACAAGAAGGTCCATAGACATTTCAAAAGGTGATCATTCTCATGCAAATTAAAAACTACAGTGAAGACTATTTTACACACACAAAATGTAAAATTTGAAAATCAGACATACTAAATATTGCCAAAGATGGTCAGCAGAGGTCATTCTAATCCATTCCACTGAGTATACATCAGTTAGCAAACTGAACATGCACATATTCTGTGACCTATCAGTTCCACTCCCTACATATACTCTAGCTTCCTAGAAGTGCTGTTACCATTTCTAGGTGTGTGTCAGGAGACATGTAGTAAGTGTGAAAAAATGTTGTTTGCAATCATAAAAAGGTAGAAGCAATACAAATACCACCGGTTTGTAAAATAGTAGCTAGAATGAGGTATGTTCAAACAACAGAACACTACAGTGCAGTAAAAAATATGTAACTTGGGGCTAACACATCAATATAAGTGAATCTTAAGAGCATGGTGTTAAGTAGAAAATGGAAGTCATAGAACAATACATATAGTATGATATAAAAAGCAAAATTTGGTAAAATGCACCAATATATTGGTTAGGAATACACACAGGCTCATCACAAAAGTCATGAGAAAGATTAAAATTCTGAGTTTGGGTTCCCTAAGGTTCTGGAATAATTTCTGTTTCATACCCTATTTCTTTACTGGGCTTAAATTTTCTTATTCTCTTAACTACTGTATATACTGATTTTTTTTTAAGATTTTATTTATTCAAATGACAGATGCAGAGAGAAAGAGGCAGAGACATAGGCAGAGGGAGAAGCAGGCTTCATGCAGGGAGCTCGATGTGGGACTCTATCCTGGGATCACACCCTGTGCCAAAGGCAGATGCTCAACCACTAAGCCACCTAGGCGTCCCTGTATATACTGATTTTATATCTAGATACATCACACTCTCAACAAATTTGTTGAAAAAGAAATAGGCTTATTAAATCTTCATTTTTTTTCTAGGAATAGGATATTATAAAAATTGATTAAAAACTTTATAAAGGTTTTATAATGTGAAAATCTTATTGCAAACATTTTCTAAAAATAAAAATAGAGTACTATCCACCAATAAAAAATTTGTTGAAAAAGAAATAGGTTTATTAAAGTATTATGCATTAAAAAGACCAGAAATAGACTTTAAAAAGTGATCTGGGGGATCCCTGGGTGGCTCAGCGGTTTAGCACCTGCCTTCAGCCCTGGGCATGATCCCAGAGTCCCAGGATCCCAGTCCCAGGATCAAGTCTCTGCCTCTCTCTCTCTCTCTCTCTCTCTCTCTCATGAAAGATAAATAAAATCTTTAAAAAATAAAAAGTGATCTGTTTTCTTCAGGTTTTTTTTTCTGTATTTTCTTCTGATTTATGCAGCCTTTTTTCCTCTTATATTACAAAGTGTCAAACTAAATACCATAGAGAGAATTGCACATATAGTAACTAACAGGAAGAAACATATTTTCTGTGCATTTTTTACTCTTGTATTAGGATATATAACTTAGATAAAGTATACAAACGCTAAGTTCTAAGTTTGTTGGATGTTTTTCTACATAAATAGGTATCAACCTATAGAATCAACAGATCAACATACAGAATACTTCCAGCAACCCCCCAGGAGTCTTCATTCTATTCTATTTTTAAAATATATATGAAATTCATGTCAGATTAGACTTTTTATCCCTTTTTTGTTCATAGCAGCTGCATGCTATGCAACTGTATCCCAGAATAAAGAACATAGATCTTTTCATTTCAAGTGGGGGGAAAAAAGCAGTAGTAGATGACAATGTGTTACATATTTTGTTACAGGGAGAAGCTTCATGAAGCCAATAATGAATTGCAGAAGAAGAGAGCCATTATTGAAGATCTTGAACCACGATTTAATAACAGCTGTGAGTTTTTCCTAATTAGCATAGTTATTTTTAATTGAAGTTGACATATTATGTTACTAATTATCACAGTTATTTTGTGTGTGTTTTTTGTTTGTTTGTTTGTTTTGTTTTTAAGATTTTAAAAGAGAGAGAGTATGTGTGCATGCAGGAGGGAGGGGCCCAGGCAGAGGAAGAGAGAGAATTCTAAGCTTATGCAACACTGGGCTCAATCTCATGACCCTGAGATCATGACCTGAGCTGAAACCAAGAGTTGGATGCTCAACAGATCAAGCCACCCAGATGCCTAGTGATGAGTTTATATAAAGTTGTTTCTTTCAGAAATAGGTTCTATTACATATTCTAGCAATTAAAGAATTTATCTTATTTACAGAAAGAGTGTATAATCATCTTTCCAGTATTTCTAATTATAGTTCTGAGTTTTTCCTTAGCTGTGGATGCTAATGAATATTTTATGAAATTAGCTGTTTTCATAGTATGTTTAAGTCAACCAAACTTTTACTGCTTTTGATATTTATACATGTAAGTAGCCTGACTTTATTAAAGCTTTTATGTAGAGCACAACGAAGATCTTCCTCCCCCCCCCTTTTTTTTTAAGTGTGGTGAAATATACATCACATAAATATGACCATTTTAAGGTTGCCTGGGTGGCTCAGTCCATTGAGTGTCTGACTTCAGCTCTCTGGTCATGATTCCAAGGTCCCGGGATCAATTCCCCAAGACGAGCTCCATGTTCAGTGGGGAGTCTGTTTCTCCCTAGTCTTCTCCCTTACCCCCCACCCTCGCTCGTATGTGTGCGCTCTCTAACACATAAAATCTTTTTTAAAAATAACTATTTTAACCATTTTTAAGTATATAGTTCATTGACATTTAGTATATTCCCATTGTTGTACAAACACTATCCATTCCCAGAACTTTTTCGACATCGCAAGCTGAAACTTTGTTTCTGTTAAACAATAACCTCCCATTGTTCCCTATCCTCCCAGCCCCTGGGAGCTACTGTTCTATTTTCCTTCTCTGAGAACTGTTCTAAGTAACTCATCTAAGTGGATTAATACATTTTCCTTTCAAGTCTGGCTTACTTCACCTAGCAGAACATCTTTCTTTTTCACTTTTATTATCTCCATGTTGTTGCATGTATCAGAATTGAGCTGAATAATAATTTGATTATATATATTGACCACATTTTGTTTATCCACTCATCTACTGATGGATACTCTTTAATTTATGCATTTCCAGGCTGAAGTTTTTATTAGAAAAACTTTCTATAAAAACAAAAAATTACAGGTTTTTAAAATATAATTATATATAGGAGTAGACCAAACACTTTCAGTGCTGTTAACTAATCATTTTATCATTTTGAAACATTTTTCAGGTTGTTACAATCTAAAAAAAATTTTTTTTTCACTCATCTGTAGCCTTAAAAATTGAAGAATTACAAGAAGCTTTACGAAAGAAAGAAGAGGAAATGAAGCAAATGGAGGAACGATATAAAAAGTACTTAGAGAAAGCCAAAAGTGTAAGTATGAGTTTCTAGGCTTCTCACTCCACTTTCCGATCCTGTTTCACTGGTCATCCAATTTAGGACAAGTACAGTGACTTCTTATATCAAGAGCTATCAGGAAAAGAACAAAAAATCTTTTGACAAAAAAAAAAAAAAATGCTGAGGATGAAACAATGATCCAAATAGATCACCCCATACTGTAGTTACTAATTACAAAGAGGAAAATGGTCCTTTATGTAGAAAATAAGTGGCAGTCCCCTCTTTAGGGTAATAATCAAAATTAGCTACACAAATGATAGGATAACAAGCAGATGTAGTGTCATTATCAATAATATGTAACCTGAACCTAAGCCATCTTTTAGACCTAACTTTCAGTTTCCAGAGAAAATGAGATTATTGGAACAAGTTGAATAATACCTTCAGGAAATAATCAATTAAATCCAGAATTGGGGATAAAAGTCAGTGTTATGAAAAACAAAAAAAGCCATTGGAGTATGGGGGGAGCACAAGAAGCTCTTCTAATTTAAAAGATCCCAAAGGGATCAAAGTGCCAAATGTAACCTTAATCTTTGGATCCTGAATTGTGGGTAAAAGGAGGAGTGATTTATCAAAAACATTTTGGAGACACCTGTGGAAATGTATATTTGGACTGAATAGTGATGACTTACAGAATTGTTCATATTCTTACAGATGATACTGGTATCATGATTGTGTAAGAGAATGTCCTTAGTCTAAGGAGATGCATGTTGAAGTATTTGGGGGTTACATGTCACGAGATACACAGATTACTTTACAGTAGGCTCCCAGACAAGCGTGTGTGTGTGTGTTTGTGTGTGTGTGTGTGTGTGTGTGTGTGTGTCTGGAGAGAAGATGTGGCAGTGCAGCAAATGGTAAATTGGGATTAAAGGAAGTGGGTTTTTTCTTCCCCTCTTTCAGTTTTCTATAGCTTTGATCAGTTTTAATAGTAAAAGTATTGGTTCAAAAAGCAAAATGACGCTTCCCAGTAGACTGCTAGTTGGTCAGCTAGAATTGCATCACATGCCCATGCCTAAACCAACCCACTGGCAGAGGTGATGGGGTCACAGTGATGGGCTTTTTAACCATCAGGACCTGCTCTCCTAGAGTAGAGGGCTGGTCAAAGGCAGATGGTAGCTGAGCCACATCAGAGGGAAGGAAAGGGAAGGGGAAGACACCTGTCAGTAATGTCTACTGTAGTATTATTTGTTAATTTTAAGCCAGAATTGCTTGCCATAATTGATTCTTACATAGCTGGAAGTTTTATATAAATGAAAGTTTTAACAATTGAATATTATTTCATACATTCAGATCTTAAAGTATCCTTGCAAGATAGCTTTATGATTCTTACAAGGTTTACCTTTAAGTTTGGGTTAATTTTTATTCATTCATGAGAGACACAGAGAGAGAGAGAGAGAGAGAGAGAGAGAGACTGGCAGAGGGAGAAGCAGGCTCCACGCAGGGAGCCCGACGTGGGACCCAATCCAGGGACTCCAGGATCATGCCCTAAGCCGAAGGCAGGCACTAAACCGCTGAGCCACCCAGGGATCCCAAGTTTTTTTAAGTAACTGCTTCCTTAAATGTTATAGCCTTTAAATTGAAAGTTTAAAATTTTTTCTTTGTTCCTTTTTGCAGGTTATCCGGACTTTAGACCCTAAGCAGAATCAAGGAGCAGCACCAGAAATACAAGCTCTTAAAAATCAGCTCCAGGAACGGGACCGACTGTTCCATTCTTTAGAGGTAGTTTGCTATACTATACAATAAGATATTTGGTTTTTGGTTCTTTATTTTCTAGGACCCTTGCTATATACAACTGTGTCCATGAATTTAGATAATTTATTTTATTATTGAATTTTCATCTTTACATGTTTACATGTGCTTGTTTTTTTTTTAGAGAGAATATGAGAAAACAAAGACTCAAAGAGAAATGGAGGAGAAATATATTGTTAGTGCCTGGTACAATATGGTAAGAAAATAATACTTCAAAATTCTCTGCAAAGTTCAATGAATATGTAATATTTATCATACTATCTGTGTTGTAGAAGTAGTTCTACCAAATGAATCTGAAAGTAATTGCTATCCTAACACACACTAACCAAACCTAATACTTATCATAGGATTGAAGAGCAGAAATAAGAACCATCATAATCAGGGTTAGGAAGAATTGAACACATCATTATCCCTAGAGGATAGATAAATGACAGTGTGATTTCTGGGCCTCAAAACCATTTTATTCTAGGAGAAGGGGACTTTAATAATACCAGAACATAGTTGCAGTAAGTGTTTATTGTGTGAGATTACTCCATTGCCTTTGCAGGAGTGGTACTTACAATGAGGATGGTTTGGAAAATGTTCATAGTTTTAAACCCTGAACAACTGGAGGTTTTGAAATTGAATTTTCTAACACAAAAAAGTGTTAAAAATATTGCAGGGGAAAATAAATGCTTGTTAACTTCCTGGGCTTCAGTAAGATTTTCTGGATATGAATAGCTGTGAATTTTGAAGAGTGCTGCTGTATGTACTTTTAGTTTTGTCCTAGACCTGTCTTTTTTTCTTCATTGTTTTTCTTCCAGCAAGACCACTTCTGCCTTGGCAAAATGTTTGTTGCCTAAGACAGGAAATTGAACCAGACTTTTTCCATCATCCCCTTCTCCCCATCCCCAACCCTACAGTTATGTTGCCATTGTTTCCTTTTTACAGTTGTAACTGATACTGTGTCTTAAAGGGTGATGTCCCAGGTCTCCAATGATGGGATTTGACCTTTGTCAGAAATTCCTGTAATTTCATGATATGTCCACATTTATATTTGCCTTGGTTAAAACAACATATTTCATATTTTATCACAATTTAAAAAAACAAAGGAAATCAAATTGAGTTTAGAATACTATTATTGTTAACAAATATAGATTTCTTGAAAATTAAAAAATAGGGGAAAACTATTTAAGGAAGTTCTCTAAGTACTAGTTCTGACTCCACCTATTCTCTTAACCTCTTGAAGGGTTAGTGTTAGTGATCTTGGAACTCTACCCCTCAATCCTTATTAGTCATTTCATAGTTTTGATTGATTTGTATGACTTCACATATTATGCTTACAGAATTGAATTTATTTATTCTGTGACATAATAAAGAATAGCAGGTCTATAGAGAGTGAAGAAATAACTCCTAGTAGACTCACACAAGTTATGTTCTAGTAAAATTAGCCAGTAACAGCTTCATACGTACATTCAGAAAGTTCTGCATCCCAAACTATTGAATGGAAGGGAAACGACAAGCACCGGGAAAAGGCATTAAGTATCTCAGAGTGGCCTAGTCATGGCTCCTGCAGTCTTAAAGGTATGTGAAGAATTGGAATAAGTTGGTTAGAATGTGAAAGTGAAAAAAAGTTAGTATATTTAATATAAAATATAATCGGCAATATATGTAGCCAAATTAATAAATTAAAGACTACCAGTAGCTATTTGTCAGTTTTCTTCAAATTCTTAAATGCTTTGATTTCAAATTGAGTAAAAAAACATGTTCTGGGGAAAAAAAAAAAAAAAAAAACATGTTCTGGATTTTCCCATTGGGAAAATGGAGAAATGTGAATTTGGGTGTATGCAATAGACCAAAATTCTGTTAAAGACAGAGAGCCCATGACCAATGTTTTCCCTAGATGCTAACTAACAAGTGCTAGGAAGATGAATGTTTGGTCTTCTGTCCTCTGTGCCGATCTGTCCAGTTCACTTTAGGAAAGCCCTGGGACTTTTCACATAACTTGGCTTATGCACCTGCTCTCCTTTTGGATCTCAGCTGCTTATTTCTTCCTTTCTTCCTTGTTGCAGTGCCCACTTCCTCCCATCAGTTTACTTGTAGCCAATCACTAGTAAGAATAGTCACATGCAGTTCTTTTTTTTTTTTTTAAGATTTATTTATTTATGGTAGACAGAGAGAGAGAGAGAGAGAGAGAGGCAGAGACACAGGAGGAGGGAGAAGCAGGCTCCATGCCAGGAGCCTGACGTGGGACTCGATCCGGGGACTCCAGGATCGCACCCTGGGCCAAAGGCAGGTGCTAAACCGCTGAGCCACCCAGGGATCCCCCTCACACGCAGTTCTTAATATTTCCCTGGTCAGGGTTCCTTACTGCTTATTAAATAAGTATCTAGACCACTTTTTCCCTGATCTCCTCACAGAACAACAGGTTAAAAGGCGCACTCCCAGAGCTCTCCTCCCTCCTGTTAAGGTGCTCTGGGTCCAGCAATTGTCTATCCTGTCCTTTCTGAGCTAGTAGGCCATCCTACTCCAGGCTTCAAGAAAGACCCCTGGCTCTCGGTTGGGCCTTCTGTTGTGGACTGTCAGGAACTTTTCTTAATTTGCTTGAGAATACAAGCCCGCCTGGAGTGAAGAAAAACACCTTGGTGGTATGTATTATACCTAGTGTGGCTTTCCTCCTCAAGAAACGACATGTGCATTTGTGTTTTCCACTCAAAATAAGCCATATAATTTCCACAACCTCCTGTGAATCAGCTGCTACCAATTGATTGCACTTTTTGTCCTTCGAAAATCACTTTTTACATTTGATTTGAAAAGGAAATACAATGATTGAATATGGGTAACGTATTCTAAAATTCTGTCTCTATTATCTGGTGTTTTGGTTATTGTAAATTCAGAAAATTAAGCCTTAATTTTTCCAAGAGAAGATTTGTACCTAATTTTGGAACTAATATGTCTCTATAAGATTTTAATCTATAATGAACAGAATTAACATTCCTAATTGTGCCTTATAATGCAATGTGACAAATTCTGCATGATGAAATTTTCTTTTGTGAGAGTATGTTCCACTTTTTTTCATTGATTACTTTTTTTTCCTATGTTATATAGGGAATGACCCTGCATGAAAAGGCGGCTGAAGATAGACTTGCTAGTACAGGTTCAGGGCAGTCATTTCTGGCTAGGCAAAGGCAAGCAACCAGCACAAGAAGATCTTATCCGGGCCATGTTCAACCAGCCACAGCAAGGTAGACAAGTCTTGCCATCAGAATTAAAAAACACCCTGCATTCAAAACATACTTCTGTTACATATGACAACATTTCAGGAAATTCAGCCAGCTTATTTTTTGTCTCTTTTATGTTGGTATTTAGTTGTTTCTCATTTGAGGACTTTCTCTCTCCTCTATCTATATTTTAGTTTCTTGGTTCTTTATTTTGTAGTCCTTTCAGTTCCTTTTAATGTGCCAAAAATTTTTAAATGCCCAATTAAAAGTGTTGTATAATAGTGTAGTACTTTTCTTTGTATGAAAATGTCCTTTCCCCAATGATGTAGGCTTTGTAATGAATTAGATTTTCTGCCAATAATTGATATACAATTTATATTCTTTATTGTGCCTCTGTGTTACCATGCTTTATAAGAATGTCTTTGTTTAAAGGGAATTAATCTTTTTATGATGTATTAATCTGTGTTTTCAATTGTTTTCCAAATGCACTTCAAATAACTTGCATATTTACTATATAAAATGATTGGCAAGTGCACTTTTTGCAAAGACATAAATACATTGGCAGAGGTGCTAATCAGATGTTACCTAAGGCACCTGATAGATTTATTTAGAGGGGAAAAAATGAGTTTTCCACATTGTTTTATAGGAAATTAAATTTGTCCGAAGATTTGGAAACTATTTTTAAAACATACATAAAATTTCATTATTTCTTGCTATCTTGTTTGCTGACAGAAGATAAATGCATTGGTTAAGTTATTTGGGGGGAAATTACGGAAGAAAAAAAATCAGGCAGTGCATTAATTTTTTTCTTGTTTTGGAATATCCTAGTAACTGAAGATCAAATTATAGCAATGTGGCTAACACAGTTTCAATAGCCCTCCACATCTAAAAGATTTATTTTCCATATACTTAGAAGTAATAGGTAGCCTTACCTTTTGGACAATTTCCTGTTGACTTGCATCTCATTTTACTTATTCTTTAATATAAATCCTTCTATTTCTCAGTAATTCCTAAACCTGACATCCTAATATGTCATTAAGATCAATAAGTGACTTCTTGTATGTGATGTTATGACAGTCTCTTAACATTTTTTCTTATTCTATGTACTAGTCCAAGAATTTGCTACTGAATAGATTCTCTTGGGTAGTTGGTTGCCTTGAAGTTCTGAGATTTGTTGACAGATTGTAAACCATGTTCATTTACGTTGATGAATGGCTGTCAAGTAATAATGATTATAAAGCACTTTGTATAAGGTGCTATGTAAATGTGAAATATCATCCATTTGAAAATGAAATGCCTCTGCCTGACTTTCCATATTGGCTTAAGAATTTGGTCCCAAATTATATTTAAGTTCCCCTCCAGCCTTTTTCTTGCATCATGGCCAATTTTTTTTTTAAAGCAAAAAATTATTGAAATTAGATTGGTTGGTTGGTTGGTTCTGGTTTTAGATAGGTCACCTAAAAGATTTTATTTCATGTACTTGCTATTTGGAAGTTCAGGTTTCATTTAGTCCTGTATATTACATACAAATGAATAACACTAAATCAAGCTACATGTAATTAAGAATTTTCAGAAACCATATTCAGGTGTCTGACTTCAAATTCTTTACTGATTTTTTTAAGTAAATTGACCTATAAGTTAGTAGTGTTTTCATTTGTCCTCAGAAACTGTACTTGAAGAAAAGTATTAGAGTGTACACAGAAATGATTCCATATTCGTGCTAATTTTTTACATTAAATACAGAAGTCTGAGTGCAGTGTGAATGCTTCTGCCTGATAAGACTGTAAAGCAGGAAGAATTAGTAATAGTGGAGAGAACCACATGAATAGAATGCATTGTGGGGTTTCAGGAGGCTAAGCAGACCTCATCAACATAATTTTAACAATAAAAGATTAAAAACCAGTTAAGAGGGTTCTACCCATGTCCCCTTATTTCACAAATACCATAAGGATTTAACTGTTTTAAAACAGGACATTAACACTAACCTTGGTAACATTAATATTATTTGGAAATTATACTATGTGCAGAATAAGATAGATGAAAATAAAAGAGTCTATGAGCTATTCATTAAATGGATTGTATCCTATGAGATGAGAAGTTTTCATTTTAGTTCTATATTTACTGTCCCAGTCCTGGTCTCCTACCTACGTACCTACCTATCCACCCACCCACTCAGATATATTTCTCTGAATGGGAGGGAGGAAAAGGTGCCAGGCTTTTAGAAGCAAGTTTATTTCTTATTTTGCTTTGGCATCTTTGGCATGCTGTTATTTTGGTGTTTACATTCACAACTTTCATTTCCCTTTACCTGTATAGTTTAGTATGTTACTTTGATTAGATAGAAGAAATTCTATTTCCAAACATTCTGATATTTTTTTTAAAAAGCAGGAATAAAACTTATCTGTAGCAGTAACAGCCCTGTTCCTCTTGCCCAGCTTTGGACAGGATTTATAAATCACTATTTCTCCAGTAATGGTTAATAATTTCTCAGGAGGTTTGTGAAAGTCTTAGCGTGCTTTATCTAGATGTGAGCTATACTGTGCTATATTTTTACAAATTCCTCGTATACAGTAGCTTCATACAGTGGAGCTAGCCCTGGCCTCAGCAGTGGAGTAAGTACAGTGTTACTGCATTAGGTTGGAATGATCCATCCCTGCAGTGTTGAATTCTTACAAAAAGCTTATTTTCTGTTTTCCTTCTAACCAGGGTAAAAGAATACAAAGTAAATAACTAAAGAATATTAAAGAATAACATTTATGTTCTGCAGTGTGTACTTAGAAAGTTTGTAATTGGAAAAAATCCAACAAATATCATAGTTCACCACATAGGAAAAGAGAATAATACAACTGTACATTTCTTAAAAGAGTTTCAAAAACTCAGTCATTTTATCATTTGTCTAATTATTTGATAATAACTGACAAAAGTCGCTAAATAAAGGACCAATGTTCCAAAATTGATTAAGATTGAATTATTTCTGTTTGATAGCCCTAGCCTGGTAAAGTTGGCTTGATGAGATATGAGATGATTAGATAATAATAGGATAATTTTGTTGAAGTTTTACTGTTTTTGTTTATATGATAAAAGCTCAGTGTACAAAATTAAGCTAGATGTTATGCAGTCATAAACCTTGGTCTTTATATCTCATTAGTCCCTGCACAGGCATGAGAATCCACACTGTGCAAGTAGATCCGCAATAAGTGATTGTTCAGTGAAAGATGAGTTAGGCTGAAGAAAAGGTGATTTTATTGGCTACTTTATTCAGATCTCCTTTTCAGTAGCAGCTTTGTTTTTGTTAGCTAATGATAAGAAATATTTTTGAGTGTCCCTTGCTCCCAGACAAGCATTCATCTTTTCAAGATAACACCATGTTAAATTTCATTTTTTTTTAATTTTATTTATTTATTCATAGAGACAGAGAGAGACAGAGACAGGCAGAGGGAGAAGCAGGCTCCATGCAGGGAGCCTGACATGGACTCGATCCCAGGTCTCCAGGATCACACCCTGGACTGGAGGCGGCACTAAACCGCTGAGCCACCCGGGCTGCCCAGATAACACCATGTTAAAAATATGAAAATCTCTATCCCAATATAAGAAGTATTTTGAAACAAAAATCTAAATTTTTAAAATTATCTTAACTTTCTACATTTAATTTCCAATTGTCTAGACCTTAGATTTTGGAATGTTACAATTATCCCCAGTGGGAACATGTGAGATTATCTGAAAAAGCATCCACAACCCACAGCCAATGTAAACCTAGCTAGTTTTACAGCCCCATGGATAAGAACAACCATGATCCTAAAATGAGAGAAAAATGCTTGGTTTCTTGCTTTTTGCTAACTGTAGAATAACATTAAGACAAAATGCTTTTTGTTGTCTATTCGTTAAACTATGGAAGGAAACTTTGACTTCTTAACCTTGTATTATGAAGGGACTCTTATCAAGCTGATGTAGCATTATATTTCTTCAAAGGCAAGCTGGTATGATACCCTGCAGTAGATGAAGGAGTGTACTAAACAAAAGAAATGGGGTATCAGAGTCTTTGAAAATTATTTTAGTGTGCTTTTTATTTTCCCTTTTTATAAGTTAAGAGGGTTTCCATTCAATATGATAATCTCTTTTTCTATAATCCCAAATGTCAAAATAGCAGTTTATTTTGGTAGTTGTACAACCCAGTTTCATTACATTTAGAAAGCAGTTTCAGAGCTTATTCTTTGTAACTATAATGATTCTAATATTTTTTATCATGAAGTTTTTATATGAGGAAGGGTATTCTCAGTGTATCTGTCATCCAATTTTTTACTTTCTGTAAAGCATATTTAAATAATAATTGGTGTATGTTCCTTTTATGAAAAATTTGAAAATGTTCTATTGTCCAATTTAAGCACAATAATTTTATTCTAAAGTTTTGTAGTAAAACTGTTCATTTTTCAGAAACCCAAAAAGCAAAATAATTTGCCACTGACACAGCTAATTTCTGCTTTTCCCCACCCCCCAAAAACCACAGAAGTATTACTTTAGCTTCCTCTTTACAAAATGAAGGACAATACAAATGTGATGATATACATCTCTTTTAAATCGTTGATTATGTTCTTGGGAAGAATGAATGTATTGATTATGTTGTTAAATAGCCTTTTATCAATCCAATCCAACTCACAATTATCTATGACTTTAAAAACTTATGAAGTTTATGTAATGTTATCTTGAACTATACTTGGATCCTTCACATTGCACTTAAATTGATAAAAGGACATTAGTTTATTTGAGAAACTAGAGACCTGAACCTAATTATGGCAAGTATATGAGTTTTGACAGTTGTAGGGTGTCTATACATGTTCTCTAACAATTATTTATCAAAAATCATGTGATGTCTCTCTTCATTATTTTTCTATTTTCCAATATTTTCCAGTAATATTCTGTAAGATAGGTTTGTATGCCATATTTATAAGTAAACATAAAAATCTGAGAAAGTAACAGAAGGCTCTTAAGACAAATCCATTCCTAGAAATTAGAATGGATTATTGGGATAAGAAATGGCCTGATGATAAACAAGTATCTAGGTGGATAGACGTACTAATGCAATTCAAAATAACACTGTCTTAACAAATGTTCCTAAAGTGACAGTTTACATAAAATCTTCTGGCTTTCTTACATGATCATTAAATAAAAAGGAGTAGACAAAATTTATTTTCTAATTGTCCTTCCCTTTGGTGGGCATTTGATACAATATTAACTATATGGTTATCAGTGGGGGGGGGGGAGCATCTATTTTCATTTTAAAACTGTTCCCCATTACTAAATCTAAGATAATCACTTGAAGCCATTAAGGATACTATGGTTTGATCAGATGAGAAATCTGTGGTGGCTGAAAATTACTACCGATTTCTCTAGATCTGCTGCTTTGTCTAGTTTATAAACCTTAGGCTCAATGTTATGTTCCCCCCTAATTAGACATAGTAGCCCCCACAAAATTTTGTTTTAACTGAAGGCAAGAGTAGAGATTTTAAAATATATATTCAAGAGAGTCTTTTATGTAGCTGATATGTTACCCCTAGGCTCTGAATTAGATCTTTAGCGTCTGAAGATGAAATCATCAGAAGTGTCCATGGCCTCAAACTTTCAGGCCCATAGGACTATCAAATATCCCGAATTATATCTACTCAGAGCTTAAAGGAAGAATTAACTATCATGACAAGAGTAATCTCAAAGTGAGAAAAGGGAAACTACCAAAGCATGTGTGGCTTTAATGTGTGTGGGAGACTTCTGAACAGGTGTTATCACTTAAGAGATCTCTAAGTTGACAAAGGAAAATAATTAGTTTAGCAGTTATATTGTCAAAATTAATAAAAGGGATTCATGTTTATTCTTGCTGTATTTGTCAACCTATGGGCAGTGGTTACTGTATATATATTCTATAGTATGTTTATATATGTCACTATTAGAGATGAGTGTCTTAATATTATTTACTGTTACATCTATTCATTTATGTATTATTTATACTTTACCACAAGACTCACAGCACTTTACTAATATTAGATCATTATTTTTCTTCTACTTTTCTGTGGCATTTTCAACTTGTATCTTTTACACTAGGGTTTTTTTCCTTATGTTGGAGCACTCACTAAGAAAAGTGTAACAGATTACCCAGAGAAATGGGCTCTGTACTCTTCCTGAAATATTTAGAGTGGGATCTGAAAATATAAGTCTAGAGATCTATTTGAAGCTGCTTTGGGGCTACTAGGCATCAATTACATTTTATATTTCACATTAATAAGACTCTTTTCAAGTCAATACTCATGAAGCCAAGTTCTCTCAAATGCCAATACACTTGAAACTTTGTTTTCTGGAGTTGCATTAATAAAAAATAAACAGTCTTCTAGTTAGTCAGAGGTTCTTACCTTTGGTTCGCCTGTCTCCTAAAATACAGACATATCAGTTGCCCTTCGCTTTCTTTCATAGTTCTTCATTATTGCCTAGCCCCAAAGACAGGAGAAAGCAAGCCAGGTTCCAGGAGCTCTAAAGTCAGAGAATCTAAGAAATGGTGGGGGTTAGCTGATGGGAAAAGGCAGTCAGTACAGATGGCAGAATGCTCCAGAAATATTCTTCATTCTGCTATAACAGATGAGCTTAATGAACTTGGCTATTCTTAAGTTCAAATATGGCAGTTTTCAGCTTGTTCTATTAAGATATGTCTCCAAGAGTCAGGACTCTTCCATTTGTAACTTGAATATATTAATATTTGAATCATAGTCCAAAAGTAATTGAAATATTTGTTAGGTAACCATTGACACATGATTACCGCCAAAGAATGAGGAGGTTTGCGCATAAGAACTTTCTCTTAGAGTTTTGTTTTTGTGCTTTTACATGAGAGAAATGCTTTTGTAGTATGAAAAGTTTCTGGAGTATTTTCTTCTGCATTACCTCCTGTTCTACTGATGCTCTTTGCTTAAGTTACCTAGAAGAAAGCAACACTGAAATAGAGAAGTCTAGACCCTGACCTTTGAGGGAAGAGCTGCTTTTGTCCCCCCAAAGTAAAAAATTAAAAATGAAATATACTCATACAGAAGCAAAATACAATGTTTTGAATATCTACTAATTAGTTGGTGGATGGATAAGTTACCTTCTAAGTGTCTTTATCATCCAGTGTCTTTTTGCTAATTTAGATAAGACTAGATTCTATACCTACATTGTCTGATTTATTAGCCACTAGCATATGATGATTTAAATTTAATAAAATTCAAACTTTGGTTCTTCAGTCACCTAACCACACGTCCAGTGCTAAGTGCCACACATGGACAGTGGTTACCATTTTGGACACATAAATACAGAACATTTCCATCATTGCAGAAAATGTTTTTTTTACAATGCCCAAAGAGAAAATAGGGACAAAATAAAAGTATTCAATTAACTTATAAACTCTTAGATTCTACTGCCATAGTTAAAGAAAATGGTTTTTCATATAAAAATTAATACAGCCCTTTTTAAAGTCACTGGAATAATCAGAACCCCATTCTTTGAAATTACTTTTCAATATATTTTTAAACAGATGCTCAGCACTTTACTTTTCAAGTAACATAATTAAATCATTTTATAAATCATAACAGTATCTTCAGGCTTTTTCCCCCTTTTTTGTAGTCTTTTCAAATTGATGATACATAGTTCATCTGCAGGTAGAACAGAAACCAGTGAATTCTTTATTTACAAATAAAAACTGTTAAACATTTATCCTTCTCTTCTGTTTTTTTAATTATATATAGATCTAATGAAAGTGGAAAAGTTTTTTTGTTTATCTCTCCCTTAAAGGTACATCAAGATCCAAATTATTTCTTGGGTTTTCTTTTTTGGGAGGGTTCTTCATAGTTTCTTGCTCTTAATAACTTGGATTATGAATCACATTCAGTTTCATGTATGAGGCAAGCATTTTATTCTGGTGACTTAATGAAACCTTTTAGTATTTACTTCTTAACATAATGAAAAGGATGTATATGGATGCATCTTTAAATTTTTAAATGAAAATAAAGAGACTAATAATTCTCTTGAGTCAGCTTGGTGCTTAGTTAAATACTAAAACTATCGTTAGGAAGTCAGGATGCTTTCCTCTCCCTTTTTAAATGTTTTAAATCAGGCAACAGACTCAACCCAGTAGTGTCAAATTCCAAGCAAATTATGAAATTCTTATTGTTCAGTACAGCTGGGTAAAAGGTGTGATTTGAGGGTTTTGGTGTGTTTTTTTTTTCTTGTTGGCCTAATTTAATGTGTGTACCACAGAGACTCATGTTAGTTAAGAGAAATTTTAATTATGCTTGAAATAAATAGTATTTTAATATAAATACAGGAAATGACTGTACACAAATGCCAATCAATGATTTAAGGCCTTCAAAATTGTTTTAATAGTAGCCTTTTGTGTTTTAATAACCTTAGTTATTTAAAATTTAGATGCACTAAAATGTCATTGCCGTTACTAACTTTGCTGTGTACAGGTTATGTATAATTCAGAATGCTTTGCACTTAGAGGAATAATTTGTGGGTTTATCTTGTTTTGCAAGTTTTCATGTTTTGACAATTGCCCCACCATTTATACACCCAATTTTTGGTTGTATAATAAATGGTAAAATTCAAACATACCTAATAATTTAATAATTTGCCTTATTTTGATTAATAAATTCTGTCAAAGATTTGAAGATAGAAAAAGGCTTTTTTTTCCTTAAGTATTTTTTACACTTTTCAGATGAGCTGGAAAACACCTTAGTACATTAGAGTTGGAGTTGTATTGATTACAGTCCCAGCTCTAAAGCCTTATACTCATGTCTTAAGTATTATTGATTGTTCTATGAATTGTTGTTAGTTTCCTATTTGGCATCATAGTTACCCACCTTGCAGCTTAGCTTTTACAAAAAGGATATTACTAGCTGTATTCTTATTTCTGGTTGACTATTGAATTTATAATTTAATGACTTTTAATTTAATGACTTTTAATTCTTTGTCAATGTAATCCAAAAATGAAATCCCCTTAGGACTCTAAATTTCTCACTTCACAAATGGAATCAATACAGAAATAGCAACATTGTACATAATACCATCCAAGGATTTTTCCATGTGTTTACCAAGTTTACCAACCATTTACTGTATATCAGATTGGTGGGTTTTCTTAACTGATTTTCCAAGGTGAATGACTTGTTAGCCTCAGTAAGAAATTTTCACTAAATCACAAAAACATAAGGTCCAATAACCACCAAAAGACAGATTTTTAATTTTTTTGAAATCTTATATTTCCTTTTGATATCACTTATTCATTTTAATTTTATGACTGCCAACTTGTTATGGTATTAATTATATGTGTATGTTTATATGTATGCATATAATATATGTATATGAAGAATAAAGTTAAGATTTGGTCAAACTATATTTTCCCATTCAAGTACAAAAATGTTTTCAAGGCTGCAAAAAGTGTACAGTTGTTAAACAAGTTGTAAATAAAGACTTGTATAAAAATTCAATGTAGTTTTTTTTTTTACTGCTCTTAAGCTGTGTCAAACACATATTTAATAATTGTCTAATCATGTTCATCCCCTTGCCTTTGGCACTTGCTATGGTGTCCTATCAATTGAGAGATCATGCCACTGATTTATTATAAATCAGGTATATTCTTTGAGGTTTTTTCCCCAGTACGTATCATAGATTTTGTTTTGATTTAGGCTGGTACTTAATAGTTGTAAGCTGATTATCCAAAGTTCTTAACGGATAAAAGCTAAACATGGCTTCTTCCCTCTTACAGTTACCATGGGAACACAGTCAGTCTCAGTACAGACTGTACAGCAAGAACCAATGGGAGAGAAGTTGCATTCTTTAACAATATAAAGCATTATTGTTGGAGCTTCCTATTTAGGTGATTAGGACTCCTTTTCCTCCCTTGCACACCCTTATAATTCACCCTTTTCCCCATCTCCACCCTAAACATTACTGAAATACGACATTTTCAGTGTTGAGTAAAATGGCAGTAGCACTGTGGAAATTGATTATATTTACATTAAAATAATCACCTAAGTAATTTCAAAATGAAGTTAGCACCAAGGTTAAATTAAAAAGAAAAAAAATTATGTAGAGACACCTGGGTGGCTCAGTCAGTTAAGCAGCTGCCTTAGGCTCAGGTCAAGATCCCAGAGCCCCAGGATCAAGTTCCAGGATGTCGGGCTCCCTGCTCAGAAGGGACCCTGCTTCTCCCTCTCCCTTTGCCACTCCCCCTGCTTGGGCACTCTGCAATAAATAAAATCTTTTTTTATTTTTTTAAGATTTTATTTATTTATTCATGAGAGCCACAGAGAGGCAGAGACACAGGCAGAGGGAAAAGCAGGCTCCATGCAGGGAGCCCAATATGGGATCTGGTCCCGGATCCTGGGTCACGCCCTGAGCCAAAGGCAGATGCTCAACCACTGAGTCACCCAGACATCCCTCGAATAAATAAAATCTTAAAAAAAAAAAAAAAAAACAAAGTCCGAAGAGTGCTTATTTTACTGTCAGAAAGATATATATAAGTTTTCTTCACTAATTATCATGAGATACCATATTAATTTCGCATTTATTGAGTGCCTCTCCTGGGTATTTAATATTGAAGCAAAGGAGAAAGATAGGTTGGATCACAAAAAATGTTTTTGCTTTCAAAGATTTGGTCAAATGAAGCACAACACTGAAAGGTCCCCAAAGAGAACTGTCACTCAGGTGAAAGCCTATCAGTTTGCCCTAAATACATGTATGTACTGTGGAGGTAATTGCTGCATCACAAACCACTCCAAACCTTAATGGTTTTAAACAATGTCATGTCTCTCTTGTATCTGAAGACACTCAGCTGCCCTCAGGAGGGACCCTTCAGTCACAGCTAAATGATGGCCGAGGCCAGACTCATCTGAAGGCTTTCTCTCGTGCATCTCCTACCGACTGCCAAAAACCTTTTGGTATTTTCTAATCCCTGTGCCAAGCAGAGTCACAGTGGTACTGTGGGCAGATGGTACAGGTTAGTCAGGGAACTTGAGTGTGAGTAAGACCTGAAGTAGCTACCTGGAACTCCAGTAAGTTTGAAGCCACACATATGCTCGTGCTTCTTTTATCTAATTGTATATAAAATGGGCTACATGTTCCTACAATTTGATAGTTAATTTCTAGGACTATTTTTTAAGATAACTGTTGAGAGGGGATCCCTGGGTGGCGCAGTGGTTTGGCGCCTGCCTTTGGCCCAGGGCGCGATCCTGGAGACACAGGATCGAGTCCCACATCGGGCTCCCGGTGCATGGAGCCTGCTTCTCCCTCTGCCTGTGTCTCTGCCTCTCTCTCTCACTGTGTGCCTATCATAAATAAATAAAAATTAAAAAAAAAGATAACTGTTGAGAATATAAAGGTCTATGTCTGTATTCCTAGCCAACATCCTCAGCACAATAGATGCCTACTAAAAGACATGTTTCCAGAGTTACCAACACCTGCATTTTCAGTTTTTTCCCCTAAAATGAATCATTCCCATTAGTATACAAACATGCTATTTCTCACATACTCTATTAATGAATTACTTTTAACTATTTTTAAGTGTGCAATTTGATAATTTTTGACATATATATACTCATGATGATTCCATCACAATAACCAAAATAAGCAGGGTACCTGGATGGCTCAGTTAATCATCTTCCCTTGGCTTGGGTCATGGTTCCAGGGTTGTGGGATAAAGCCCCACGTGGGGCTCCCTGCTCAACAAAGAGCCTTCTCCCTCTGCCTCTCCCTGCTGCTCGTGCTCTCTCTCAAATAAAATCTATCACCTCAAAAAGTGTTTTTTCTTGGTAATCCCTCCAGGTCTTCCTAGGTACCCTGGACCCATTCCTGTCTCTAGACGACAATTTTTCTGCTTTTTGTCACTCTAGGTTATCTTGCATAGTCTATAATTCTATACAAATGGAATCCTACAAGGTATACTCATTTTTGTCTGGCTTTTACTCAGCATAACTTGAGATCTCCTTATATATTGTGTGTATCTGTAATTCATCCTTTTTTATTACTAAATCATATTCCATTGTATGAGTATTCCACAATTTGTTTATTCATTCACCTGCTGGTGGACATGTGAGTTGCTTCCAGTTTGGGACTATTTTGAATATTTGCTCAGAAGCCTTTGTGTGGGGCAGCCTGGGTGGCTCAGCGGTTTAGCACCGCCTTCAGTCCAGGGCCTGATCCTGGAGACCCGGGATCGAGTCCCACATCAGGCTCCCTGCATGGAGCCTGCTTCTCCCTCTGCCTTGTCTGTGCCTTTCTCTCTGTCTGTCATGAATAAATAAATAAAATATTTAAAAAAAAAAAAGTCTTTGTGTGTTCGTGTGCTTTCATTTCTTTTTTGTAAACACCTCGAGTGGAATGGCTGGGTCATATGGTAGGTATGGTACTTAATTTTTAAAAATTACATAACTGGGCATCCCTGGTGGCACAGCAGTTTAGCGCCGTCTGCAGCCCAGGGCATGATCCTGGAGACCCTGGGATCGAGTCCCATGTCAGGCTCCCTTCAGGGAGCCTGCTTCTCCCTCTGCCTGTGTCTCTGCCTCTCTTTCTCTCTCTGTGTGTCTCTCATGAATAAATAAATAAATAATTACATAACTGTACTACAAAGGGATTGTGTCTTTTACATTTCCATTAGCAGTGTATGAGAGATCCACTTCCTCTACATCTTTGCCAATACTGAGTCTTTCTTTTTGATAGTAATCATTAGTATCTCATTGTGGTTTTGTTTGAACAGTTTTGGTTTTATTTTAATTTTAGCCATTCTAATAGTTGTATTTTATGGTGTTAATTTGTTTTTTCCTATGAGCTCTTAAGAACCATTTCATGTTCTTATTTGCCATACATATATCTTCTTTAGATAAAATATGTTCAAATTATTTTCCAAGTTTTTATTGGATTGTTTTCTTACTAAGTTTTGAAAATTCTTTATTCTAGATTTAAGTCCTTTATGGGATAATTGATGTGTAAATATTTTTTCTCACCCCGTTGCTGGGTTTTCCATTCTCTTGGCAGTATCTTTCAAAGTGCAGAATTTCTTATTTTCATGAAGTATAATTTTATCTTTTTTTTCATTAAGGCATTATGTCTTTTGGTGTGTAAGAAATCCTTGTCCAATCTAAAGTTATGAAGATTTCCTCCTAGTTTTTTTAGAAGTTTCATAGTTTTAGTACTACATGTTATGTTTATTACCCATTTTGATTTAATTTTTGTATACGCTGCAAGTGCAATGTATGATTTAAGTTCCCTGTCTTTGGAGGAAGTGCAGAGGCATATAGAATTGCTCAGGACCATTTGTTACAAAGACTATCCTTTCTCTATTGAATTGTATTTTGCACCTTTGTTGGAAATCAATTGTCTATATATATATATATGTGAGTTTTATTTCTGGATTTCAACTGTTACATTCATCTCCATCTTGATTCCAGTAATACCCTGTTTTGATCACTGTAGATTTTTTTTTAAATATGGTATTCAAAGTTTTGTTTTGTTTTGTTATTTTTTTATTTATGATAGTCACAGAAAGAGAGAGAGAGAGGCAGAGACACAGGCAGAGGGAGAAGCAGGCTCCATGCACTGGGAGCCCGACGTGGGATTCGATCCCGGGTCTCCAGGATCGTGCCCTGGGCCAAAGGCAGGCGCTAAACCGCTGCGCCACCCAGGGATCCCCACTGTAGATTTATAAGTGTTGAAGTCATACAGTATAAGCTTTCCATCTTTTTTCATTTTTTTAAAGATTTTATTTATTTATTCATGAGAGACACAGAGATAAGCAGAGACATAGGAACTGGGAGAAGTAGGGTCCTGGAGAGGAGCCTGATGTGGGACTCCATCCTAGGACTCTAGAAGCACACCGTGAGCTGAAAGCAGATGCTCAAACACTGAGCCACCCAGGTGTCCCTCCACCTTTTTTCTTTTACAAAGTTGTTTTGACTATTTAGGTCCTTTGCATTACCTGCCATATGAATTTTAGAATCAGCTCATTAATTTCTACAAAACAAAGCCTGGTGGCATTTTGACTGGCATTGCATTGAATCTATAGATCAGTTTGGGAGAATTGACATCTTTATATAAAGTTTTTGATCCACTTATTTAGGTCTTTCATTTCTTTCATCAATATTTTCTAGTTTTCAATGTACAGGTCTTTGGTACCTTTCGTCAGATTTATCCTACATATTTCCTAATTTTTTATGCCATTACAAAGGATATTGCTTTAAAATATTGACTTTCAGTTGTTCCATGCTAACACATAGAGATACAGTGGCACCAATTTCCATCCTACTTAATTTTCTTTTTTTCTTTTATTTGGCTTTTATTTCATTGGTTTCTGTTCTGATCTTTATTTCCTTTCTTCAACTTACTTTGATTTTTCATTTGCTCTTTTGTCTAATTTCCCAAGGTAGAAGCTGAGGTTATTGGTTTGAAACTTTTCTCATTTCCCAATATAGCCCTTTAATGTTAAAAATTTCTTTCTCCGGGATTGAGTCCCACTCAGGCTCCCTGCGTGGAGCCTGCTTCTCCCTCTGCCTGTGTCTCTGCCTCTCTCTCTCTATCTCATGAATAAATAAAAATCTTTTAAAAAAATTTTCTTTCTCACTAGTACTTTAGCTGCATCCTACAGATTTTTATATACATGATTTCACTTTTCATCCAGTTCAGAATATTTTCTGATTTTCATTTTGATTTCAGCTTTGACCCATGGGTTATTTAAAAATGTGTTATTTAGTTTCCAAACATTTTAGGGTTTTCCGAGAATCTTTTTAGATTTTATTTATTGGGATCCCTGGGTGGCGCAGCGGTTTGGCGCCTGCCTTTGGCCCAGGGCGCGATCCTGGAGACCCGGGATTGAATCCCACGTCGGGCTCCCGGTGCATGGAGCCTGCTTCTCCCTCTGCCTGTGTCTCTGCCTCTCTCTCTCTCTCTGTGACTATCATAAAAATAAAAAAAATAAAAAATAAAAAAAGATTTTATTTATTCATGAGAGACACAGAGAGAGAGAGGCTGAGACACAGGCAGAGGGAGAAGTAGGCTCTCCACAGGGAACCCGATGCAGGACTCGATCCCAGGACACCAGACTGGGATCATGAGCTGAAGGCAGATGCTCAGCGCTGAGCTACCCTGGCATCCCTCCAAGAATCTTTCTGTTAGTGATTTCTAACTTAATTCCATCATGGTTAGAGAACATGGTTTGCATGACAAGAATCTTTTTTAATTTATTGGGACTTGTTTTATGACCTAGAGTGTCTGTCTTGTTGGGATGTCTGGGTGGCTCAGTGGTTGAGCGTCTGCCTTTGGCTCAGGTCGTGATCCTGGAGTCCTGGGATCAAGTCCATCAGGCTCCCTGCATGGAGCCTGCTTCTCCCTCTGCCTGTGTCTCTGTCTGTCTCTCTCTCGAAAAAAAGTAAATAAAATCTTCAAAAAAAAAAGAAAAGTCAAATATTAAAAAAAAAAAAAGAATGTCTGTCTTGGTAAGTTTTCTGTGTGTGCTTGAAAAGAATGTATATTCTGTTAGGTGGAGTGTTCTAGAAATGTTGATTAGATAAAGCTAGTTGAGAGTGTTAAGTCTTCTATAGCATTACTGATTTTTCTTCTTACTTTTGTATGAGTTTTTGAGATAAAAGTGTTGAAATCCCACTATAATTATGGATATGTCTATTTCTGTTTATAGTTCTATCAGTTTTTGCTTTATTTTGAAGCTGTTAGTAAAATAAATACTTTGGATTGTTGTCTTTTTGAATTAACCAACCCATTTGTTCATTATGAAATGAACCTCTTCATTTCTACTAATTTCCTGTAATCTCAGGCTTATTTTGTTATTATAGACATTCCAACTTTCTCTTAATTAGTTTTAATATCGTTTATCTTTTTAAAAACATGTTTGAGTAAACTCTATGCCCAACATGGGGCTTGAGCTCACAACCTCAAGATCAAGTGAAACATGCTTTACCAACTGAGCCAGCCAGGTGCTCCAAATGTTATATCTTTTTATTTTTTGTACTTTTTTTACTTTTCTACTTCTAACTCACTTGTGACTTCGTATTTAAAGTAGTTTCTGTGCAGCCCTGGTGGCTCAGAGGTTTAGTGCCTCCTTCAGCCCAGGGCCTGATACTTTAGACCCAGGATCGAGTCCCACATCAGGCTCCCTGCATGGAGCCTGCTTCTCCCTCTGTCTGGTCTCTGTGTCTCTCTCTGTCTCTGTCTCTGTCTCTCATTAATAAATAAATAAAATCTTTAAAAAAAATAAAGTAGTTTCTTGTAGGGTGTCAGGGTGGGTCAGTCAGTTGGGTGTCTGACTTCAGCTCAGGTCATGATTTTAAAGTCTTGAGGTCAAGCCCCGTTTCGGGCTCCCTGCTCAGTGGAGAGCCTTCAGCTCCCTCTCTCCTTCTCTCTCTACTGCTTCCCCTGTTTGTGCTCCCCTCTCTCTGTCAAATAAATAAAATCTTTAAAAAGGTAGTTTCTTCTAGAAAGCATATAGTTAGGTCTTTGTTTAAAAAAAAAAAAGATTTGGGAACCCTGGGTGGCGCAGCGGTTTGGCGCCTGCCTTTGGCCCAGGGCGCGATCCTGGAGACCCGGGATCGAATCCCACGTCGGGCTCCCAGTGCATGGAGCCTGCTTCTCCCTCTGCCTGTGTCTCTGTCTCTCTCTCTCTCTCTCTCTGACTATCATAAATAAATAAAATTTAAAAAAAAAAAAAAAAAGATTTGTTTATTTATTTTAGAAAGCATGCAAACGGGGAGAAATCTCAAGCTGACTCATGCTGAGTGCAGAGCCTGAGGCAGGGCTCGGTCTCACAACCCTGAGTTTATGACCTAAGCCAAAATCAAGAGTCAGACACTGAACCAACTGAGCCACCCAGGCACTCCTGAGTCTTCCTTTTATATCTAGTCTGACAATCTCTGCCTTTTGTGTATTTAAGCCATTTACATTTAATGTGACTATTTATATGATTAGGTTTAAATCTACCTTCTTGTATTTGTCTTCTATTCATTCTGTCTGTTCTTTGTTCCATTTCTTTTTCTGGCTTCTTTTGGAAAAATTGAGTATTTTTTATTCCATTTTATCTCCCTTGATGCCTTCTTGACAGATGTCTATCAACCTTTCTTGTACTGAAAGGCTACTGATAATGAATGCTTTCAGCTTTTGTATATCTGAAGAAATCTACCTTGCTGCCATTTTTTCATGAAATATTCAAGGGGTATTTTCTTTTGTTTAAAGAAGTTGTTTCACTTTTCTCTGCTTTGCATTTTTTCTTTTTTTTTAAAATGTTATTGATTTACTCATGAGAGACATAGAAAAAGGAGCAGAGACATAGGCAGAGGGAGAAGCAGGCTCCCTGCAGGGAGCCCAATACGGGACTCCATCCCAGGACCCTGGGATCACGACCTGAGCCAAAGGCAGATGCTCAACTGCTGAGCCACCCAGGCATTCCCCCTTGCATTTTTTCTATATAGTAATCAATTGCTACCTAACAAAGTAACTCAAATTAATTAAAGTTGGTTGCATAAAACAACAGACATTTATTATCTGACAGTTTCTGTGGTTCAGGAATGCAGCAGGCACAGTTTAGTGGGTGCTTCTGGCCAAGGTCTCTCACCAGGCTGAATTCCAGGTAACTGCTGGGGCTGTAGTTATCTCAAAGCTGGACTGGGAGACAATCTGCTTTCCAGTTTACGCATATACTGTTAGCAAGTTTTAGGTCTTGCTTGCTATTGGCCAGAGATATAAAGTGTGGGGAAAGAGGTAAATGTGTTTGAAGTTACAGTCTTGTAATCTGATGGAACATCCATCCCATCCTTTTGTCATAATTACTCATAAGAAGCTAGTCACAAGGCCCAGCCCACATTCAAGGGGAGGGGATTATACAAAGGCCTGAACACCAGTTTGGGTCATTAGGGGCTGTCTTTAGAGGCTACTTGTGGTAGCTTCCAGTAAAAATCTGCCATCATCAGTGTTTGTATATTTTTACTCCACTCCGACAGATTTTTTAAAAGATTTTATTTATTAGAGAGAGCATGAGTGGGGGTAGGGGCAAGGAGTGAGGGAGAAGCAGACTCCCCATTGAACAGGGAGCCAGATGCCAAGCTCTATTCTAGCATGTGGGGCTCTATCTCACCACTTTCACTATTCCCACCCTCATCTAAGTCACTGCTTTCCTGGATTACTGCAGTAGCCTTGTCTCTGGCATTCCCTGCTTTTCCTTTGCCTTTCTATGCTACTGTATTTTTAATGGATGAAAGACCATCCATTCTCAACACAGAAGACAGTGACCTATAAAAGCATAAGTTATGTCACTCCACTACTCAAAATCCTTCAATAACTTCCCATCTCACTGGAGAGTAAAAGTCAAAATTATATAAGGCCCTATGTTATCTGCTCTGCCTTAACTCTCTGACCTCATCACCTACTCTTGAATCAGTATCCTACTCTTGAATCACTCCACTATGTGCACAATGGCCTCTGAGATCATGAACACTTTCCTCCATATCTTTGGATTTTTGCTAGGAATGGTCTTCCATGCAGATACTGATGCACTCTTTTATCACCCTCAAATCTGTATTCAAATATCACTTACAAAACAAAGGCTTCCCTATCAACATCAGCAGTAACCCACTTATATCTACACTTTCTACCTCTCTTTCCTGCCTAGTCTCATTAACATTTGTCATTATAGATATTCTATTAATTATACATGTTTATTTTCTTTATCTCCCTCACTAGAGTGAAAGTTCCATAGAGCAGAGGGTTTTTTGTTGTTGTTGATTTCACTGCTGTTGAGAACAGTAAAACTGGTCCACAATGGTCATAAAATGAATGCTTATTAGATGATGTTTATTAATATGATAGTTATTAAGTGAAATACAAAAGTGAAAAATTATAAATGCTAAATATCCAACAATGGATAAATGATTGAGTACTGCATACAGTATCTAAAAGGAATATCATGCAGTCATTAAAAACTATCTTTTTCTATGGAGGAAAGCAGGCTACACATTATATTCACCAATATATTGTGATAGTTGCTTCCCTAGCGTTGAAGATAGAAGCAAGCTGCCTTGATAAAACTGAAGTTGTCTTTCTTCTTACAAAATTTCACAAAGCCCTTATATAAAGATGAATTACAGCTTTCCTTAGTCACAGAAAATTGGTTTCTACTTTTTTTTTCTTTTGTGTAAACTCTACATCCAATGTGGGGCTTGAACTCATTCATGACTCCCAGACCAAGAGTCTCATGGTTTCCTGACTGAGCCAGGCAGGCACTCCCAGAAAATTGTGTTTAATGCAACATAGTTTTATGTAATTTTCTAGAAAGACATAGTTACAACAATACACATTGTATTCTTGCGGAGCATTTTGGTTGTTTTCAGTTTGTGGCTATTATAGACAATGTTATTGCTAACATTGTTCATGTGTTCTGATGAATGAGATACACATTTCTTTGAGGTATGTACCTAAGTAGAATTACTAGGTCATAAGAATATGTATCTTCAACTTCTCTATATAATACCAAACTATTTTCCAAATTAGAGTAATTTGGAATTGTTGAGTTTTTTCATTCTTACCAGTCTAGTGGGCGGGTAGTGGTATATAAAAAAATTTTTTTTAAAGATTTTATTTATTTATTCATAGAGACACAACTAGAGAGAGAGAGGCAGAGACACAGGCAGAGGGAGGAGCAGGCTCCATGCAGGGAGCCTGATGTGGGACTTGATCCCGGGTCTCCAGGATCACGCCCCGGGCTGTAGGCGGCGCTAAACTGCTGCGCCACCGGGGCTGATCACCATATTATGTTTATTTGCCATTTTGGTTTCCTCTTTTGTGCAGAATCTCTTCAAATCAATGTTCTATTTAAGATTATTTGTATTTAGAAAAAAAAGATTATTTGTATTTTTATTTATGGGAATCCAATACCTAAGAGGACTTAGATTTAAGTCCTCTGTGATTTCTTCTATTCTCTTAATGGTATATTTTGATGAAGAGGAAGTTCTTAATTTCAACATAATCAGATTTATTATTTTTCTTGTATTATTATAATGTTATATATTAAGAAATTTATCCTGACCCTAAAGCCTGAAGATTTCCTCCTGTTTGTCATCTAAGACCTTTATCTTTTGCATTTCACATTGAAGTCGATATAGTGTGAGGTGAGGATACATGGGTTTTTTTCTATATAGATGCTTAATTGTCCTAGCACCATGATTCAGAACAATCTCTTTTCTTTACTCCTTGCAATGAACGATTGTTAAATCTCAAGTATCTATATATATATATATATATAATATATATATATGATTGTGAGTCCCCTACTGTGTTCATTACTTTATTCATCTATTTCTGTGCCAATATCACACTCTTAATTGCTTCAGCTGAAGTCTTAGACTTAATAGAAGTTAGCAAAGTAACTAGATATAGAAGTTAATTTTACTTCTGTATACCAGAAACAGAAAAGACAACTCTATTTTTTTGTTAAGATTTTATTTATTTATTCATGAGAGACACACAGAGAGAGTCAGAGACACAGGCAGAGGGAGAAGCAGACTCCATGCAGGGAGCCTGATGGTGGACTCGATCCTGGGACTCCAGGGTTACACTCTGGGCCAAAGGCAGGCACCAAACCGCTGAGCCACCCAGAGATCCCCCAGAAAAGACAACTCTAAATCCAACAAAGTACAGAGAAAAAATAAAACTTACAAAGAAGCAATAGAACTTCATGAGAGATCTAAAAACCTAAATAAACCAAGACATATCATGTTCAAGGACTGGAGATTTAATACAGTTGTCATTATCCCACAGTTGTTCTATAGATTTATTACAATCCCAATCAATGTGTCAATGAGGTCGTGATTTGCTTGTTTGCTCTTTTTAATATTAAAAAAAAATATTTATTTGATGGAGCACCTGGGTGGCTCAGTCAGTTAAGCATCTGCCTTTGGCTCAGGTCATGATCCCAGGGTCCTGGGATCAAGCCCTGCATCGGGCTCTCTGATCAGCAGGAAACCTCTTCTCCCTCTCCCTCTGCCTCTCTCCCCACTGGTGTGCTCTCTCTCTCAAATAAATGTTAAAAAAATTTTTTTTAAATAAATATTTATTTGAGAGAGAGCACATGAGAGCATCTGTCAGAGGAGGGGTCAAGGGAGAGACTCTCAAATGGGCTCCTCACTGATCCAATATGGGACTCCATCCCATGACCCATAAGATCACAACCTGAGCCAAAAGTAAGAGTCAGAGGCTTAACCGACTAAGCCACCCAGGTGCTCCACTTGTTTGCTTTTTAATTTGACAAACTGACAAATTGTCAGATGGAAAAAGATGCAGGAAGCAAATCCTCCCCCAGGGAAACTTGAAGACTTTAAGAGAGTCTACTGACCCCTTAACCAACTTTTATGCTACTACTTGCATACATTTTAATCCTAAACATTTGTAAACTGCACAAGACATTAATACTATGGTTTTATATCACCAATTAGCATTTAGGTTTACCCAAATACTTACGTTTTCTTTGCTCTTCTTTCCTTCCTGCATCTCTGATTTTTCCATCTGGGAATATTTTCCCTCTGCCTAAAGTACATGCTTTAGAAGATTCTTCTTTTCAGAGTGTGCTAGCATCAAACCATTTAGTGTTTTTGAAAATGTTATTTTGCCTTCTTGAAGACTATTTATACTGAAAATAAATGCTATTTTAGCAGATGTTTTCTTTCAGCACTTTCAGGACATGATTCCACAGACTTGTTGCTGTGGCTCACTTAATAACTGGGCTCCACTTAATCATTTCCTTTCTGTCTCATATGATCATCTCTTGAGTAGGCTGGGTGCAGCCACAAGTGGTCCTTTCTTGGTGGTGGGGCAAAGCAGCCAAAAGACAAATACAGGCTCCAACTTCTGGCAACCAGGATTAACCAGTCATCATCTCCTTGACGCTTCTTATGCCTTCTTCCACCTTCCTCCCCTTCTCTCTAGCTCAGATACTAGATCTGGGAGTGCAATCAATGTCCTGAGGGTATCATCTTTCTGATTGTAGCCAAGGAAGAAAATGGTGAGGCCTAGAGAACACTGTGGGGAGTTGAAATCTCAGGCATTTAACACAATCCCTAGGCACCTAATAACTATCAAACATCTGCGGAAATCTCTGGAAGAGTGCAATCAAATTAGTAGCATGTAATTAATAACTGCTATATCAATGAAAAACTCCTATCAGTAATTCCTAAAAATAAAAAATTAATTGATGACGAATTATACTCATGAAAGATGTAAATTTTGTGATATTTAAAATTTACATCAATAAAGCTGTTAAAAATTGATGGACAATTTGCTCTACAATTTGTATCACTTGGTAAGTAGTTTTATTTATACACACATTGTGATTTATTTATATATATATTTGTGATTTATTTATATTTTTAAAAGTAATATATTTAAACATTTTTTGATTGCTTGATTTACATATTTAACATGACCACACTGGTTGCTAATCAACCCTGCCTTAAGCCTGTAGCACCTTAATATCCTCAGGAGACTTGATGACAAAGCAGAGGCTGCACCAGTGGACTGACTACAGCAGGTTCTCAACCCGGGCTGCATGTGAGAATTACACGGGGGAGCTCTTAAAATATCCTGTTGCCAAGGCCTCACTCTAAACCAGTCAAATTAGAATCTCTGGGGGGCATGGAGAAAGTTACTCAAACAATTAAACACTGAATTGCCATATGATCAAGCAATCCCACTTCTGGGTAAATACCCAAAAGAAGTAAAAGCAGGGACTCTTTACAGAGATTTGATGATCAACAACAGCCAAAAGGTGGAAATAACCCAAATGTTCATTAGCAGATGGATAACAAAATGTGATATATACATACAACGGAATATTATTCAGCCTTTAGAAAGAGTATTCTGACACATGCTACAACATGGATGAGCCTGGATGTCATGTGAAGCAAAATAAGCCAATTACAGGACAAACATGTCTGATTCTATTTCTATAAGGTACCTAGAGTAGTCAAATTCATAGAGACAGAAAGTAGAATCCGGTTACCAGAGGCTAAGGGGAAAAGTTGCTCAATGACAAATCTTCAAGTAAATTTTAAAAATATAATCGGCTTTATTAATTGAGTCATGAATTAGGCAGCATCCCATCTACCAAGTAAAGGGGAACTCGATCAAGCTGTAGAAAAGGAAAATAATTTGTAGCTATATGTGGTAACAGATATTAACTAAACTCGTGTGAGAATCATTTTGCAATTTATACATATATCAAATAAAATATTAAGAGTTAAAAAAAATAAAGGTAGAGGAGGAGCATAAAAGAGGAAATTAGCAAAGAATCCATTGTGTTAGGCATGGTCGCCCTCCTGAGGGGAACAGAGCGGGTCTGTCAGTGAATTTCCTTGTCCTGACCAGTAAATTCTATATTGACTAGTCAAAGTTACATTACTGGCAGGAATTGGGTTGGGTGCAGAGAGGCTAAGACTGCAGTTAGGTTAGGTATTAAGTCTTGTTCTGCTGACAATGGGGTTCTTTACATAACTGGTTCCATTTGAGGCCTGTGGTTTTCTTTTTCTTTAATTAAATAATTTATTTATTTATTTTAAAAAGATTTTATTTATTTATTCATAAGAGACAGAGAGAGAGAGAGAGGCAAAGACACAGGCAGAGGGAAAAGCAGGCCCCATACAGGGAGCCCAATGTGGTACTCGATCCTGGGTCTCCAGGATCACGCCCTGGGCTGAAGGCAGCGCTAAACAGCTGAGCCACCCAGGCTGCCCAAAGAATTTATTTTAAAGCGGTCTCTATACCCAGTGTAGGGTTCAAACTCACAACCCCAAGATCAAGAGTCACATACTTATTTACTGAGCCAGTCAGGCACCCTTGTGGTTTTCTTTTTAATAGAGAGAATGAGTTATTTAATGGGTACAGGGTTTCAGTTTGGGAAGATGAAAAATTCTGGAGTTGGATGGTGGTGATGGTTGCACAACAATATGAATGTACTTAGTACCACTGAACAGTACACTTAATTATTAAAAAGATAAATTTGCTGACTATTTTACCATACACACACACATACATCTCAAATTCTTACCATGACCCCTTGGTTTTTCCTTAACCTTATCACGTACCAATTCACCTCATTTGCAGGACTTTAGTGATATTGGCATCCTTTGCTGAAACAAGAACACACTAAGTATGCACTCACTATCTGCTCTACATGGCATGCATTTTCCTCCTTTAGGTCTTTGCTCAAACAGCCCCCAGAGGGGTGCCTGGGTAGCTCAGTCAGTTAAGCATCATACTTTTGATTTTGGCTCAAGTCATGATCTCAGGACTGTGAGATTCAGCCCCACATGGGGCTTGTGCTGGGCATGGAGCCTGCTTAAGATTCTCTCCTTCTCCCTCTGCCCCTCCCTTCCCGCCCCCCCCCCTTAAAAAAAGTTTGAATATGTTCATTAATAAATCAATAGAAATGACTGTATAACTTTCAAACCAGTAGAGAAAAAGGAACAGACAAATTCAGTCAGGGCTGAAAAGGAGCACAGAAAGAAGAGGAAAACATTAACAGAAAACACAAAATGGTATAAATGAGTAACCATATTGGTGGTAACAACACATGTGAAAGGCTTAAGCCCTGTGGCAGCTCTCCCTCTCTCCCTGACCCTCCCTGCCTCCCATCTCTGCACTTGCACTCTAAAAATAATAAAAACAAATAGCCCCCCGAAAAGCCTTCCTAACTGTTATAGATGGTGAAAAATAACTTTCCCTCTACCCTTCTGAGTTCTTGGCTGTGACTCTAGCAATAAAAGATTAATAAGAGGAAAAACAGAGTTTTTTTAACACATATGACTCACATATACAAGGAAGATACTCAGGAAAAGTTAGTCATTCACTGAGGTTGCTTAGAATCCACGCTTAAATACCATCTTAACAGGGAGAGAGAAGTGGGAATGTAGGCCTCTCCAGAGAATGAATCTTAGGTAAGATGAAGGAGCCCTTAGAAGAGTAGATGCGAGGGACACCTGGGGGTCTCAGGGGTTGAGCATCTGCCTTTGGTTCAGGGTGTGATCCCGGGGTCCTGGAATCGAGTCCCACATCGGGCTTCCCGCAAGGAGCCTGCTTCTCCCTCTGCCTAGGTCTCTGCCTCTCTGTTTCTCTCTGTGTCTCTCATGAATAAATAAAATCTTTAGGGCAGCCCGGGTGGCTCAGCGCCGCCTTCAGCCCAGGGCATGATCCTGGAGTCCCGGGATCGAGTCCCACGTCGGGCTCCCTGCATGGAGCCTGCTTCTCCCTCGGTCTGTGTCTCTGCCTCTCTCTCTCTGTTGCTCATGAATGAATAAATAAATAAATAAATAAATAAATAAATAAATAAATAAATAAATAAAATAAATATTTTTAAAAAATATCTTTGGGAGACAGGACAGTTGAGCAACATCTGTCTGGCTGTGGTCTCCGCTTCTGTAGAAGCCCCAGGGATGAGTTATGAGGAGTCTCTTCTGGAGGATCCGTCTTAGGCGGATAAAGGGAGCTTAGATAAAGCACCTTCCTCCAGTTGCTGTTTTTCAACCGCCTACAGCTCAAAACTAACCAGTGTACCAAGGCAGAGTATTTGGAGTACAGGTCCCGGGTCCCTACCCGCGCAGGGTGGCGGGCCCGTTGCCCTCACGAGATGTACACTTGGCGTCCACACTGCCGGGGACAAGCCACACACCGGTCCCTAGCGGCTAAGTGAAGGTTTGCCTTTTCCATACCATACACACAGTACTTGTTAGGATTTTAATTTCGGAAGACAAACCTCTGTATTACTTAAACTCTGCGGCATGAACTCATCATCCAAAAGAAAAATGTGCACAGGAAACACGAAGGGTCAACAGGCGGCAGTGGAGGCCAGCTCCCCGGACGGAGCGAACAGGGCAGGTGGGTCTGCGCGGAGGGCTGCCTGCCCTCACCCACCGCTCCGACGGCCCTCTGTGTGAAGGACAAGAACCATCACCCCAGCGAGGGGACCTCACAAACCCATACGGGCCCACACGGGGGATGACTGACACGCGGGAAGACCGGAGTCCCACTCGCTCAGCCAGGCGCGAACCTAGGCCTCCACCGCGCCGCCCGGCCTCTCTGCTCCGCGTCTCTATGGCCGGAAGCGAGAACACCGGAAGTGGGCCGCCGCGGGGGGGAGGGGCGCGGTCGCGAGGGGCGGGGCCGCCACCACCTCCGCTGCGGGCCGAGGCGAGATGGCGGCCACGGAGGGGGTGGGAGAGGCTGCGCAGGGCAGCGAGTCCGCACAGCCGGAGCCACCGCCGCCCCAGCCGCACCCTCCGCCGCTCCAGCCGCAGCAGCAAGAGGAAGCCATGGCGGCAGAACTGGGAGAAGCGGTGGCGTCCCCCATGGACGACGGGTTCCTGAGCCTGGACTCGCCCACCTATGTCCTATACAGGTAACGCCCACAGCAGGGCCGCGGCTCCGAGGCCCTTCCCTCGGAGGCGGGTGCTCCGGCCGGCGGTTCCGGCCCGGCTCCTCTGGCCCCCGCAAGTCGGCCGAAGTTCTCGCCGGGGCGGGCGGGGTCGGGGAGGGGGGGCGCTCGGCGGGGTCCGGGGCTGGGCCCTCGGCGGGGTCAGGCCCGCGCGGCCCTAGCGCCCTCGCTGACGGGTTGCTGTTCCCGGGGCACCGCGGTCGGCGAGCGGCGGAGGGAGGCCGGACACCGGACGGGGCAGAGCCGGCAGCGCACGGGGCTGCATGTCTCAGGCTGCTTAGATGGGATTCAGGAATTTAACAAATCTCCCGCTTTCTCGCTCCCTCAGCGCCGTGCCTGATACAGTCTGAATACCGAAGGGCTTGGGTGCTGTTTAGTAACCTGGCAGGAAATAATGATTTAAATACAAATGAGGTCCACATTGGCTCACTTGAAGGACAAGGTGTAAGGGCTTCCCGTGCTTGGTTCTGCCAGAGCGGAGAGAGCTAGTACAAGGTCTTTAAGGACTGGGACATTTTCTTTAAGTATTTCGGCGCCGGCCGTCAGGCAGGCACCGACTTTAAGCTGTGAGACGGAGAAAGTATTTGTCCTTCCACTCCGTAATACATCCCTACGTCACCTGGAGTCTAATACGAGCGGTGTATATATAGTAGGCAGTGTTGGGTACTCTGTAACTTTCTTGCGTCTTCTCCCCAGTCCCACCTCTTTAAGTCCTTTGCTCTCTGGTAATGCCGGTTCCTTACCTCCAATTAAACTTGCAAGACAATTGAGAAGTCCTTTTATCTTATTTTTCTTTTATTTATCCTTATTGTAGTTCTAGGTAAAACCATTAGATAGCTTATTTGCCTTGACTTTATGAATGAGTGAAAGTCACTCCAGATTTTTTTGTTGGAGTAGTTGTACGCACATAATTTGGCTGTGGTGGCCCCATAATCCTCACACCTCTTCTCTGAGCGGTAAAATACTCAGCTGCTTCCCTTGGCCGCGTCTGATTTTTCACTGACTGAATGACAGCCTCACCTTTCTTCTGCTACACCCCCAGGCTCTAGATCACACACCTCAGGAATTTTTTCCCTCCTGTTTCCTCTGGTACAGCGGCCACAACTTCAGGATTGTCTGGATGCCACAGACTCTTTGCTGTCAGTAGTTGATCGGTATAGAGAACTAAAAGATGGGTGAAAGGAAAAGAATTTAAATAAAAGAGTGGTTAAAGTAAATTTGGTCATACTGGGCAGTTTGCAAAGAAATGTCTATAAGCACCTGTTGGTGCCACTATAGTTATTTTAGCATTGATGATGAGTACTATTCATTGACTGCTTACTATATGCATTTATTATATGCTGTATTTATGACATAGCATACACATTTAAGCATACGGTAATATTGTATGTTTCATATGTTGGTTATATACTAATATATTGGTATATATGTAACATATTTACTATCTTTGTGCTTACTATTACACACATTTAAGTACTTGACATATTACCTCACTTAATCCTCCAGCCTTCTAAGGTTGGTTAGTAATATCATCTCCACTTTATAAATGAAGAAACTGAGGCCCAGAGAGATTAAGTAACTTTCCTGAGGTCACAGAGCTGGTAAGTGGTAGAGCCTACATTTTAACCCAGTTATCAGATTCCAGAGCCTGCTCTGTAAAGACCACCTGGACCACCTCTCAGTATAGTAAATTAATAGTTCTTGCTTTGATTTTAAAATGTCAGTTCCTAGCTAATTGCTACTCAAATTTTTTTACAATGCTAACTTCAAAAAGTCTTATTAGACCAATTGTTTCCTAATTTAAACTGTTGTGTACTTACTGCATAACATGTTTTTCCACTTACATAGAAACTTTAAATTTGAGAATTACTGATTTATTAACTTTTAGTGGGCAGATCATTCAGTTTATTCTTATGTTCCTTTAAAAAACTTTATGTTAAAGCAAAATGGCAAAACCTGGTCATGAAGAATCCATCCATGATTACACTAAAATATTTATAAGGTACTAATTTTAATGGAAGTGTAGTTGTTGCTATTTTTAAAAACACCAGAATTCATTTTCTTATGTTTGAATACGTTCACTGAAAAAAATGTATATATTTCAGGGACAGAGCAGAATGGGCTGATATAGATCCAGTGCCGCAGAATGATGGCCCCAATCCAGTGGTCCAGATCATTTATAGTGAAAAATGTAAGTTTATTTTTTATTAGATAAAGGTCTATAAGTCAAGCTTAGTAGCAGACTTGAAATGGACAATTATATGGTTACATAGATGACAGATTTTTGTCTAATAAAGATCTAAGTGACTTAAGTTAATACTCTTCTTTTTTATAATTCATTTTCATGGTTAAAACTTTTATTTTGTCCAAAGAATGGACATATTTTAAGTAATGAATGCTACATTATATTATGTAATAGTTACTGTGATTGTGCTTTTCATTTACTGTTTGATCTGCACACAAGACACAACATAAATGAGTTGCTGTTTTATGTAGAATAAACTTTCCTGAAACTTGTGTATTTTGAAATATATTTCAGCAATGAAGTGTTAGGCTCAGTCAGAATACATTTACTGATATTAAAATGAGTGGATTATTTTCTTTGACAAAGTATCATTCTTTCATAATGAATGTGAATGAAAATGCATTGTAAATTGAAGGTCATGCAAATGTTAATTGTTTCTTCTAAGAAAGGGTGGATGAATAAAATGGAATGCTAGTTTTGTACTTTTTAAAAAAAAAAAAGATTTTATTTATTCGTGAGAGACACACAGAGGCTGAGACACAGGCAGAAGGAGAAGCAGGTTCCATGCAGGGAGCCCAAGGCGGGACTTGATCTCGGGTGTCCAGGATCATGCCCCAGGCTGAAGGCAGCGCCAAACCGCTGAGCCACCCAGGCTGCCCTAGTTTTGTACTTTTATGTGTGTGCATATATATTCTGATTTAAATTGGTTGTGGTGGCCCCATAATCCTCAGACCACCTCTCTGTGTGTGTTATGTGCACATTTCAGTTAAGGCTTTGTCATCCAGGATTATTCCTTTTTTACAAAAAAGCATTTATTGTATTTTTCTGATTATGAAGTAATGTCAAGAAATGTTTGAAAAGGAAGAATGATGATGTGAAGGTTTGACTTAAATATAAAAATGTACTACTAAAAATAATATGTGGAACTGGTGCAGAAATAAATAGATTAATCTAAAAATAGATCAGGATAGATGGGAACTTTAATATTTGATAAAAAGGACATCTTATACCTATATGAAAAGATGGATTAATCACATTGGTTTTGTAGTAGTTTTCTGTGCATTTGAATATGAGCATGTTATTCATGTTATTGAATGTTATGTTATTTCCTAACCATACATTAAATGAAAAAAATTAAAGCTATCTTATGATATCAGGTATTGGGACATATGAACAGATCAGTACATTTCAGATGGTAATTTTCATGTTTAGCCATTTTGGGGTTTGGTTTATCTGTTAAAACTGGAAAATGCTCCTATCTTATAACCTTGAAATACTGCTTCCAGTGATACAGTCTGGATACACTCTGGCATATGATATCAGAAGACATGTACATTCATTCTCATGAATAAATAAATAAAATCTTAAAAACAAACAAACAAAAAATGTAATAGCCTACTCTTGCTGGAAGTCTTACTGTAATAACATAGTCAATTAACATATTTGGTATGTTAAATGTATTATATACTATATTCTTACAATAAGCTATGCTAGAGAAAAAGGAAATCTTTTTAAGAAAATCATGAGGGGCACCTGGTTGGTTCAGTCAGTAGAGCATGTGACTCTTGATCTTGGGGTCATGAGTTTAAGGCTCACATGGAGATAGAGTTTAGTTAAAAAATATTTATAACGGGATGCCTGGGTTGCTCAGCAGTTGATAGTCTGCCTTTGGCCCAGAGTGTGATCCTGGAGTTCCTGGATTGAGTCCTGCAATGGGCTTCCTGCATTGAGCCTGCTTCTCTTTCTGCCTGTGTCTCTGCCTCTCTCTCTTTCTTTCGGTCTCTCGAGGATAAATAAATAAAATCTTAAAAAAAAAATTTATAAGAGAAAATACAATACTGTACTATATTTATCAAAAAAAGCTGCCCATAAGTGAAGATGTGCAGTTCAAACCAATGTCATTTAAGGGCCAGTACGTTATAGAGTGAGCAAATCATATACATAAAATAAAGAACAGTGTCTGGCTCAGAGTAAGCACTATATGTGTTAACTATTATAATTTGCAGCATTTTTGAAAAAGCAAAATGTTGGAAGCCACTTACATATCTATGTTTTGGAAAATGGAAAAATAAAATGTATCATTATGATACAATTAAATATTAGGTAACCATTAAGAAGATCTAGATCTTTTATAACGTGGACAGATCTCAGAAACAAGTTGAGTGAAAAGGGCCCATAAGTTTTAGAAACTTTGAGTATCACAGTATATCAAATGTGTAATTTTCAGTTAAAAGAATATTTATTTATTTTTTAAAGATTTTATTTATTCATGAGAGACACAGAGAGAAAAAGGGGCAGAGACACAGAGAGAGAAGCACGTTCCTCCAGGGTAGCCTGATGTGGGACTCGATCCTGGAACTCTGGGAACACACCCTGGGCTGGAGGTAGACGCTCAACCACTGAGCCACCCAGGCATCCCTAAAATAATATTTTAATACTGAAAACTACGGAAAAAAATTTAATAATTATAAAATTCTACTTCTATAACCCCAGATTCATTTATGAGCATGTCAGCTTGACATATATAGCTGTGAAGCTGAGTATTTTATTCACACTTGAAGAATTCTATTCTGCAAAAAAACCATTCACATAAATATGCCATGTTCTTAATGTGGAATAGTGGAAAAAGAGTGATGTAGATAAGTATATTTTGGCATGGAAGAACATGTCATTGAGGAGGAAAATGCCAAAATGAAAAGCTGTTTGAAAAATAAACCAATTTCATTAAAAATAAACAACAGGGGCACCTGGCTGGCTCAATCAGTGGAGCACTCGACTCTTGATTTCAGAGTCATGAGTTCGAGCCCCCATGTTGGGCAAAGAGATTACTTAATAAAGAATAAAGAAAAATGTTAAAAATAAACAGTGCCTGCTATTTTCAATTGCTGACCTTTACTATTCGCAAAAAATAAATTACTCTTTCTGGATAAAAATTTTTTAAGGAGTACAATATTAAATCTTGGTGACTTCCTGATGAAACAGAAAAGTTAAAATGGCTGGCCAGGACTTTTCAAGATACTCCCATCAACACCTTTTAATACACATCCATCTTATTGCTCTGATGTCTTTCTCATCCAGACGCAGTACCATTCGTAAATGAACATATATTCCATCTCGTGTTGTGGTATTCCTAATATCTGCCGCAGGCTCACTTCAGAAATTGGTGCCCAGTACTTTCTAGATTTGTTGTAGAAAAACTGTTTCTCTGGAGGTTTTTTTTTTTTTTTTTTTTTTTTTAAGATTTTATTTATTCATGACACACAGAGGCAGAGACATAGGCAGAGGGAGAAGCAGGCTCCATGCAGGGAGCCTGATGTGTGGGACTCTATCCCAGGACTCCAGGATCATGCCCTGGGCCAAAGGCAGGCGCTCAACTACTGAGCCACCCAGGCATCCCTGGAGCTTATTTATAATGAAACAGAAGTAATCTTTCTAATCTCTCCTGTATGATTGCCACCATAAACTTATAAATACGTCAAAGTATTAAAAGTCATAGATCCTAGTAAAACTTTGTTTCATTTCCATTTCATTTCGTATTTCTTACCAAGGAAATATTCGAAATAAACTTTAGGGGATCTCTGGGTGGCTCAGCAGTTGAGCATCAGACTTCGGCCCAGGGCATGATATGGGAGTCCAGGGATCGAGTCCCACATCGGGCTCCCTGCATGGAGCCTGCCTCTCCCTCTGCCTGTGTCTCTGCCTCTCTCCTCTCTGTGTCTCTCATGAATAAATAAAATCTTAAAAAAAAAAAGAGAGAGAAATAAACTTTAGAACAAAATATGACTTACGAGGCAAAAAATAAAACCCTGTGTGTGTGTGTGTGCGCGCGCGCGTGCGTGCTTAGAAAAATGCCTGGTAACAGCCATTACCTTTGATAGAAATCCAGTGCATTAGGAAGTAGCATTGGAGTGAATGGAAACTTCATGTTCTTTTGTATTGTTTACAATGTTTGCATGGAATATATATTTTTAATTAAAAATACTTTTTTGAAGTAATACATCATAGAAAATTTTGAGGTTAAAATCAAAAGAAGATTCTCATCATCAAGAAATAACCACCGTTATCCTCAACAAAGTAGGTTTAGAAGGAGCTTATCTCAGTAAATAAAGGCCATATATGAAAAATCCATAGCTAATACTATCGCCAATGGGGGGAAAATGGAGAGCTTTTCTTTTATAGTCAAGAACAAAATGGGGATGTCCACTCTCACAGCTTTTATTCAACATAGTATGGAAGTCCTAGTCCCAGTAATCGGACAAGAAAATGAAATAAAAAGCATTCAAATCAGTAAAGAAGAAGTAAAACTTTCACCATTTGCAGATAACATGATACTATATATTACTATGTATAGAAAACCTGAAAGACCACCAAAAAACTGCTAGAACTGATAAACTGCCTAGGTCTCTGCCTCTCTGTTTCTCTCTGTGTCTCTCATGAATAAATAAAATCTTTAGGGCAGCTCGGGTGGCTCAGCGCTGCCTTCAGCCCAGGGCCTGATCCTGGAGACCGAGGATCGAGTCCCACGTCCCCCTGCACATGGAGCCTGTTTCTCCCTCTGCCTGCATCTCTGCCCCCCTCCCTCTCTCTCTCTCTTTCTCTGTCTCTCATGAATAAATAAAATCTTAAAAAAAAAACTTTCTCCTCCTCTCTCCCCCCTCCCCACCCCTCCAAGCTTGCTGTCTCTCAAAGAAAACCACGCACAGACACACATACAAACAAACACTGATGAAAGAAATTGAAGATGACAAAGAAATGGAAAGACATTCCCTGCTCATGGATTGGAAGAACAAATATTGTTAAAATATCTATACTACCCAAGGTAATCTACACATTTAATACAATCCCTATCAAAATACCAACAGCAGACAGCCCGGGTGGCTCAGCAGTTTAGTGCTGCCTTTGGCCTAGGGCATGATCCTGAAGACCCAGGATCAAGTCCCATGTTGGGCACCCTGCGTGGACCCTGCTTCTCCTTCTGCCTGTGTCTCTGCCTCTCTCTCTCTCTCTCTCTCTGTGTGTCTCATGACACATGTGTCATATGTCTCATGTGTATATGTCTCATGAATAAAATAAATCTTTAAAAATAAAAAGAAAAGATATTTATGTGTATATGTCTCATGAATAAAATAAATAAAATCTTTAAAAATAAAAAGAAAAGATATTTTTTTTAAAAACAATTTTATTTATTTATTCATGAGAGAGGCAGAGAGAGGCAGAGACGTAGGCAGAGGGAGAGCAGGCTCCATGCAAGGAGCCCGATGTGGGACTCGATCCTGGGACTCCGGGACCATGCCCTGAGCCAAAGGCAGATGCTCAACCACTGAGCCATCCAGGTGTCCCAGAAAAGATATTTATAAAAAAAAAATACCAACAGCATTTTTCACAGAGCTAAAACAATCCTAAAACTTGTATGGAATCACAAAAAACCCTGAATAGCCAAAGCAGTCTTGAAAAAGAAAAGCAAAGCTTGGAGGCATCATAATTCTGGACTTCAAGTTATATTAAAAACTGTAGTAATCAAAATAGTATGTTACTAGGGCACCTAGGTTGGCTCAGTTGGTTAAGTGTCTGACTCTTGATTTCAGCTGGGGTAATTATCTCAGGGTCGTGAAATGGAGCCTGCTTAAAGATTCTCCCTCTCCCTATGCCCTCCCCACCACAGGTCTCATGTGCATGCACGTACACGTTCTCTCTAAAAAGAAAAGGACAAAATAGTATGGTACTGGGAAAAAATACGCATATAAATCAATGGAACAGAATACAAACCCAGAAATAAATCCACAATTATATGGTCAGTTAATCTTCAGTAAAATAGGAAAGAATACCCAATGGGAAAAAGACAGTCTCTCAACAAATGATGTTGGGAAAACAGGACTACTGTCTTATACCCTTCACAAAAATAAATTCAAAATGGATTAAAGACCTGAATGTGAGACCTGAAACCATAAAAATCCTAGAAGAGAACACAGGGAATAACTTCTCTGACATTGACCCTAGCAAGTTCTTTCTAGATACGTTTCCTGAGGCCAGGGAAATAAAAGCTGCTGCACAGTGAAGGAAACAGTCAATAAAATTAAAAGGCAACCTATGGAATGGAAGAAGATATTTGCAAATGACATATCCGATAAAGGGTTAGTATCCAAAATACATGAAGAACTTAACCAAAAACTGGAATAATCCAATTAAAAAATAGGCAGAAGACATGAATAGACATTTTTCCAAAGACGACAGATGGCCAACAGATACATGAGAAGATGCTCAGCATCACTTATCATCAGGGAAGTGCAAACCGAAGTATAATGAGATAGAACCTCACACCTGTCAGAATGACTAAAATCAACAGCATAAGAAACAAGTGTTGGTGAGGATGTGGAGCAAGGGGAACCCTCTTGCACCATTGGTGGGAACGTAAACTGGTGCAGCTACTCTGGAAAATAGCATAGAGGTTCCTCAAAAAGTTAAAAATAGTACTACCGTGTGATCCAGCACTTGAACTACTAAGTATTTGTCCAAGGAATACAAAAATACTAATCAAAGGGATATAGGCCCCCCAGTGTTTATAGCAGCATTATCTACAATAGTCAAAATATGGAAGCAGTCCACGGGCCCATTGACTGATGAATGGATCAAGAAGATGTGGTATATACTCAATGGAATATTACTGAGCCATAAAAAATAATGAAATTTGCCATTTGTAACAACATGGATGAAGCTAGAGAGTATAATACTAAAGTAAGTCAGGATGCCTAGGTGGCTCAGCGGTTGAGCCGCCTGCCGTTGGCCCAGGGTGTGATCCTGGAGTCCCAGGATCAAGTCCCACATCAGGCTCCCTGCATGGAGCCTGCTACTCCCTCTGCCTGTGTCTCTGCCTTTCTCACTCTGTCTCTCATGAATAAATAAATAAAATCTTTAAAAAAATAATAAATAAGTTAGAGAAAGACAAATACCATATGATTTCACTCATGTGGAATTTAAGAAACAAAACTGAGCAAAGGGAAAAAAAAAGCGGCAAACCAGGAAATTGATTCTTAATTATACAGAACAAAACCGATGGGTCGCCAGAGGGGGTGTTGGTGGGGAATTGGTAAAATAAGGCGGCTTTGATTAAGAAGTGTTCTTGGCATGATGTGCACCAGGGAATGTATAGAAATGTTAATCACTATGTTGTACACCTGAAACTAACATAACACAGTATGTTAAGTATACTAGAATTTAAGTTAAAACTTAAAAAAGTTCTTGATGGGACAGTAAAAGTTACCAGTTTTTTTTAAAAAAAGAGAACCACTACTAATATTTGGTATATAGCCTTCCACTCATCTGCAAATGTTTCCACAGAGTTGGTTTCATGCTATGTTTATGTACATATGTGTACGTTTTTTCATATGTCTATGTTTTATATATGTAGATATATGTATATAAAATATATATACATTGCAGAGAGAATGTGTTCTAAGAATTTTGTTATAACTTTGTGTTATAACTTGGGAGCTTAGTTCTTAGCGACTGCATATTTCATAGTTATTTGCCATTTATGTTGTTTCTAAATTTTATTCTGATATGATTTAAATTCAATTTTTTTAAACATAATGTCTCAGAATTTGTAAAGAGCTATAATTGTTCATGTTCTCTGATAACTTCACTTTTAGGGTTGTTCTAAGGAAACAATATGTGCACATAAATACTTATGTATTATATATGTAATTTTTTAAAAAATTTAATGAAAAGTCAGTGGAAGCTTTTTTTTTTTAAGGATTTTATTTATTTATTATTCATGAGAGACAGAGACATAGGCAGAGGGAGAAGTAGGATCTCTGCAGGGGCCCAATGCAGGATCATGACCTGACCCAAAGGCCAAGTGCCCTCACTGGAAGTTTAAGGCAGCGATTTTTATAAAACAAAATTGAAAATCCACATTGCCAGTAGTACCAGAGTGGTTAGGCAAACATGGATATTTTGATGTTGTTTCCACAAATATTTTTTTTTCTTTTAAAATTTATTCATGAGAGACAGAGATAGGCAGAGACAGGCAGAGAGAGAGGCAGGCTCCATGCAGGGAGCCCGATGTGGGACTCAATCCTGGGACTCCAGGACCACACCCTGGGCCAAAGGCAGGCACTAAACTGCTGAGCCATCCAGGGATCCCCTTCCATAAATACTTGTTAAAGGTTTTTAAACTATCAGTAGTTGGAAAATTGTATTTTATAAGAAAAATAGCATAGCATATCCACATACATTTTTAATTGTGGAAAAAGAGTGTTTAGGGGTGTTTAACACATTTTTTTTTTCATAAGTCTGTCTTGGACCATAAGCTGTTCTCTGCCTTAATCTGTACTGTGTTACGAGGGCATTTCAGCTGCAATATTTACTAGTTCATGGTAGTGATTAGTGGCATGGACTTTGATGTCAGGCTAGATTTGGGTTTAACCTCTTTTTTTTTTTTTTTTTTTTAGTTTTAGACTTTAAGCAATTTGTATACCCAAGTTGGGGCTCAAACCCAACATCGAAAATCGCATGCTCTACTGACTCAGCCAGTCACCCACCCTTAGATTTGGGTCTAACTTCTTTTTTTTTTTTTTTTAATTTATTCATAGAGACAGAGAGAGGGGTGGGGGCAGAGGCACAGGCAGAGGGAGAAGCAGGCTCCATGCAGGGAGCCTGATGTGGGACTCGATCCAGGGTCCCCAGGATCATACCCCAGGCTGTAGGCGGCGCTAAACTGCTGCGCCACCGGGGCTACCCTTGGGTCTAACTTCTCTCTGCAAGGGACAGTGATCCATTGTGAACTTGTTGATCTCTCTGAGCCTGTTTGTCTTGTGGAAACTGGGAATACAGGTTAATATTTGCCAAAGTCTAAGTTTCTTCAGTTAAGAGATTGGCAAAGTTGAGAAATTTTGATGTATGTCAGTGAGGATGTGGAAAAAATAAGTTATTCATACATTCTTGGAGGGAATATATATATTGATCAGCTCTTTTTTGAGATCTTAATCTGGCAATATCTGTCAGCATCACCAGTGCACATCACTTTGATGCAGTAATTCTACTCATAAGAATTTATCTTATGGATATGCTGAAATGCACAGGTGCACAAAACCATACAGTGATACTCAGGACAGCAAAAGAATGAAACATTCATTTATAAGAGATGAATTAGATAAAATTTGAGTACCATACAGTGAAATGCTCTGCAGCTACTGGAAAAATATGTAAACTTTATAACAGGGAATACAGTTGAAAATTATGTCTTCTCATCTCCGTTCCTCAGTGTATTCATAAATAAGCATATATTTTTAACTAGATTAATAGCATGCTGTTCTACACCTTTTTTCACTTAACAATCTTAACAATAATTCTGTATCTGTATGTACCAGAGCATCTTCATTACTAATAACTGGGTAGTATGTCATTGTATGGGTGTGCCATAATAGACTTAGCTTATTCTTTATCATTTATTTCCAATTTTCATTTCCTTTTTTTTTTTTAAGCCAGTCACATTTAGCAGTGGGGGGTTGTAAACCAACTTTAGTGACACTATTGTTAGTTAAGTTCTAATTAACCCATTACCATCAGACTAGCCTTTTAAAATTTTCTTATATAACCAAATACTCCAGTAAATTACCTTGGATGCTTTAGGTACACATGGGAGTATATTTGTATTCCCGAAACTGGAATTACTGAGTCAATGAGTATGTAAGTTTTGCACTACCTTTAATAATGTGTGAATGAAAAGGCAAGGCCCAGAATGTAGAGTGTGATGTGATCTCATTTGTTTTTTTATTTTTGTAAAGATTTTATTTTTAAGTAATCTTTGTACGCAGCGTGAGGGTTGAACTTAGACCCCCAAGATCAAGAGTTGCGTGCTTTACTGACTAAGACAGCCAAGCCCCCCAGTATGATCTCATTCATGTAAAAAATGGGAGGGTGGATTTAGAAAATATACTTGGAAGGATATAGTAGAATCAATTGATAGCGGCTGCTTCTTTGGAAGAGGACTGGGAATTTAGTTGAAAGAAAATTTAGTATGAACCTTTTACTGTTTGAATTTTCTATGATTGTGTACATTGCTTTTTCAGTTATAAAACTGATCAAAATAAAATGTGAGAAAACCAGGTAGTGGATAAATGTACTTTAATAATAAAGTACTTTACTTTATAAAGTACTTTACTTCAATAGTGGATAGATGTACTTTTAATTTTACTTCAATGCATAACGTCTTTCAGAGATTAGGAATTTGGTTATTAGGCTCTGTATGTACACATGAACGAGAAGTATAGTCACACATATATTGTGCCTTTTAAACTAAAGCATTCTCTGGCATTCATATAGTCATTTGACTTTCGTTTGCTTATTGTTGTGATATAAATTGAATATCTTTCCTTATAAAATGTAACAGCATTTTGTATTATAGTACTAAGTTTAAATAAGAAAGATAGTTCTAATGCAGTTGTATGCTCTGTCCCCAGTTAGAGATGTTTATGATTATTTCCGGGCTGTTCTGCAGCGTGATGAAAGAAGTGAACGAGCTTTTAAACTAACCAGAGATGCTATTGAGTTAAATGCAGCCAATTACACAGTGTGGTAAGTACCAGTCATCATTAAATGTCTTATGTTTTAGTTCAGATGGCTCTTTTTTTCCTTAACTTTGTTATCATCATAATAATTCACACTATGAGTTTTAAAGTCAGAGACTGAATAAAAAATGGCATTCTCTGCCCCCTTCCTTCTCACTACCAGGGTCCCACTCCCCAGAGATAAGAAATCTTAGCTGTTTTTCCTTAAGTTAACCTGCATATTAAATATGATGACCCCTATTTTATAGTATTTCAGAGTACATTCCTTTTAACAGATTGCCTTTTTTTTGTTTCATTTCGTTTTCTTTGTGCCACTAAGTAATTGTCTCCCAGGCTCTCTGATATGTGTAAAATGTGTCGTTACTACTGAACACAACAGGTAATCTTTCAGCTCCTTTTTTTTCTTTTTCACCAGTGTCAGCACTGCACATCTAGTCTCCAGCCCTTTCATGCATTTGATCCCCTGTCTCCAGACCCGACCTCTTTCTCTTTCTTCATTTATTCTCTTGTTTTATTGACCACATCCTTGAGTAGAAGAGAAATTATACAAGGATATGTGGGAAATCATTTGTGAGATTTTATATATTGAAAAGTGTCTTTAGTTTCTTCTCAATTTTCTTAGTAGAATTCTATTAGAAATCATTTTCCTTCAGAATTTTAAACCTCATTTTCTGTTTCCTTTAGCTTCTCTTGAGAAGATTCCTGTTATTTCATTTAAACCTTTAAGTAGGTCCAGAGAATTTTTTAATGTTTTTTCAATAATTTTGTTTCTCTTCCCTGTGTTTTTTCTTTCTGGAATGCTTTTTTCTTTAGTTGCACGTGGTACCTTTTTTATTGTTTTTTCCTATTTTCATTTCTTTGTCTTTTCATTTATGTTTGAGATATTTCTTCTGATTTCTGTTGACACTCAAAAATTTCTAATTTCCAAAGTTCTTTTTTGTTTTCTGAATATTTTTTAATAGCATCTTGTCTTTTATTTCATAGATGTGTGATATATTTTCATTTTTCTGTGTTCATTTTGGTCTTTTTCTTTCACGTAAATATTTTTCTCAAGTCCTTGACTCTCCTTTCAAACTTATAATAGAGGCAGGAAAAATCCTGATTGGAAGCTCTGTATGTGGCAGGACTTGTCAACTGGCGAGCTTCACTGTGAGGTTAGTGAGTTCTGGAGATGTGGCTGTTTGTGCAAAATCTTCACATGTCAGCAATTCCAGATCTCTTCTTGTGGCTAGTTTGTTCCTCCAAAGAAGAGTCATCTGATTATTGCCTGAGGAGTATATGTTTGGCTGCCATAGTTGTTGGGGTCAGGCAGGGGGGGAGATTGGTTAGGGGTGGGGGTTCTCAGCTGTTTTTAGTATATTAATGTTTTAAATTTCCCAGTTTCCAGTCCTTTTCCTCACCCTGTATTCCTCTGTGTCTGATACTCCTTTCTGCTTCAGATTTTTCCAGAGAGTAAAGCCAGCTGTGTCTTGCCAGGTTTTTAGAAAGAACCACAGTTATCCTCCTGTGTGTCTCCTTTTCTTTCACACAAAATGCTTCACTTCTGACATTTCTGGTCATCAAATGGCTCTGGTGTTTCTCCTACGAGGCAGTTCTCTCTCATACCAGCTGTGTGTCCTACAATTTAACTCAGTTCTGACATTGTCCACCAGACATTGTCTAACTACCTGACATTGAGATAATATCAGACTGCACTGGTTAAGGGCTCAGTCTTGTAAAACTGCCCCCAACTCAGATGCTAATTGCAAATCCAGTTGTCACCTAAGCTTCTAACTAGTGGGCTATAAATCAGCCCCATGACCCTTTCCTAGGGTTCAGTTAATTTGCTGGAGTGGCTCACAGAACTCAGGAAAACCATTGCTTATGTTTACCAGTTATTAAAGGATGTGATAAAAGGATACAGATGAAGACATGTATAGGGCAAGGCCTGATGAGAGGGTCCCAAGTTCAGGATCTTTTGTCATTGAGGAGGGTATGTTCTCTCCTAGAACATGGATAGGTTCACCTACCTAGAAACTCCAAACCCCCTTGTATTGGGGTTCTCTGGAGGGTCCCTTAAGTAAGCATGATCAATTATTAACTGTTTCTAGTCTCTCTCCCCTGTCCAGACAGTGGGAGGTGGGACTGGTAATTCCAAGCTTCTGATAAGGTTTGGTCTTTGTGGTGACTAGGAGCCATCTAAGCAGCCACCCAGAGTAGCCTCAATAGAATAATTTTGTGCTCATTTTTTTTTTTTTTTGAGATTTTATTCATTTGGGAGAGCATGTACAAACATGAGTAGGATAAGGGGTAGAGGGAAAGAGAGAAGCAGACTCCACGCTAAGCAGGAGCCCGATGTGGGCTGGATCTCAGGACCCCAGGATCATGACCTGAGCCAAAGGCAGACTTGGCAGGCTTAACCACTGAGCCACCCAGGTGCCCCGCTTTTAGTGCTCTTCTCACTTAGGAATTCCTGAGTGTTTCAGGAGTGCCAGGAATCAGGTGCAGAGACCTATATATATTTTTTCTGTTACCTCACACCAGACTAGTAGATTCCATCACCTCTCTGATTAAGTTAGGGGAGGGATCTTGGCTGCTAAGGGCTCTTGTAGATTTTACACTGTTCTTAACCCCATCTTTGATGCCCAATTTTGGGGATACCTAACACCTGATTTCTGAACCTTTCTTTCCTGTTGACAGGTTTTTAGCACTTTGTTTTTCAAAGTCCATTAAAACTTGTCTGTCAACTTACCATTTTCCATAATTTTGTTGACCTCTTCTAGTTGCTGTGGTATCCCTTGACTTATTACCCCCTAATTCTCTTTGTCTTTGTGCATTTATACTGTTCTTCATTTCTTTACTATCATTTTTGTGGGGTTTTATTAGGGTGTCAGGATAAACTCATCCAATTAATCTACCGTGTTTCACTGGAATTCTTAGTATGGTATTCTATTATCTTATATGTCTGATAAGCACTTTCTTATCTTTTAAGAGATTCCTGACTGTACGTAACACAAAGTAACTTAGGATGCATTTTAAAATTTCCTAAGTTTATGTGCTAGTTTTTTAAAGGCAGTTAGTTATACCTGATAACATTACTCATCTAAACCAAGCTGCTTATGTCCATGCTTTATGAAATCTAATTTTCCTTAAACTAATAAAATAGAAAAATACTGTTATCTGTCCTAGTTAGCATTTCATTTTAAAAGATAACTTTTAAAGCAGCTGTTTTTCTTTTGTTATACATTGAGTTGGAAATTTTGAAGTAAAAATAGACCAGAACTAATAATCATGTTTTTAGAGAAAAAGTTTTTTAATGATTTGATTCTACCTATGAAGACATTAAGAGAAACTTGTTTCATTTATAAATAGCGTATTTGTGGTGGCTCTAAAATTAAAATATTTGATAATGTTTGTAATGGAATTAATTTATTATATGAATATTAAATCTAAACAAGCTGTACCATATAGGGAAATATTATAAGGAAAGAGAGGTGTTTGATTCTCCTATAATAGAACACTGGTAATCAGAGTGTTACCTGAAAATAATCATTAGTTGTTTGTCTTTTTCTCCTCTCTCAACATTTGTTGCATTTCACTATTTTTACTTCAAATTGCTTGATTCTTCCAATCACAAGATAGTTGTATGAATTTGGACAACCATACACAGTTACATTACTAAATTATTGGTTATATAGAATACCTACCAACAAAAGAAGTGTGTCTGTTTTAGTTTTATCAAATATTGTGGTAGGCAGTTTATATGGATTAATGAGAAAATGCTTGATGCTTGCTATAGGCATTTTCGGAGAGTTCTCTTAAAGTCACTTCAAAAGGATCTGCATGAAGAAATGAACTACATCACTGCGATAATTGAGGAACAGCCTAAAAACTATCAAGTTTGGTAAGATGAAAATAGAAAGGAAATATGTCACTATGCAAATATTACCTGCCCATTGGGTGATGAGATTATAGGGAATTGTTTGTTTCTTTATAATTTTATCACTTTGTATTGGAGTTAATGTTACCTGTCTCATAGGATTGTTATGAGGATTTTTTTTTTAAAGAATGTATTTATTAATGAGAGACACACAGAGAGAGAGAGAGGCAGAGACACAGGCAGAGACACAGGCAGAGACAGAAGCAGGCTCCATGTAGGGAGCCCGACGTGGGACTCGATCCCAGGCCCTGGGCTGAAGGCAGCGCTACACCGCTGAGCCACCAGGCTGCCCTGTTATGAGGATTAAATGAGATTTTCTTTTAAGAGAGCGAGAGAGAGAGAGAGAGAGAGAGAGAGAGAGAGGTGGGTCCAGAGGTAGAAAGAGAGAGACAGAGACTCTTTTTTTTTTTTTTCTTTTTGGAGACAGAGACTCTTAAGCAGCCTTCACACCCACCCAGCAAGGAGCCCCTGGATTTCATGACCCTGAGATCATGACCTGAGCCGAAATCAAGAGTCAAACACTTAACCAACTGAGCCACCCAGGCACTCCTAAATGAGATAATTTTATGTTTAGTGCTTCAAGTGGTGCCTAACTTCTAGTTAACACTCAAATATGTGTGCTGCTATTGTTATTTAAAATTTTGACATTAGCATATAATACTGGTGGAAGATTTTTGAGTAAAGAATCTGAAAAATGTTTTCTTTCTTTTTTTTTTTTTTTTAAATGTTTTCTATCCAGTATGTTATAAAAAGTGGTTTTCTGGTATTTGATCTTTCATTCGTTTATTCAAACTTTTTTTATTGATGCTAGGGAGACAAAGATGAGCTACACAGTCCCAACAGGAAAAGCAGATAATAAAGCCAGTTCTTTTACAGTGCAGTGTGAAAACTGCAATGGTGTACAGTGTTTTACAGAGGTATTTGTTCTAGAAACTAAGCCTTAAATTACTATAGACAAAACCATAGCGATTATTATGGGTGAGGGGAAAAGAACACAGTGGGGAAAAAGGAGGCATTATGGAGCAAGAGGACAGAGAACAAATAGGAAAGAAATAGAGTTTGAATGGTACCAGCATATAGTGAGCACTCCTTGAATGGAAGCCGCTGTAGTTGCTGTTATTTTGGATGTGGAGGAAGAGGTGGTGGTACTGGTGAAGGTTAGCCTGACATGCCGAAGGACCTGATCCTGAGTTTTTCCTAAATTACAGAGTTTACCAGGAACCTAGAAAAATAAATTATTACTAATGTTCATTAACTTGGAAGATTTCTGAAATAAATTCAGAAGACTTTTCCTCTAGGATCTTCCTCTTGGTAGTATCTTGCTGTCTTTTTTTTTTTTTTTTTTTTAATTTTATTTATTCATGAGGGACACAGAGAGAGAGAGAGAGAGGCAGAGACACAGGCAGAGGGAGAAGCAGGCTCCACACAGGGAGCCCGACGTGGAACTCGATCCTGGGTCTCCAGGATCACGCCCTGTGCCAAAGGCGGCGCTAAACCGCTGAGCCACCCAGGCTGCCCTCTTGCCATCTTAATATTGTATAAGATGAATTTTTAAGTTTTCTGTGCATGTAGAATATGTCATTCATTAAACATGAAATCTTTCCCCTTTTCCCATCACTCCTACTCAATTTTAATATATTGAATACTAATGAAATTTTTTTGAATTTTTTTAAAGTCTTACTGAGATATAACTCCCATATCACACCATTTACCTATTTATTTATTTAGTAAGCTCTACACCCAATGTGGGGCTTGATAAACTTATAACTTGTCATAGCTACTTGCCAAAGTAGAAGTGAATTCAGATTTGCCCACGAGTTGGTGGAATGAGCAGTTGCTTGTATGGTGATGCTGTGGACTTAAAAACTGAAAGCTTATTTATAATCAGAGGAGCTTTTATACTTGATTAAGTAGTATCACATTTCCTATAGTCTCATTATGCCATCTGGGAGTGTTTCAGATTCTTTGACAGGATTTTGTGGTTGTCAAAAGATTACTTCAGATTTAGCTTGAAATTAATCTTCCTTAAAACTAAGTATCTAATTTCATTTTATACACAAATCACTGTTTTATGTTTCTCAACTGTTCTTACTTAGCGTTCTGGAATTTTTCCCTCCTAATGTTTCTCCTTTGTACCTTTTCTCTCCAGTATAGAGAGAATTAGTGGTGAATTTCTGTTTTTTGAGTTTTCCTCCACATCGCAGAGTACAACACACGCAGTTGATACTTCAGTTCTTGGACGCATTAACACAAAAGTTCTTTCTTCTCCCTGCTTTAGGCATCATAGGCGAGTATTAGTGGAATGGCTAAAAGATCCATCTCAGGAGCTTGAGTTTATTGCTGATATTCTTAATCAGGATGCAAAGAATTATCATGCCTGGCAACATCGACAATGGGTTATCCAGGTATGGCCTTTCTTGTTACAATATTTTTCAGATTATGTTTTAACTGGATTAAATAATTAAAATTACTGTTGAATTATAAGTATACTCCTGAACTGAAATATACATATAGATCGTTACAAACAATATATAATGACTAAGAAATATTAAGACACTTATTTAAGACCTGACATCCTTCATGTTGATTAATCTTAGAATCTCTCATTGTAAGTATTGTAAGTAATTAAAGAAGAATAATAGCAACTTTTGTATTTCTTTTTTTGTTTGTTTTTTTTAACTTGTATTTCTTAGATTGAATTTGTATCACATCTTATATTTACTAGCAAATTGAATAGGAAAGGTAGTTGTAATCTGTTAATACAGCTGTTATTTTAATTAACAAGGGCATGGTACCTATTGGGGTTTTTGCATACATAAACTTTGGAATACAATTTTACAGTCATAATTTTATTTCTGCCCACTTGCTAAAATTTTAGGCTAAACCCTGAATAGAAGAGAATAGTTGTAACTCCCACTCTGGGCATTTTATGTATTCCAGCAAACAATTCTAGTGTTGTTTCCTATGAATTTTTTCCAGTGATTGCTACTTTGTATACTATTCTTTATATCAAGAGTAGCTCACAAATTTTTTTCTTACTTAAAAATTTAAACTTTTCTGGATTTCATTAAAGGCATACATTTTCTAAAGATACTTGGTATTTTTGTTTTTCATGAAATTCTTTTTATTTGTTTATATATATATATATTTTTAAACAGTTTTTTTTTTTTTTTTTTTTAAGATTTTATTTATTTATTCATGAGAGACACAGAGAAAAAGGCAGAGACACAGGCAGAGGAAGAAGCCGGCTCCAGGCAGGGAGCCTGATGTGAGACTCGATCCCAGGTCTCCAGGATCAGGCCCTGGGCTGAAGGCGGCACTAAACCACTGAGCCACCCGGGCTGCCCCTATATTTATTTTCATATTTATGTAAGGGATCAAATGAAGAGATCAAATCAGTATATAAACATCTCTCCCATTCTCTAAAAGGCAGTTTTGCATATCTTGTGTAGCCCTTGTTTGCTTAATAAGCTGTTTCATTAAAGTTGAATAATAAAGAGATTTAAAACAATATATTTTTTAAAGATTTTATTTATTTATTCATGAAAGACACAGAGAGAGAGAGGCAGACACAGGCAAAGGGAGAAGCAGGCTCCATGCAGGGAGCCCGATGTGGGACTCGATCCCGGGTCTCCAGGATCAGGCCCTGGGCTGAAGTGGCACTAAACCACTGAGCCACCCAGGCTGCCCTTTCCCATAGTTTTTAAATTAAAATAACCTTATAATGTAAAAATTTGTATTTAAATCAAGCTGTTTATATTTCTCCACATGTATTTTAATGTCACTTTATCATATATATGCATTCTTAATACTTCCTTTTTACTTAATATTCTGTATTCCTATCAAATCCACTGAATTACTATACTATAATTAATCATTTTCTGAGTTTAATTTTTTTTCCCCCTCTAAATTTTCACCTTAAATAATGCATAAGCATTTAGTTACCTAAGCCTGTGATTTAGTCTTTTAGAGTAATTCTTCGGTCTGTTTAAATAGTATAAACATGCCTCTTGGTATATAAATTGTTCATAAGAACATGACACTGAGGAGGATCCCTGGGTGGCTCAGTGGTTTAACGCCTGCCTTCGGCCCAGGGCATGATCCTGGAGTCCCAGAATTGAGTCCCGTGTCGGGCTCCCTGCATGGAGCCTGCTTCTCCCTCTGCCTGTGTCTCTGTCTCTGTCTCTGTGTGTTTCTCATGAATAAATAAATAAAATCTTTAAAAAAAAAAAAAAAAAAAAGAAGATGGTACTGAATCATAGGCCACTTTGCTCACTCTTCCTTATTTTTTTCCTTCTTTGTGACCATCCCTTTGTCTTTGATGACTTCTTTTCCCCTTCATTTCCTTGACCTGCAATTGTCACTTTCCTCCAAATATGTGATAAGTTCTACATCTTCAGTTCTGCCTAGCTTAGCTGAAATTTTATTTATTTATATTTTTTATTAAAATGGGACATTTCTAGGGGCACCTGGCTGACTCAGAGGAGCATGTGTGACTCTTTCTTGGGGTTATGAGTTTGAATCCCACGTTGAGTATGGAGTTTACCTAAAAATAAAATATTAAAAAAAAATGTGACATTTCTAATTGGGTATTTTTTATTTTCTCTTAGGAATTTAAACTTTGGGATAATGAGCTGCAGTATGTAGACCAACTTCTTAAAGAGGATGTGAGAAATAACTCTGTATGGAACCAAAGATACTTCGTAATTTCTAACACCACTGGCTACAATGATCGTGCTATATTGGAGAGAGAAGTCCAGTTAGTAATCTCCTTCACTTGTTCACTCATTAAATGAATATTTGTGTGCCTATTATGTCTAAGGCATTGGGGACCCAACAAAGATAAAGACTGGCCCTGATCCTGCCCTCCTTGAACTAAGAGGATAGAATGCTTAGATGAAATCTCTAACGCCAATTTATAGATACTATAATATACCTCTACATTGTAATGTCTTAAGTTTCTTGAAATATTGTTGTTACCACAGATTGAAAAGAAATCAGCTTTATTTTAAAACTATCGCACTAAATTCTGCTGCCCTTTAGATAATAGCCCCCAGGTGCCATTTTCTTCTGTGCAGGGTTTGGTGGGGGGATGTCCTGTACACTGTATGTAGAATGTTTAGCAGCATTCCTGGCCTTTACGTCCTGTCAGGATGTAACAGCAGGAATCCCCTCCCCTCAAGTTATGACAAACAAAAATGTCCCTATACATTGCCAAATGTCCCCTGTGGGGTAAAACCATCCCTATTTGAAAACTACTGCTTTAACATACAAAAAGCTGTTATAAGCGCTAGAATTCTTTGAATTAGAATGAATATTAATATCTATACACATTAATAGCCACTTCTTTTCTGACTTTGTTTTTTTCTGTCTTATATTTGAGCATATTTATTGTTTTTATAGACTGATGACAACACAGTCATAATTTGAATTACAAAAGTAAAACAAGGGGCACCTGGCTGACTCAGTAGAGCATGCAACTCTTAATCTCAGGGTTGTGAGTTTTAAGCCCCACATTGGGCCTAGAACTTTTAAAAAGTTAAAAATAAATATTACAGCTCCTGGGAATAGCTGATTTTTACAACTGTCTGCCTTCATCACCCTTTTTATTACTTCTGCTTAGGTCAGGCCAGCTAGCTTATCTTTTAATCTGTTCTATATAGGGTTCTGGTGATTTACATTAAAAAGGAAGAAAGGTCATAATCCAGGGTCCTACATTAACTTTCTGCTCCATGCTTCTTTCAGAAGCAGCCAAATACCCCTCAAGCATGTTTCATGCTTTCTTTTTACTGCTCTGCTCTTCAAAGTTGCACTAATATGATAGTCACTAGCCACATATGGCTACTTAAATTCAAATTAATTAAAATCACATAATTCCATTCCTCAGTTGTATGAATCACTTCTCAGGGGTTCAGTACCCACGTGTGGCTAATGACTACTATATTGGGCAGCACAGATAACATTTTCATCATCCTAGCAAGTTCTGTTGAATAGTATTGATCTGAGGGATAACTGTGAACTTACTGAAATTATTTTATTCTTTTTTAAAAATATATTTATTTATTCATGAGAAACACGGCGCAGAGACATAGGCAGAGGGAGAAGCAGGCTCCATGAAGGGAGCTGGACCTGGGACTTGATCCTGGGTCTCCAGGATCACGCCCTGGGCTGAAGGCAGCGCTAAACTGCTGAGCCACCTGGGCTGCCCAATTTTATTATTCTTAAACCTAAATACTGGGGCTTTAGTGGGGAAAATTCAGACTCATTATCCAGCCCTCTATAAATTACTTTTTTTTTTCATTTAGGATTGGTATTGTGTCATGAGGATTAGAACAAAAATATTCTGAAGGAAATAAAGTGTCATCCTTAAAAGAATTCAATAGCTTTCTTGCCAAAAGATAGAATGCTTCAGGTTATTCCTTGAATTAACCCACTAATAATTAGGGATTTCAAATACCACATATTCTTTATTTACTATAGCATACTTCATTAGGTTAGGTTTAACAAGATACTTCAACGTTGAGTATGAAGAGTGAAACATGGAAACTTCTCATAGCCTTCAAAGGCAAAATCACTGGTTTTCTGTTACTAAATAGAAGCAGAAATAGGAATCTAAGAGTTTTACAGGGGTGCCTGCTGGCTCAGTTAGTGGGACATGAGACTCTCTTGGTCTGGGTGTCATGACTTCGACCCCATATTCACTGTAGAGATTACTTAAAAATAAAATATTTTAAAAATTGTTTTAAAAAAGTCTAAGAGTTTTCCATAATTAAGGTTTGTCAGTACCACTAAGATAGGCAAAAAAAAAAAAAAAAAAAATTTAAAATGCAAAGAGCGTGACGCCTGGTGGCTCAGCAGTTGAGTCTCTACCTTTGGCTCCAGTCATGATCCTGAGATCCTGGGATTGAGTCCTACATTGGGCTCCCAGGAGGGAGCCTACTTCTCCCTCTGCTTATGTCTCTGCCCCTCTCTCTATGTGTCTCTCATGAATAAATAAATAAAATATTTAAAATACAAAGAGTAGCTGTAGTTAACTAGAATTTAACTAAATTTTTTAACTCTAAAGAATATGGATTTACCTGATTATTTTCTTTTTCCTTTTATTATAAAAGTAATGCAGTCTAGTTGTAGGGGGAAATTGTACTGAATTGCATAAATTTAAACATCAAAATCTCTTACTCTCTCTCTCTTCCCATACCCCATTCTTTAGAATGAGCTACATTAGTGTGGGTCCTTCCAAACCTTATTAAGTATGTTTGCGAACAGGTATGCACAGCAACCTAGGCAGTGGTATTATGCACATTGTTTTATTTTTTTCATTTAATATATCATGGCCATATTTCCATGAGTACTACTGGTACTGTTAATAATAGTTACCATTTATTTATTTTTAAAAGATTTTATTTAGAGAGAGAGGGAGAGAATCTATAGCAGATTCTGCACTGATTGTGGAAACCAACACAGGGCTCAATTCCACGACCTTGAGATCATGACCTGAGCTGACATCAAGAGTTGGATGCTCAACCAACTGAGCCACCCAGGTGCCCCACCCATTACCACTTATTAAGCATTTACTACATGCCAGGAATTCTTATTTAATTTTTATAACAACACTGTAAGATATCAGATGAAGAATTTGAGGTTCAGTACCATTCTATAATGCACCTAAGAGCACAGAGATAATAATTGATAGGACTAAGATTAGAAGCTAAGCAGTCTGGAGCACCTGGCGGGCTCAGTTTATAGAGCATGCAACTCTTGATCTTGGCGTCGTGAGCCCATAGGGTTGTGACTTCAAGCCCCATGTTGAGTGTAGAGACAACTTAGAAAAACAAAACCAAAACAAGCTAGGCACTCTGACCTCAAAGTGTATATTTTAACCATTAAGATAGATCATGCCTTAGTGCATATGTATGTGGATAAAATTCTGTAGGTATTGCCAAAATGAGATTAAGAATCTCTACAGGGATGGCTGGCTGGGTCAGCTATTGAACATCTGCCTTCAGCTCGTGGTGTGATCCCGGGGTCCTGGGATTGAGTCCCACATCGGGCTCCCTTCATGGAGCCTGCTTCTATCTCTGCCTGTGACTCTGCCTCTCTCCCTGTCTCTCATGAATAAATAAAATCTTAAAAAAAAAAAAAAAGCCTTCTACAATGATTAATAAAGACATGCAGGGACATAGTTTGAAAAATAACTGGAAACATTAGATCATGTAAAAATAGTCAGAAAAAACCTTTTCATAATGCTGAATGAGTTTATCATTATAGTAGTCCCCCCCTTACCTGCAGCTTTGCTTTCTGAGGTTTCAGTTACTCACAGTCAAATGTGGTCCAGAAACATGTGATCCTCTGATGACCCTGTGTATGGTGAGACATTATTAGGTAGTATAACTTAAGGCTACATCACAATGCCTGTCATTCACCTCACTTCATCTTATTATTTAGGCATTTCATTATCTTAAATCATTACAAGAAGGATGAGTTACAGTCTCGTAAGATATTTTGAGGGGTGCCTGGGTGGCTCAAGCAGTTAAACATCTGCTTTCAGCTCATCCGGTCATAATCCCAGATTGCTGGGATCAAGCCCCATGTTGGGCTCCCTTCTCAGCAGGGAGCCTGCTTCTTCCTCTCCCACTCCCCCTGCTTGCACTCTCTTTCTCTCTCTCTCTCTCTCTCAAATAAAATCTTTTTTTAAAAAAAGGTATTTTGAGAGAGACTACATATAACTTTTATTACAGTGACTATATTATAATTGTTCTATTTTATTCTTAATCTCTTAGTGTGCCAATAAATTAAGCTTTTTCATAAGTATGTGTATAGGAAAAAACATATATAGAATTTGATACTCTGTGATTTCAGGCATCTACTGGGCATTTGGGAACCTATCCTCTGTGGAGAAAGAGGGACTACTATACTCTGAAAAAAATGCTGTCCTAACAGCTCTGCAATAATATCAAGATTACTGAACTTTAGTCAGTGACTTACTCAGTTGAGCAAGTCTGTAGTAAAGCTAAATTCTGGTATTCCCTTGGAATTTGTTGTAATTAGATCTAAATTATACTTAATCTGGTTAAAGGGAAGAGAAAGGGAGTGTCCATTTTGACTGGTTATCACATCATAATTAGTAATCTTGTTTTAGAACATAAAAAGTACACATTTGTGTTGATTTCTCATTTTTATTCTTTGTCTATACAATTTCCATGCTATTTATTATTACAGCTCCTAAGATTATGTAGTTCTCCTTTTTTAATGACTCAGGATTTGTTGGGCATAAATAGACCTTAGGCTCTTTGCCAAGATTGTTTTACCAATAAAAGTAAAACCTCTTGTTTTAGCTGCCATTTTCTTCAAAGAGAAAGCCTAAATTAAAGGAAATCTCCCACATCAGTTCATTTTCCTGTTGTAAATTGAGCCTTTGTGTTAGTTAGGTATCCTTTCCTGAATTGGTTACAAATTTACAGGAAGGAGGAACAATGTAACTATGAATTGAAAAACTGCAGACTTGAAGGATTCTCTCTAAATTAGATATGACCTAGACCTAGTCACAGCCCACTAAGATAGATGAAAGCACATATCCAAGCTGTGCCACAGTCTTATTAAAACTATTTCTAATTATTCCACTGCTCTTAAAATTTATATACATATTTCTTTGTGGTCTTTTTCTTGTAGGTACACTCTGGAAATGATCAAACTAGTACCGCATAATGAAAGCGCATGGAACTATTTGAAAGGGTAAGCAATAGTTTTGGATTATTTTATATAAAACCCACCTATTGATGTGATGTATCATGGAATATGTTCTGTTAATTAGGTTCCAAAAGGATACTAAAGAATTTTCCATTTTTCTGGGTCTAAGAGAAGTAGACCAGTGTAAGATGATAACACCCAAGAACAGTGCCTTCTATCCTCTTCACCTCCCAAGCACATACCAGCACAGTTTTTAGAATAGTCCATGGCTAAACAGTAATACAATTAGAATTGTATTTATGAATCCTATAGTGTTTATGTCAAGGAATGGGATATACACAGCTTCTATTTAGCTCAGGAGCATAGTAAAGACAAAACAAACTATTTAAAAGCAGATTGCACAGATGCATAGCCAGCCTTTCTATTTTCAATTCTAGAGATCTCCTTTTACAAATTTCATTCCTTAAATTGACAAGGTTTCACTCGAGTGGCCACTGATATAATCAGGCTCCTTTTTTAGCTTAGAGGTCTCCCTGGAAACCAGGCCCAAAAAGCATAAAGTTTGGAGCCCAGTCACATTTGGAGATGAATCCTATAAGATCTGGAGAGCTATAAGCTATAAAGAACCATCTCAAGAAGAAGCAGAAATATCTCTCCTGTTTTCTTCCTTTGTAATTTCAAGATGATGGTTTATTTTCTGATTTAATTGTGTGTGTTGCAGTTTGAGTTATAAATGATCACTTTTAAGTTTCATTATTTTTAACTAATTGTACTCAGCTGAAAATTATCCATAATAAAACTTACATAATTTAAAAAATTCATTTAGTTTTAATTTCATTTAAAATAAGTCTCCTCTGGGCAGCCCAGGTGGCTAAGCGGTTTAGTGCCACCTTCAGCCCAGGGCCTCATCCTGGAGACCCAGGATTGAGTCCCACGTTGGGCTCCCTGCATGGAGCCTGCTTCTCCCTCTGTGCCTCTGCATCTCTCTCTCTGTCTTTCATGAATAAATAAAAATTAAATCTTTAAAAAAAAAAAGTCTCCTTTTGTTCATGTTACAGAGGTCATCTTTCCTTAATCTATTATTTTTGTTCTTCCTTCTCAAAATTGAGAATAATCTTTTTTTAGGATTTTACAGGATCGTGGTCTTTCCAGATACCCCAATCTGTTAAGTCAGTTACTTGATTTACAACCAAGTCACAGTTCCCCCTACCTGATTGCCTTTCTCGTGGATATCTATGAAGACATGCTAGAAAACCAATGTGACAACAAGGAGGACATTCTTAATAAAGCATTAGAGGTAAGCCAGTAGAACTCTGCTCTCCTTGGTGTCTCAGAATTCAGCCTCCCCAGTGCCACTATATTCATGCCCTTTTCAGTGTGTTCACTCAGGAGTTCAGCTCAGGTCTATAAAACACACATCACCAGTGAGCATGATAAATAATTATAATGATATCTCTCATTTGAACATGATCTTAGTTTAACTGTTGACTCAAAAGCATTTGCCCTAGAGATTGATTTACATATGATCTTTAAAGAATTTTTGTTTTTCATTTTCAGTTGTGTGAAATTCTAGCTAAAGAAAAGGACACTATAAGAAAGGAATATTGGAGATATATTGGAAGATCCCTTCAAAGCAAACATAGCACAGAGAGTGACCCACCAACAAATGTACAGCAATAACACCATCTGGAAGAACTCGATGGAATGCTTTTATTTTTTTAAGAGACTCTAATGCAGGAGTTTAAAGCGATCATTCCCTTTGCCTGTGGTGCAAAATGTGCATTGCACAGGTATTGCTTTTTAACAGAACTAAGTGTGATGCTCTTTGGGTGCTGCTGCTATTCAGACTAGTAATTGATTCTTTTAAAGCAAAGTAATTTGAGGGGAGGGAAAAGAAAGTCCCATGAAGGAACTTTTGTAGTATTATCAACATTTACTCTAATCCCTTAGCATCAGCTCCTCCCTAAAGAGTATATGTGTCAGGATTTGCAGCATTAATGAAAGCAGGTAACTTGTATGTAATGGATATAAGGTAACTTAAATTTGGGTTCAGGAAGCAGGGAATGTAACTGTTACATTAGAGCTGCTATGCCACACTCACAGTATCTTACTATCACTGTAACCAACTAATGCCAAAAGAATGGTTTTGTAATAAAATTATAGATGTATCCTAAAACTTGACATAGTAGTTTGTTTTTGTTTTTTTTTAATAGTATTTTTGTACGATGGATGTTGTCTCAGCTTAGAAAAAGCCATTGAGAAAGAAAATATTGTCATAAAACTACAGAAACATGATCTCTCTCTCTCTTTTTTAAAAATTTTATTTATTTATTCATGAGAGAGGCAGAGACACAGGCAGAGGGAGAACCAGGCTCCCCCAGGCAGCCTGATGTGGGACTTGATCCCGGGATTCCAGGAACATGCCCTGTGCTGAAGGCAGACGCTCAACCGCTGAGCCACCCAGGCATCCCAGAAACATGATCATGTTAAAGGAAATGTTATTAGAAGGCAAATTAGTCAGTTCCTGACTTCAACAAGGTCTACTCAAGGTAGTTTAGACCTACATGGTGAGATGAGCACTGGATGTTAGATATTGGCAAATTGAATTTAAATAAAATTTTTTAATTTTTTTTTTTTTTTTTTAATTTATGATAGTCACACAGAGAGAGAGAGAGAGGCAGAGACATAGGCAGAGGGAGAAGCAGGCTCCATGCACCGGGAGCCTGACGTGGGATTCGATCCTGAGTCTCCAGGATCGCGCCCTGGGCCAAAGGCAGGCACTAAACCGCTGCGCCACCCAGGGATCCCTAAATAAAATTTTTTAAAAGATAGTTTAGACCTATAGGATTTATTAAGGTATATAGATAACTCACAGAATAATTGCCTGATCATTCAGAAATATATCCCAAAACCACACTACAGAACTGGGACATCAAACTGCTGTTGCCTGTTCTAGGATCAGGAAACTGCTGAATGAGGCTACCAGTTCTAGGACATTCCACCTCCACCATATTGCATGTGAGTACATCTGCTTCCTTTCTCGCGTAATGCAGCTCCAAATTAAAGGCTCACCCACTTTAGTGCATTGGATTGGAAGTAACCTAAATGACATCTAAAACTAACTGCAAAGGAATCTGGAAAATACAGTTTATAGCTTTCTAAAATCCAGGAAGACATGCTCAAATGGAGTTAGTTCAGATGTTGAACAAGTTAGTTCTCTATACCTACATATAATCTCACTTTATCAGCAAAGAATTTTTCAATGTTTAAAGCATCAAACTATGATTAAAGAGCTCTATATAGGGTGGAATAGGCTTCTGAAGAATTTAGGAAATATTTTTCAGATTTTATAGGATTTTGCTGTTTTTAGACTCAAAAAATCTGATTTTCTATTTAAAATTGTCATACGAAGTATTCTTATGCAGATTATTTATTTATTTATTTTTAATTTATGATAGTCACACACAGAGAGAAGGGCAGAGACAGGCAGAGGGAGAAGCAGGCTCCATGCACCGGGAGCCCAACGTGGGATTCGATCCCGGGTCTCTAGGATCGTGCCCTGGGCCAAAGGCAGGTGCTAAACCACTGCGCCACCCAGTGATCCCCTTATGCAGATAATTTAAAAGGTGTCCTAAGGAACAAAAACTGTACAGACAAGTTACAAGATAGCATTTACTCTCAGAAACTACCTCATCAGTGTCCCAGAATTGGTTGAATTCAAAGTTGCTGACTTAACAAAGCTCATCAAGACTGTTTAATAAAAAGCATAATATACATTGAGAAATGTAACTGAAGTAGACCAAACAGTTGCATCAGCCTCATCACTTAGCATTCTCTGCCTGAAGTGGCAATTAATTCATTTATCAAAAGATTGCTTAGTGGGTATGGAATCAGGTGAGGCGGCTCTAGGATTTAAGTATATAATGACTTTAGGCTCTGCTAATCCTGGTGAGGACCATCTACTGGGCAATGGACACATACACCTGGCAGCACAGTTTTCGCAGGACATGAAAGCACATGAGCTTCCCTTCCCATGTAACCCATGTTAATTAACAGGCAATCTGTGGAGGGGTCTGCGAGTTCAAACCTACTTGCCTAGTAACACTGCCACTGTGTTGCTGTTTGCATTGTTGGGGCAAAACAATGATGGGTAAAACTACTGGTGCCTTACACAAAAACAAGGCAGTGGTACTTGGCAGCTGTTGTATTCTTCATTGCTGTATAGTCACTGAAGAATATCTTTGATGAGTCAGTAATTATGTATTTTATTCACAATACTCTGTCTTTTCAATACTTTATGTGATTGAATTTGTGCATAAAGCATATCTTTAAAAAAAAAAAAGCATGTCTTTTTGGTTGTCTTGAGGAAAAGCATTTGTACAATTGTGATGTGGGCCACACAGGCCACTTTATGGAACACCACTTTTACTTGAAAGAACAATTGATGAACTGGTTATTCATCCTTGGATGGCTGGCATAGATTTTCTCTAAAATAAACAAAGAGTTTGTCACTTCAGTTTGTCATAGGAAACAACTGAAGTTTGTTGCCAGTGATAAAATTTGAGCTTTCAAGTGAAAATTTTAATCTACCATGGTAAGCCTGGCAGCTTTTAATACTACAGAGCTTGCTAATGAAATCAACGTATTAATTAAAGTGAATTTTAAGAAATTTAATAAGCCTTAAACTCAATTTTATGATTGGTTATATCCTAAATATTAACTTAGAAATTCGCAAGAGAGTCCAGAATGTTTCCCTCTGGAAGTTATGTTATAAAAATCTGTTTTCCAACTTGAATTTTAACCCATTAATGGGCAATTACATCAAGTCAGTGGGTCTGACTTTAAGGAAAAAAAAAATTAAAATATTAAAAATATATAATAGAAAATGTTTAATTTCATTGAATTTTCTTATATTTTATTATTTCTTTCTTCCTACTTGATGTGGTTTATTCTAATATTTTCCCCAGAAGTATCAGGATAATAAGTAATATTACATAAGCTTAAGATATACAACTTTATGATATGTTATATGTATATACTGCGAGATGACTTGCACATTTAAGGTTAGCAACACATTCATTACCTCACATAATTCACTTTTTTTGTGGTGAGAACTTTTAAGATCTATTCTCTTAGCAAATTTCTCTAGTTTTTAAGGAAAAAAGAGGATTGATATAAAACCGTTCTTTCATATTCTAACCCTTTAATACTATACATTTTCCTCAAGCAACTGCTTTAACTATTCTCAGAAATTTTGATATTTTGTATTTCCCTTTTCAATCAGCTCAAATATTTTTTTTCTTTTTTTTTTTAAGGTTTTATTTATTCATGAGAGACAGAGAGACAGAGACAGAGACATAGACAGAGAGAGAAGCAGGCTCCCTGCAGGGAGCCCAATGTGGAAACTTGATCCCTGGACTCCAGGATCACACCCTGAGCCAAAGTCAGATGCTCAATCACTGCAGCTCAAATATTTTCTGATTTCCCTTCTTGAGACAGCATCTTTGACCCATGAATTATTCAGAAGGGTATTGTTTAATTGCCAAGTGTTAGGACATTTTCCTGTTATCCTCTGTTATTGATTGGTTGACTTGTTTGGTTTTATTTTGTTTTTAGTGGTTACTCTAGGAACCTTATCACCATATAGGTTTTCTTACCTTCTACTGTTTATGCTGCAGTTGTCTTATATTTTTTACCTTCTTCCGTTAAAAACCTCATCAGATACTTTTTGCATTCAACTACCAAACATATATTAAGGAGCTCAAAAAAATTAGGGGCATCTGACTCTTGGTTTCAGCTCAGATCATGATCTTATGGGTAGTGAGATCAAGCCGTGCATCAAGTCCCACATGGGGCTCTGCACCCAATGAGGTGTCTGCTTGAAGGTTCCTCTGCCTTTCCCTCCTACTCTGTGTGTATTTTTTAAAAGATATTTATTTATTTTGAGAGAGTGAGTAAGCAGGAGGAGGGGCAGAAGCAGAGGGAGAGTTAGAATCTCTAGAAGACCCCACCCCCCACCCCCTAGCTGGAAGCCCCAGGTGGGGCTCCATCCCACAACCCTATAATCATGACTTGAGCCATAATGAAGAGACACACACCCAACCAACTGTGCCACCCAGGTACCCCTCAAATAAAGAAATCTTAAAAAAAAAAAAAAAAAAAGCTCAAGAAAAGAGTCATCTATTATATTTACCCAGCTATTTACCATTTCTTTTACTCTTCTTTCACTCCTGATGTTTCCTTCTGCTATCATTTCCCTTCTGTATAAAATTTCCCATTTCTCTAAGCAATTCTTTTAGAGTAGGTCTTCTGGTTGCAGACTTTATTATTTTTTCTTAATCTGAGAATCTATTTCATCTTTATTCTCAAAGGACATTTTCAGTGAATATAGAATTCTGGGTGTATAATTCTTGGCAGCACTTGAAAAATGTGCCACTTCCTCTGGGCTTCATGATTTCCGATGAGAATCTGTCATTAAAATAGTTCTTTGCCCATAGGTTTCTCTCTGGCTGCTTTCAGAATTTTTTTTAAAGATTTTATTTATTTGAGGGATCCCTGGGTGGCGCAGCGGTTTGGCGCCTGCCTTTGGCCTGGGGCACGATCCTGGAGACCCGGGATCGAATCCCACGTCGGGCTCCCGGTGCATGGATCCTGCTTCTCCCTCTGCCTGTGTCTCTGCCTCTCTGTCTCCCTCTGTGTGACTATCATGAATAAATAAATAAATAAATCTTTAAAAAAAAAAAAAAGATTTTATTTGAGAGAGAGAGAAAAAATGAGAGAAAGCATGAATGGGGTGGTGCAGAGGGAAAAGAGGGAGGGAAAGGCAGAGAGAGAAGGAGAAGAAGCAGGCTCCTCACTGAGCTGGGACCCAGACAGGGGGCTGGATGTCAGGACCCTGAGATCACGATCTGGACCCGAACCAGGAGTTGGATGCTCAACTAACTGATCCACACAGGCATCCCTGCTTTCAGTATTGTTAATTTGTCTTTAGTTTTCAGCAATTTGATTTTGATGTTTGTGGGCATGAGTGACTTTGGATTTATCTTTCTTGCTCAGCTTATTTAATCAGCCTCTTGAATCTTTAACTTTTCGCCAGACTTAGAACATTCTCAGCCATGATGTCTCCAGACATTTTTTCAACACTTTCTCTTTTCCTATGAGACTCTGATGACAGGAATGTTAGACCTTTTATTTTTGCCCCACAGATGCCTGAGTTTCTGCCCATTTTTTTCCTATCTTTTTCACTCTATTAGTCAGATTAAACAATTTCTATTAATCTGTCTCCAAGTTCAATGACTCTCCTCTGTCATTCTGCCCTTGGATCTATAGTCAATTTGCTTATATATATATTTTAATTCTAAAATGTTTAATTCTTAAGTTCTATTTGTTTAAAAGTTAAAACAGAAGGTATCAATACCTTCTATTTTTTTTTTGTCTTTTTAATACCTTCTATTTTAACTTTTGTTTCTAGAGTGTTCATTATTGAACATTTGTAGAACTGTTTTAATGTCTTTTTCAGATAATCCCAACATCTGCATCATCTCATCATTGGCCAATGGTCTCTTCCCATGCAAGTTGAGATTTTTGGATACTTCACATGCCTAGTAATTTTCTATTATATTTCTGGGCATTTTGAATGTTATGAGACTCTGATTCTTGTTTAAATCCTATGGAGGAAGTCAATATTTTTATTTTAACAAGGACTTGCAATTGTTAGTATAGGTCATGCATTCCAACACTCCTTCTATAGCTATATGCTAAAGTCAGTTCAGTTTTCAAATCTTTGACAGTGCTGTTTGGGTCTGTCTCATGAATGCATCACCCAGTGGCCAGTGTGGAACCGGGCAGAAAGCTATCCGTTAGCATAGCTAACATCTTTGGTGTGCCAGATCTACGATGTGCAGGTCAGAGGTAAGCCCTAGAGTTCATAAACAATTTTATGGGGTTGCTTTCCTGAATCTCTCCCTTTGCACTCTTTTCCCTTTACTTTCCAATTCCCTGGGGCTCCTCATTTAGGTTCTTTGACCCTAAATGCTCCACTTCTGGTGAGCAACTGCCCACTTTCACAATTGTGCCACAGCAGCAGAAAAGCAAATAAAAAACAGTGAGGTTTGTCTCTGCCCTGTTGAAGTTGGAGCTCCACTGAATTGGGAAGTAAGAGCACTCTGCTTCAGAGTTTGAGCTCCTATGGTTACCGGCTACTTGCCATTTGTGACTCTGCCATGGCTCCTGACACAGGATTGAGTGACTGGAGGCTGGGGTGCAAGGGAGTAAGGTAAGAAGAGAAGGGGAAAAAACCCAGAATTTTCTCCACTGTCTCTGAGCTTTTGGAGTTTCCTTTTCTGCTTTATGAGCCAGACCAGAGGGTTTCTCCAGGGTCTCTGCCCATCAGTGCTCACTCCCTGGTTTGAGCCAGGTCCGAGGATCCCAGAGGAAAGACAGTCACATCAAGACCAATCAGTGGTGCTTCAAATTCTGGCATTCTTTGATCTGGCTGGAGATACTTGTTTCTCAGAGACCCCAAACAGCTGTGCCATGATTTTCTGTTCAGGTTTTATAGTGGTGTTTGGGGGGAGAGAAAGGTTCTAATGTGTTTACTCCATCCATTTTACCAGGAATCAATACTTCCTTCCTGTCCTTGAAATCTCACCTTAACCGTTTTCATAGCTTCTTTGTTCTTTACACTTTCTCTAATCCTGAAATCAAAATTTCCATTAGCTCAGATTTGGCTCTCTTCTTTTCTCTGTATGTTCTCTATTTTGGAGAGATCACCCATGTCTAAAGCATCACAGGATCCTTTGAGGCAGTTAATTCTTATAAATGGGGGATCTTTATTACTGGCCCCATCAAACTCAAAGTATCTTTTCCTTATGCTATCTGTTCTGTTAATGATGCTTTCTTCCACCTGAAACCCACCTAAAGCCCTTGTATAGTCAGTTCTGTTAGAACAGGGTACATATATTCCTATATTACCATGCCATGCAGAATCACGAATAAAAACCAGGGTCTTGGGACACCTGCGTAGCTCAGTTGTTTGAGCCTCCATCTCTTGGTTTTGGCTTAGGTCATGATGTTGAGGTCCTGGGATCAAGCTCCCAGCTCAGCAGGGAGTCTGCTTGAGGATTCTTTCCTTCACCCTCTGCCTCTTCCCCCTGCTCTGTGTGTGTGTGTGTGAGAGAGAGAGAGAGACAGAGACAGAGAGAGCTCTCTCAAATAAATAAATAATAAATAAATAAATAAATAAATAAATAAATAAATAAATAAATAAATATTTTTTTAAACCCATAACAAAACCAGGGGCCTTATGGTAAAATTGAGGTTAGTGACACAACACTAAGAAAAAAGATAAGAACCTAATGAAAAGGGCAGAACCATCTTAAACATGACACTTTACCTTGAAAAAGACCCGAAGCTTGCTTGTGGCAGTGGGCATGAGAAGGGTGGCAGCCTGTGAGTTACTGTGAAGTGGTAGAGGTTTATCTGTAATTGTTTGAGAAGTTGTAATACTGGATATGGATGAGTGTGGCTCATAACACACAGGGTGAACTGAAGATACCGGTAGATGGTGAAGGGTATGCGGGGGTGTTTTGTGCATTCCTGTACAGCATGGGTCAGCGGGGTGAAGTTTCCTGCATTTACCTAGTGTTTTTCCAGGATGAATTACACACAAATGGGAAAATTGTGTTCTGCTCAAATTGTGTTCTCCTCCCTTAATCATGGGAGGAGGGGCAAGATAGCGGAAGAGTAGGGTCTCCAAATCACCTGTCTCCACCAAATTACCTAGAAAACCTTCAAATTATCCTGAAAATCTATGAATTCGGCCTGAGAATTAAAGAGAGAACACCTGGAATGCTACAGTGAGAAGAGTTCGGCTTCTATCAAGGTAGGAAGACGGGAAAAAAGAAATAAAGAAACAAAAGGCATCCAAGGGGGAGGGGCCCCGCGAGGAGCCGGGCTGAGGCCGGGGCGAGGGTCCCCAGGACAGGAGAGCCCCGTCCCGGAGGAGCAGGAGCTGCACCAACCTTCCCGGGCGGAAAGGGGCTCGCGGGGAGTTGGAGCAGGACCCAGGAGGGCGGGGATGCCCTCGGGCTCCCTGGGACACTAACAGACACCTGCGCCCCGGGAGAGTGCGCCGAGCTCCCTAAGGGCTGCAGTGCGCACGGCGGGACCCGGAGCAGCTCGGGGGGGCTCAGGCAGAGGAAGAGGCCCCGTGCGTAGGGGGCTGCGCGGCTCCGGGGGCAGCTCGGGGTGCTCGGGCGGCGGCTCCGCGGAGGGGGCTGCGAGGCCCGGGAGCGCGAATCCAACAGTGCAAGCTCCGGAGCACAGGGCGCCGGGACACAGCCCAGGATCCAGCCTCCCCCGGGACAGGCAGAGGCCGGGAGGGCCCAGGACAGCAAGGACGCTCCTGCCCGAGCTGAGCAGATCAGCGGCCCCGCCCCGGAGCCTCCAGGCCCTGCGGACAGAGAGCTCCGGGGTTACCGCGGGGGCTGAATCCAGGGCTCCAGAGCTGGCCCCGCCACTAGGGCTGTTGCTCCTGCGGCCTCACGGGGTGAACAACCCCCACTGAGCCCTGCACCAGGCAGGGGGCAGAGCAGCTCCCCCAAGTGCTAACACCTGAAAATCAGCACAACAGGCCCCTCCCCCAGAAGACCAGCTAGACGGACAAGTTCCAGGGGAAGTCAAGGGACTTAAAGTACACAGAATCAGAAGATACTCCCCTGTGGTTCTTTTTTTCTTTTTTTTTTGTTTTGTTTTGTTTTGTTTTGTTTTGTTGTTTTGTTTTGTTTTGCTTTGCTTTGCTTTTTGATTTGTTTCCTTCCCCTTTTTTTCCTTTCTTTTTCTTTTTCTTTTTTTTCTTTTTTTTTTCTTCCTTTTTTTTTCTCTTTCTCTTTTCTTTCCTTCTTTCTCTCCTCTCTTTTTCTCCTTTTCCCAATACAACTTGCTTCTGGCCACTCTGCACTGAGCAAAATGACTAGAAGGAAAACCTCACCTCAAAAGAAAGAATCAGAAACAGTCCTCTCTCCCACAGAGTTACAAAATCTGGATTACTTCAATGTCAGAAAGCCAATTCAGAAGCACTATTATACAGCTACTGGTGGCTCTAGAAAAAAGCATAAAGGACTCAAGAGACTTCATGACTGCAGAATTTAGACCTAATCAGGCAGAAATTAAAAATCAATTGAATGAGATGCAATCCAAACTAGAAGTCCTAACGACGAGGGTTAACGAGGTGGAAGAACGAGTGAGTGACATAGAAGACAAGTTGATAGCAAAGAGGGAAACTGAGGAAAAAAGAGACAAACAATTAAAAGACCATGAAGATAGATTAAGGGAAATACACGACAGCCTGGGGAAGAAAAACCTACGTTTAATTGGTGTTCCCGAGGGCGCCGAAAGGGACAGAGGTCCAGAATATGTATTTGAACAAATTCTAGCTGAAAACTTTCCTAATCTGGGAAGGGAAACAGGCATTCAGATCCAGGAAATAGAGAGATCCCCCCCTAAAATCAATAAAAACCGTTCAACACTTCGACATTTAATAGTGAAGCTTGCAAATTCCAAAGATAGAAGATCCTTAAAGCAGCAAGAGACAAGAAATCCCTGACTTTTATGGGGAGGAGTATTAGGGTAACAGCAGACCTCTCCACAGAGACCTGGCAGGCCAGAAAGGGCTGGCAGGATATATTCAGGGTCCTAAATGAGAAGAACATGCAACCAAGAATACTTTATCCAGCAAGGCTCTCATTCAAAATGGAAGGAGAGATAAAGAGCTTCCAAGACAGGCAGGAACTGAAAGAATATGTGACCTCCAAACCAGCTCTGCAAGAAATTTTAAGGGGGATTCTTAAAATTCCCCTTTAAGAAGAAGTTCAGTGGAACAATCCACAAAAACAAGGACTGAATAGATATCATGATGACACTAAACTCATATCTTTCAATAGTAACTCTGAATGTGAACAGGCTTAATGACCCAATCAAAAGGCGCAGGGTTTCAGACTAGATAAAAAAGCAGGACCCATCTATTTGCTGTCTACAAGAGACTCATTTTAGACAGAAGGACACCTACAGCCTGAAAATAAAAGGTTGGAGAACCATTTACCATTCGAATGGTCCTCAAAAGAAAGCAGGGGTAGCCATCCTTATATCAGATAAACTAAAATTTGCCCCGAAGACTGTAGTGAGAGATGAAGAGGGACACTATCTCATACTTAAAGGATCTATCCAACAAGAGGACTTAACAATCCTCAATATATATGCCCCGAATGTGGGAGCTGCCAAATATATAAATCAATTATTAACCAAAGTGAAGAAATACTTAGATAATAATACACTTATACTTGGTGACTTCAATCTAGCTGTTTTCTATACTTGAAAAGTGTGTTTCTAAGCACAACATCTCCAAAGAAACGAGAGCTTTAAATGATACACTGGACCAGATGGATTTCACAGATATCTACAGAACTTTACATCCAAACTCAACTGAATACACATTCTTCTCAAGTGCACATGGAACTTTCTCCAGAATAGACCACATACTGGGTCACAAATCGGGTCCGAACCGATACCAAAAGATTGGGATCGTCCCCTGCATATTCTCAGACCATAATGCCTTGAAATTAGAACTAAATCACAACAAGAAGTTTGGAAGGACCTCAAACACGTGGAGGTTAGGGACCATCCTGCTAAAAGATGAAAGGGTCAACCAGGAAATTAAGGAAGAATTAAAAAGATTCATGGAAACTAATGAGAATGAAGATACAACCGTTCAAAATCTTTGGGATGCAGCAAAAGCAGTCCTAAGGGGGAAATACATCGCAATACAAGCATCCATTCAAAAACTGGAAAGAACTCAAATACAAAAGCTAACCTTACACATAAAGGAGCTAGAGAAAAAACAGCAAATAGATCCTACACCCAGGAGAAGAAGAGAGTTAATAAAGATTCGAGCAGAACTCAATGAAATCGAGACCAGAAGAACTGTGGAACAGATCAACAGAACCAGGAGTTGGTTCTTTGAAAGAATTAATAAGATAGATAAACCATTAGCTAGCCTTATTAAAAAGAAGAGAGGAGACTCAAATTAATAAAATCATGAATGAGAAAGGAGAGATCACTACCAACACCAAGGAAATACAAATGATTTTAAAAACATATTATGAACAGCTATACGCCAATAAATTAGGCAATCTAGAAGAAATGGACGCATTCCTGGAAAGCCACAAACTACCAAAACTGGAACAGGAAGAAATAGAAAACCTGAACAGGCCAATAACCAGGGAGGAAATTGAAGCAGTCATCAAAAACCTCCCAAGACACAAGAGTCCAGGGCCAGATGGCTTCCCAGGGGAATTCTATCAAACGTTTAAAGAAGAAACCGTACCTATTCTCCTAAAACTGTTTGGAAAGATAGAAAGAGATGGAGTACTTCCAAATTCGTTCTATGAGGCCAGCATCACCTTAATTCCAAAACCAGACAAAGACCCCACCAAAAAGGAGAATTACAGACCAATATCCCTGATGAACACGGATGCAAAAATTCTCAACAAGATACTGGCCAATAGGATCCAACAGTACATTAAGAAAATTATTCACCATGACCAAGTAGGATTTATCCCCGGGACACAAGACTGGTTCAACACTCGTAAAACAATCAATGTGATTCATCATATCAGCAAGAGAAAAACCAACAACCATATGATCCTCTCATTAGATGCAGAGAAAGCATTTGACAAAATACAGCATCCATTTCTGATCAAAACTCTTCAGAGTGTAGGGATAGAGGGAACATTCCTCAATATCTTAAAAGCCATCTATGAAAAGCCCACAGCAAATATCATTCTCAATGGGGAAGCACTGGGAGCCTTTCCCCTAAGATCAGGAACAAGACAGGGATGTCCACTCTCACCACTGCTATTCAACATAGTACTGGAAGTCCTAGCCTCAGCAATCAGACAACAAAAAGACATTAAAGGCATTCAAATTGGCAAAGAAGAAGTCAAACTCTCCCTCTTCACCGATGACATGATACTCTACATAGAAAACCCAAAAGTCTCCACCCCAAGATTGCTAGAACTCATACAGCAATTCGGTAGCGTGGCAGGATACAAAATCAATGCCCAGAAATCAGTGGCATTTCTATACACTAACAATGAGACTGAGGAAAGAGAAATTAAGGAGTCAATCCCATTTACAATTGCACCCAAAAGCATAAGATACCTAGGAATAAACCTAACCAAAGAGGTAAAGGATCTATACCCTAAAAACTATAGAACACTTCTGAAAGAAATCGAGGAAGACACAAAGAGATGGAAAAATATCCCATGCTCATGGATTGGCAGAATTAATATTGTGAAAATGTCAATGTTACCCAGGGCAATTTACACGTTTAATGCAATCCCTATCAAAATACCATGGACTTTCTTCAGAGAGTTAGAACAAATTATTTTAAGATTTGTGTGGAATCAGAAAAGACCCTGAATAGCCAGGGGAATTTAAAAAAAGAAAACCGTATCTGGGGGCATCACAATGCCAGATTTCAGGTTGTACTACAAAGCTGTGGTCATCAAGACAGTGTGGTACTGGCACAAAAACAGACACATAGATCAGTGGAACAGAATAGAGAATCCAGAAGTGGACCCTGAACTTTATGGTCAACTAATATTCGATAAAGGAGGAAAGACTATCCATTGGAAGAAAGACAGTCTCTTCACTAAATGGTGCTGGGAAAATTGGACATCCACATGCAGAAGAATGAAACTAGACCACTCTCTTTCACCATACACAAAGATAAACTCAAAATGGATGAAAGATCTAAATGTGACACAAGATTCCATCAAAATCCTAGAGAAGAACACAGGCAACACCCTTTTTGAACTTGGCCACAGTAACTTCTTGCAAGATACATCCACAAAGGCAAGAGAAACAAAAGCAAAAATGAACTATTGGGACTTCATCAAGATAAGAAGCTTTTGCACAGCAAAGGATACAGTCAACAAAACTAAAAGACAACCTACAGAATGGAAGAAGATATTTGCAAATGACATATCAGATAAAGGGCTAGTTTCCAAGATCTATAAAGAACTTATTAAACTCAACACCAAAGAAACAAACAATCCAATCATGAAATGGGCAAAAGACATGAACAGAAATCTCACAGAGGAAGACATAGACATGGCCAACACGCATATGAGAAAATGCTCTGCATCACTTGCCATCAGGGAAATACAAATCAAAACCACAATGAGATCCCACCTCACACCAGTGAGAATGGGGCAAGTTAACAAGGCAGGAAACCACAAATGTTGGAGAGGATGCGGAGAAAAGGGAACCCTCTTACACTGTTGGTGGAATGTGAACTGGTGCAGCCACTCTGGAAAACTGTGTGGAGGTTCCTCAAAGAGTTAAAAATAGACCTGCCCTACGATCCAGCAATTGCACTGTTGGGGATTTACCCCAAAGATACAGATGCAATGAAACGCCGGGACACCTGCACCCCGATGTTTATAGCAGCAATGTCCACAATAGCCAAACTGTGGAAGGAGCCTCGGTGTCCATCGAAAGATGAGTGGATAAAGAAGATGTGGTTTATGTATACAATGGAATATTACTCAGCCATTAGAAATGACAAATACCCACCATTTGCTTCAACATGGATGGAACTGGAGGGTATTATGCTGAGTGAAGTAAGTCAGTCGGAGAAGGACAAACAGTATATGTTCTCATTCATGTGGGGAATATAAATAATAGTGAAAGGGAATATAAGGGAAGGGAGAAGAAATGTGTGGGAAATATCAGAAAGGGAGACAGAACGTAAAGACTGCTAACTCTGGGAAATGAACTAGGGGTGGTAGAAGGGGAGGAGGGCGGGGGGTGGGAGTGAATGGGTGACGGGCACTGGGTGTTATTCTGTATGTTGGTAAATTTGAACACCAATAAAAAATAAATTAAAAAAAAGATCATAAAACAAAAATAAATAAATAAATACATAAAAAGAAAAAATAGTGAAAGGGAATAAAGGGGAAAGGAGAAAAAAATTAGTGGGAAATATCAGAAAGGGAGACAGAACATGAGAGACTCCTAATTCTGGGAAAGGAACTAGAGATGGTGGAAGGGGAGGTGGGCGGGGTGTGGGGGTGACTGGGTGACGGGCACTGAGGGGGGCACTTGATGGGATGAGCACTGGGTGTTATTCTATATGTTGGCAATTTGAACATCAATAAAAAATAAATTTCTAAAAAAATAAAAAAATAAAAGCTAAAATGCAAAAAATAATAAAAGTAAATAAAGCCATGTTCTCCAACAGTTTTATCAATATTAAAAAAAATAAAAAAATAAAATAAATAAAAAAGAAGAACTGTTAAAAAAATAATAATACCTTAATCATATTGAAGCAAACATGCTTTTCAAAAATGCATTACAGCTGGTTGACTGCACTTTATTCCTTTCCTCAAGTTCCTGCATCAGGTTGAAACTTGATTATTTTCCCTTCAGAGTTTTCATGTTCAAAGTTTCCACATCTCACCTTTTATGCTCTTTAAAAAAATTATTAACATTTAATACATTCATTTCATGATCCTCCTAAATGGTATCCCTCTAATACATGACACATATTGCTATCAGGCTTATCTTTCACATATATAACATACATGGAGTAATACATGTTAATTACGTATTAAGCTATACATATAAACAAAAAAGGGAAATTTTGAATTATTATGGTGTCTATTTCCAACAAAATAGAATTTTATATATTTTATCTTTACATATCATATATATTAATAGTCATATAATTAGTATATAATACATAATTTTAAAAAAGATTTTATTGATTTATTTTAAAGAGAGAGAGAGAGCACAAGCATGAGCAGAGGGAGGAGTAGAGGGAGAGGGACAAGCAGATTCCATGTTGAGCACAGAGCCTGATGCGGGGCTCAATCTCATGACTGTGAGGTCATGATCTGAGCTGAAACCAAACGTCAGACACTTAACCTACTGAGACACCCAGGTACCCCATTATTAACTGTATGTAATGAATATATGTACATGTCAATACATATAGATCCACATCATTTTCTTGTGATCAAATTTCCATGATGTAAAATTTACCATTTTAACTGTTCTTAAGTGGCATTATGTACATTCACCTTGTGCAACCATCACCATTCATCTGAACTTTTTCACTATCTCAAATTAAAACTCTGCACCTTATGATACAGTGTCTTTTAACAGCCACATGGATGTAACAATTTTTTCAGAAAACCCTATTTTTAAGTATTTGTTTATCCACAACAATTCTTACAGTACATCTCGCACATGCATTCAATTATTTCTGTGTCATAAACTCCTAGAAATGGGATTTGCTAGGGCCCTTTGTACAGAGGAGGAATTGGTACAGGTTTTACAAATTTACTCTTATATATGGCTGCGGGGAAACTTTTATACTCTACATCAACAGTGGCCATTACCATTCTCTTTGCTATCTGTCCATCTGATAAGCAGGTAGCTTCTAGTTATTTAAATTTTCATCGTTTCCAATACAGGCTCCGTTTTTAACCCGCATCGAATTATTCTCTTGATTCTCTTGGAAAATATGTCAGTGTAAAAGTAAATAACACTTTTTTTTTTTTTAAAGATTTTATTTATTCATGAGAGACACAGAGAGGGAGAGGCAGAGGGAGAAGCAGGCTCCCTGCGGGGAGCCCGATGTAGGACTCGATCAGGGGATCCCGGGATCACGACCTGAGCCAAAGGCAGACGCTCAACCGCCGAGCCACCCAGGCGTCCCCAGTAAATAACATTTCTGATTTAACCCCCAAAATTCTATAATCCTATGCCTAACTTGTAACGTTGAAGCTTTCCCAGCGGGTACAAATGTCAGTGGGATGTGGAGACCTTCCAGCTTCTTTCCCTGTCTCCAGAAGGTACTGCACTCCCTTGGGGCCCACGTCCCTGCCCGCCCCTGGGGCGTGAAGCGCAGCTCTCTGGCTCTGGGGAAGCCCCACAGTTTCCCTCCAGCACTGGTTCTCCAGCAACAGCGCCTCGGCATCACCCGGAGGGCTGGTTGAAGCACAAGGTGCAGGACCCCACTGGCCTCCGGGCCTGGATGAAGCCGACAATCTGCGCTCCTGACAGCTTCCCTGGGGGTGAGCAGCCTCGGCGTCTGGTCCCAGGACTACCCTTTGGGGACCACCGCCTGGCCATGAACGATGGGAGCTCTTTGCAAGGTCCAGATCCTGTAGCTCCGGTCCCCGGAAGCCAGCACCAGCTGGGCGCCCGGACTCCAACAACTACAGGCCAACCACACGGGGGCGCCCCGGGGCTGGGAGTGCGCGGTGGGCGGCGGACGCCGGGGGGAGGCCTTGAGCTCGCCTGCGGGGGGCGGGGGCGGATTTCCGGCCGCGCAGGCGCAGAGGCCGCGGGCCGGGCCGGGGGCCTCAGGTAGGCGGTGGCGGCGGCGGAGCCCGCGAGAGTGGGGGGCTGCGGGGGGCGCGGGGGTCCGGGGCGTTGGCGGGCTTCCTGCGGGCTCGCCCCTTGGCGGCGGCGGCGGCGGCGGCGGCGGCGGCGGCGGCGGGCTCGAGCGGCGCCCCCTCCCGGCCCCCCGCGGCCTCCTGCCCCGGGTCAGGCCGGCCACCAGCCCGGTCGGGGCTCGGGCTCGGGCGCGGGCGCGGGCGCGGCGGTGCCGGGGTCGTGGGAGGCTGGCCTAGACGTGGAGTTGGTAGTCTCGTCCCCTTGTGCCCTCCGCCCGTCGCCCTGACTCTAGCACCCTGCGGCCAAGTAAGCGTCCCGGTGATTTCATACAACTATTCTGCTGTATCTCGTGTCCTGTCGGCGACATGGGATTCTGCTCGAAAGTGTACTGGGTGAGCCCAGCTCGCTTCTTCTCTGGTCGAATTCAGTATTCTGTAAATCGGTAAAAACTGATTTTGTGCCATAGTTTTGCCTTTCCTTTTTTCTTTCTTTCTTTCTTTTTTTTGCCATTGCATTTCTTTCTTTTAAACCAGCCGTGAGTGTAGAGCAGTGGTTTCGTTTTCCCCTTTACCAGCGTTTTCCTATCAATGTCAGAAGTACGTTGTGTCTGAACGGCGCCTGGATTTCTCCTCCCCAGCTGGCCCCACAGTCTTTATTTATTTATTTATTTATTTTATGATAGTCACAGAGAGAGAGAGAGAGAAAGGCAGAGACACAGGCAGAGGGAGAAGCAGGCTCCATGCACCGGGAGCCCGACGTGGGATTCGATCCCGGGTCTCCAGGATCGCGCCCTGGGCCAAAGGCAGGCGCCAAACCGCTGCGCCACCCAGGGATCCCCCCCCCACAGTCTTTATTCCTTAACTTGCAACAAAACCAGCAACTTGCACTGTCATTTTGCTTATTTCTGGACAACCAGGTTCTTTTTTTTTTTTTTTTTGGACAACCAGGTTCTTTCAGGCATGCAGCCTACCCAGACCCTGGGCAGACAGCTCCAGAAACTTGCCTTTAAAAGAAAAAGGCCCATCAGGTGTTGGGATGCGCTAAAGATTGTTTTAAGAAACGAGCACTCTAGGGGCACCGGGGTGGCTCAGTTGGTTAAGTGTCTGCTTTTGGCTCAGGTAATAATCCCGGGGTCCTGGAATCCAGCCCCCAGCAGGGCTCCCTGCTCAGCGGAGAGTTTGTTGCTCCCTCTACCCCTCCCCTGCTTGTGGTCTCTCACTGTCTCTCTCTCTCTCAAGTAAATAAAAATCTTTAAAAAAAGAAAAAAAAAGAAAGAAGTGGGCCGTCTCAAGTCTCCCCAGCCCTACAGTGACCATGCTTCAACTAGGTCCAACACCTGAGGGCTGCAGGATATAGAGGAAGAATGTGACTTGGAGGCCAGAAAACTTGGCTCCTCCGCATACAGTTTAGTGACCTTGGCTAAGTCACTTAACCCTGATTCAGTTCTTTTATCTGTGTTTTTTTTTTTTTTTAAGATTTTATTTGTTTATTCATGAGAGACAGAGACACAGGCAGAGGAAGAAGCAGGCTCCATGCGGGGAGCTAGATGTGGGACTTGATCCTGGGACTCCATCTCCAGACTCCAGAATCACACCCTGGGCGGAAGGCAGGCCCTAAACCATGAGCCACCCAGGGATCCCCTCTTATCTGTTAAATGGGAGTAATAATAATTCTGTATGCCTCAGAATTGGTGTGAGGTTGACGCTACATAAAAGTTAGTTGGATTTTTGACTGGGTGTTTTTCTCTGAGGACTCAGAAGGGGATGCAAGGACTTAGGGATAACTGAAAGATTATTGAGCCATATTAACTTCAGGGCACAAGAAATGAATTAAATGGGTAACAATCTACTGTGGATTATAAAATAAGGATTTCTAGAGTCCCATAGAATTTCCTACCTGATGTTGGCAGCCTTTGTGTGGAAATGAACATGGTATTTTTCCAGAAGAAAAACAGTTATATAAGCTTTGGGCCCTATCCATCAGTTCTAGTGCCTGTGGCAAGTGGGATAATGGAAGGTCATGGTCAGGGGGGTGAGAATTATAAAGCTGGTGAACTCAGATTGGAGAGGGTGCTGGGGCATCAGAGGACAGGTACACGAAAAGATGAAGAGCAGATTCAGTGTGTGAAAAGCAGGCCGCCTGTGAAGCTGTGAAGACAAGAAGGCCTGAGGGATTACGCAGACAGTGCGTTTTTCCTGAGTCCCTGCTCTGCGCTGGCTGCTGAGGACACAGGTGCACAAAGCGGGCAGGTAGTCCCCTGGGAACTCACACTTAGGGGGAGAAGGAGCACATGCCAGAGCCTGGGCATCTCAGATCATGAACAGAGGTGCCATCATGAACAGAGGGCCTAGAGTGTGGGCTGCAAGGAGGTGTCAGTAGATGTGGACATAGGCTGGGTCTCAGGGCCTTACGGGACTTTGGACTTTGTCCTGAGGACAGAGGAGGACGGTTAGTTGGTTTTAAGCAAGGAGTGATCAGATTTGTGCTTTAGAAAGATCACCCTGTGTATGCCAGTGAAAAACTTCCACACGTGCTGAGGGTGTGTATAGAACTCGCTTTGCAGGCTGTGGTATAGCTAAACAGTTGAAAATGGCAAACTAGACTTGCATGCATCTGTATGGATAAATCTCAGAAACCTAACTTTGGGTTTTTAAAAAAGCAAGTTGCAAAGGATGTATACAGTACAGTGCTACTTGTGTAAAGCTTGTAAACATCCGTATATTATGTGTTGTTATTTATAGGCACATACCAGTGGTGAAAATAAAAAGTATGGGGGAGGGACGCCTGGGTGGTTCCGTTGGTTAAGCATCTGCCTTTGGCTCAGGTCATGATCCTGGGGTCCTGGAATTGAGCCCCGAGTCCGGCTGAGTGGGGAGTCTGTTTCTCCCTTTGCCCCTCACCTCACTTGTGCTCTCTCTCTCTCTCTGGATCTCTCTCAAATAAATAAAATCTTTTTTTTTTTTTTAATGTGGGATTTACATACACTTGTGGTTCTCAGATTTTAGCATGCATCTGAATCACCTGGAAGACTTGTTAAAACACACATTTCCGGGCCTCACTTCGGAGTTTCTGATTCAGGAGATCTGGCGTGAGGACTCAGGAACTCACATTTCTCACTAGGTCTTAGCTGCTGCTGCTGCAGGTCCTGAGACCGCAGTTTAAGAACCATTGATGTACATCAGCTTGTATACATGGGGGTTACTTCCTGGGAGCGAACAGAAGAGGACTGGGAGGAACCTAAGGGGGCTTCAATTATCTATGTAATATTTTATTTTTTTTAAAAAGAGCTTTAGGGGCAGCCCAGGTGGCTCAGTGGTTTAGCGCCGCCCTCAGCCCAAGGCCTGATCCTGGAGACCCGGGGTCGAGTCCCACGTTGGGCTCCCTGCATGGAGCCTGCTTCTCCCTCTGCCTGTGTCTCTCCCTCTCTCTCTCTCTCTCTCTGTGTCTCATGAATAAATAAAATCTTAAAAAAAAAATCTTAAAAAAATCTCACTTGCTGATGCACTGTTACTTGACAAAGCTGGATGGGTGTTCATGATCTTATTTTTTAGTTTTTTTCTATGCTTGAAACATTTCAGGAAAGAAACAAAACTCTATTTGTTGTGTGAAGAATGGCCTGGAAAAGAGAAAGAAGTGGGGGTCCATGCAGGAAACGGTTGCAGAAGCCCAGGTAAGAGGTGCTGGAGACTTAAAACAGGGAGTGGTAATAAGAAGGGAGAAATGAGCAGATGTGAGAGAGGTTTGGGTGATCGAATTGACTGTACATGGTGATTGGCTGGTTTAGAGACTGGGGGAAGGGGAGCCTAGTCACCTGTTCTGTGACTTGAGCAAGTGGGTGGGTGGTCTCCCTGTCAAAGTGAGGGAGCCCTGGAGACTGGGCATGCTGGTCACGGAAAGAGTCCCAGGCTTTGATGTGCCACCTGAGGGAGGTGTAGGGGAGAGATCTGGCCACTACTGGTCTTTCTAGGTAAAGACCTAGAAACTACTAGAAAGACCTAGAAACTACTGCCATCGCCATGTGCCTGGTGAGATTACATAGAAGAAATGCGCAGGATGGAGGGATGGTTTGCAACAGACTCCAGGGAATAGCATCACACAGGGCTCAGCCAACTTTGGCCCACCACTTGTATTATTATGAATGCTTTTTACCTTTTCACATGTTGAGAGGAGAATCAAAAGAGGAATAGTCTTCTGTGACACATGAAAACTATATGAAATTCAAATTTCATTGTCCATAAATAAAGTTTTATTCAAACGCAGCCACACTCACTTGTTTATGTAATGTGGGGGCTGCTTTCACACCCTGGTGACAGAGTTGAGTGACAGTGACAGCTTGTGGCCATCATGGCTTTCCATGGCCATTTAGGTGCGCCACAAGTCATGTGATGCAGTTGTCACTGGATTTCAGCTTTTGGCCCATAAACCTAGATATTCACCATCTGGCCCTTTACGGAAAAAAAATTGCTGTTTCTGGACCCAAGGTCTAAGCTGAAGCACACTTGGTCATGTTGAATGTTCTAGAAGAGAGATGGCAGGTGTTTTATCCATTTCCTCAGGAGCACCTTCTAAGACTCAGGTACTGACAGAAGCAGCCCAAAAGGCTATGAGGGCCGTGTGGTCAAAGTCGTCAGAGTTTTAGTCCAAGTCCCTGAAGCCAGGGGGGAAGGGCCAGAGAGAAAGATGTGGGCCAGGGGTCTTTGTGGGAAAGGTGAGTGAACAAACGTCACAGCACTGACGGGTGTGGCTGGAAAGACCCAGGGGTGGGTGAGCAGATGCCACCCTGTCAAGAAAAGGGGGGAGACTTGAGTGAGGCTGGAGCAGTTCAGGAGAGCCAGCATTTACTGAACACCTTGTCAGCACAACAGGGGTAGGCAAAGCAGCAGTTTTTAAAAATTAATTAGGAAGAACTATAGTGGGTTCTAGAAGAGTCCATCACTCCTAAACTGCATTGTTCCATAGAAGCGGTGTTGCCAAGCTGACCCTTTACATGCAGCCTCCCTGGAGCTGGGTCACTCACTGAGGTTCGGAACACAGAAGACAGCATGTTGGTGGGGAAAGAGCAAATGTGATGTTTGGGGAAGGATTTTTCTTATTTTTTTAAGTTGAGATATAACTCACATACCATTAAATTTGCTTTTTAAAGTGTACAGTTCAGTGAGTTTTAATATATTCACAAGGTTGTACAGTCGTCAACACTAATTCCAGAACATTTTCATCCTAAAGGAAACCCCATACCCATGAGCAGCCACCCCTCACTTCCCCTTTCACTCAGACCTGAACAAAACAATCACTGATGTGCTTGCTGTTCTGGACATTTGATATAATTAGAAACTTCTGTGTCTGCCTTACTTCACGTTGCATAAAGTTCTCGAGTTTTATCCCTATTCCAGCATGTATTTGCACTTTATTTCTTTTTATGAGCGATTAATATTCCATGTTTGGATATATCAGGTTTTATTTGTCTGTGGATCAGTTGATGGACTTTGGGTTCTTTCCACTATTTGCTACTATGAATAATGCTGCTGTGAACTTCCATGTTCATATAAGTATATGTTTTCATTTCTTTGGGGCACATACCGAGCAATGGATTTGCATGGGTAACTCTGTGTTTAACCTTTCAAGGAACTTCCAGACTGTTTTCCACAGCGGCTGCATCATTTAATATTGCCATAAGCAATATATAAGTAAGTTTTCCTGTTTTCCTTCATCAACGCTCATTCTTGCCTGACTTCTTTGATGACAGCCATCCTAGTGATCCTAGTGGGTATGAGATGGGATCTCATTGTGGTTTGATTTTTTTTTTTTTAGATTTTATTTATTTATTTGAAAGAGCGAGTGATAAAGCATGAGTGGAGGGAGGAGAGGGAGAGGGAGAAGCAGACTCCCTGCTTTGAGAGAGCCCAACATGGGACTCAACCCCAGGACCCTGGGACTATGACCTGAGCCAAAGGTAGATGCTTAACCGGCTGAGCCTCCCAGGCGCCCCACGTGTGGTTTTGATTTGCATGTTCCTGATGACTAATAAAGTTGAGCATCCTTTCATGTGCCTGTTAGCTATCTGCATATCTTCTCTGGATAAATGTCTGTTCAAGTCTTTTGCCCATTTCTGGATTGAGTTATTTGTCTTTTTTATTGTTGAGGAGACACTGTGTTTTGGAATTGTCAGTGGGACATCCAAGTAGAGATGTCAAGGAAGCAAGGGTGGTGTTGTGAGGAGGCTGGGACTGCGGCTTTCCACCGGGAGCTGTCAGCAGGTGGGGACAGAGAGCCTGAGTCTGGAGAAGATCACCCAGGGCATGAGTGCTGAGGGACAGCGGAGTGACAAGGTTGTTGTCATGGTGGAGAAGTTCAGGTGCACTGGTAGTGATTTGGGAGCAGAGCAGGGGCAGTGTCCTAAGCAGGCGAGGTTGGGGGGTTTCTTTTTTGCCCTGGCATAGGGCTGGGAACTCAGGTCAGTTTGTTGTCTTGTCACTGCAGCAGAGAAGGGATAGGAGCAGGGACCTGCAGTGAGGTGTTGGGGGCTGTGGCTTTCTGCTTGCCTCTGTGTTTGCAGGAAGATAGGAAACAAGCTGAGAGTAAGTTCTGGAAGAAGTGACACAAGTTTGAAGAGAGCGGGGCCTGGGCCACCAGGACGAGCCTACCAGGTTTAATGGTGCATTGCAACAAGTGAGACCATGGAGAGATGGAATATGGCCCCTCACTCAGAGGAGAAGAGAGTTACTGCAGAATCTAGGAGTGGGTGGAGTTTAGGCAGAATTTAAAGGAGGCGATGTTTTGTTGGACTCAAAGTCAAGCAGGGTGGCCTGTGAGGAGCTCAAGATCTGATCTGGACTGCAAAGTGGACCGTGGTCTGGTTCCCGGGAGACCGCAAGACTCACATGGATGGTGAATGTCATCTCCAGACTCTGCTCATCTGCAGCTCTGCACCCAGTGGGAAGTAGAGGCTTCCAGAGAGTCAGAGAAGACTTACTTCCCCCAGCAAGAACGGGGTGCTTTCCTCTTCTTGGTAGGACTTCAAAAGACAAAATTTCTGATAGTCTGACTTTAGAGAGCAGAGTTTCTCAGTGAGAAAGAAAGCAGCCATCATTCAGAGAAGGGAGGTGTGGGTACTTAGAGCTGCAGTGTGTCCTTAGGAGAAATGCCGTTTGCCATGAACTTTGCATCTGGCTCCATCAGTGTCCGTTGTCCCAGCTCTGAATGGCAGGTGGATTTACTGCCTCCAAGACAGGGTATGAAAGAGCTGTCTTCTGATTTTCTTCATGGCTCTTGCCTCTCTGGCTGCTGGTCTCTGTGTGAATCCTCAGAGCAATCTTCTGGGCCAGCTGCATCCAGGGCATTTCCTCCCTGTTACTCTCGCTCCTCGAAAGCTCATCACAATATATAAGGAGAAGCTTTTTGCTCACTTATTTATTAGCTCCTCCACTGGTTTCTCCCTAAGGTCTAAGAGGACAGGAACCATGTGTGTTTCATCTACTCACAGATCCCCAGTGCCTAGAGCAGGGGTGAGCCTGTGGAAACGGCGTAGTGCACATTGAGTGACCAGCATTTAGCGTTGGTGGTAGAGGGAGCAGATGGGAGCCAGAGAGGTGGGGGAGAGGTAGGACTCTGAGCCCCGGGCAGCTAGCAGGGCTTCACAGTGGCATCCAGGCTGTGGGAGGACTTCCTACTGCTGCCGCTCTAGAAGAGACACCTGAGGCACCTAGGAGGGCCCCTGGAGGAGACCATTTCAACTATTGCCATTTGTCTATGTGCAGAGTTGCGGTTTTCTTTCAGCAAACCTTTTTGGTACTTTGTGGCAGAATGTTTTCAAACCACTGCCCAGGGCCGACCAGGATGCTGAGTGACCCAGGTGTCTGGGTGGAGACCTGAGCTGGGAGAAGGAAGATGCTCCTGGAAGGTAACCCTGCCTGTCACAACCATGTCGGGCACAGGAAGCACGGGGTCAGTTCCATCACTCGAGCCCCGCATGTGTCCCAGTACGGATGTTACAGATGTTCAGCAAGCACACTGCTGTGACCATCTCCCCTGTCAAAGTATTGACACGCTTCCACTCTGCTTCATAAGTAGCTTCTGCCGCATGCACCCTGAGTGTCAGGCACCTGATGTCCACAGACCTTCCAGGCCCTTCCCTCCGGTCCCTCCGCTGCTCACAGCTAGGCCATAACACCTACCTCCCCCATGAGCCTCACGCCAGCTCCAGTCTAGAGCTGAACTGGTGAGTGTCCCGTCTTCTGAGGGGTCACTTGGTGCGAGGATCACCTTGCGGATCATCTCCGCTCTCACCACCGTTACTCTGGCTCGTTTGCTCCTCAGCTCTCACCCCACACTCTTGCAGGGTCCTTCACCCAGTCTCCCCACCTCCATCTCTTCCACCCCAAACACATCTCTCACACCTGGTGAAGGGTAGCCTTGCTTCCTAAGGAGCTTCTGGTACCTTCCAGGGACTATCCAAACTTCCCAGCTGGGTTCAAGAGGCCATCAGCATCCTCACCGCCACGCCCCCCACCCCCATCCCGTCTGATCCCCGGCTGCTCTCCTTGTCCGTCTTCTGCCCTGGCCCCACTGGACCAACATGGGCAGCTTGTTTTTAATTTTGCTCTACTGCTGTGAGAGAGAGACAGACACAATCACATAACAAACACCTTCCTTCTAACAAAATCCGGAGGGGGTGAACCCAGACTAGCTCATAGTAAAAAGAAGTGATTATGGGACACTGACATTGAGGATTTAGAGTGAGCCTAGTATGCAGTACCTTCTCTAATCCTCACGAGGACACTACAGCATGCAGGGTCCTTGGGCCTAAGAGGCTGTGCCTTCTTTAATCCCTTGTCAGCCAAACATCGTACTGGACATAAGAGCTGATTGTTACTGCTTGTTTGGTTTTCCGTGGCAGGAGCTTGCAGCTGATAGCAGCATGGACAAGAAAACCCAGGATGGCAGCAGAGGCCCCCGCCACAGATCACTGCCCCCAGCTGTGGGGCTGCTGCTGTCCATGGCACTCATGAACGCACTCCTCTATCTCTGCCTTGACTGGTTCTTCGTCGCCCCTCCGCGCTCTTCTCCAGTCTCCACCCACTGTCCCTATGGACACTTCAGAATGGCACAGATGAAAAACTGTTCACCGTGGCTGTCTTGTGAAGAGCTGAGGACCGAAGTGAGGCCACTGAAGCGCATTGGGGAAGGAGCTGTGAAGAGAGTGAGTTCTGGGTTACCTCTGAATGTTAATGGGGAAACCTTCCAGGATAGCACCTTGGCATTGTGTGTTAAGGGTCATCAAAATATTTCTACCCTGGAGCCCCATGATCTCACATCTGGGACTGATCCTAACCCATTGGAAGGAAGAAAGCTAAATGTACCAAGAAGTACGTTGCTTTGTTATTTATAGCAATAGAAAGCCAGTGATGATACCTGTAAGGGAATAGTTAATTATGGTCCAGCCACTTGATAGAATATTCTGCAGCCTAATGTGTGCTTAGGAGACCCGTATAGCAACATGGAAAGAATCTTATGAGGATGAGCGGAAACAAAATGCAAAATTGTCTGTTACATGATTTTCAATTGCAAAATGAATGCATTCATGTAGAAAAATACACAAATGGTAGAGATTGTGTTATGGTGAAAGGTTATGGGTAGGTTTTTCTACTCTTATTTTTCAAGCCTTATCATGGTATTATATTGACTTTTTAAAAGCTTTTTATTTTAAAAAGAGAAACCAAAGTAGTGAGTTCAGATAGAAGCTTCAAGAGCACTTGTCTTGTAGGCAAGCAGTATATGCCAGCTGCACTTTGTCCACTATTGGTTCTGTGGTAGCTGAGGCCCACTGATGCAGCAGTGTCCCTAGAGGCCACTTAAGGATTGTTGCACAAAGTTCCTTTGTGAGGATGTATTCAGTGATGGGCAAGAGAGGAAGGGAACAGAATATAAATCCATGGGCCTGCAGCTTCATGGACTGCTGGCTTTTGTTTTGGTGGACTGGGGTACCATAAATGTGGAAAGTAGATACCTTGAAGAAGTCAGGGAGAAGGGAAAGCAATTTGTGTAAAGTAAAACAAGGTAACTGGTTCTTTTAAAGATTCATTCATTCATTGTGGTACCAGAGGTATGACAGTGAATTAAACAAAGACCCTTGAAGCTTTCTAGTTGTGGGGCGAGACAATGATTAAGAAACAGATATGCAATAAAATATGTTAATGACACATGCCATGAAGACAGCAGGGCAAGGAAAGAGAGCCACGGCTCGTTTGTTAGTCTAAGTGGTCATAATGACCTGAGAGTGAGCCATCTGGATATTTGGGGAAAATATATTCCAGTAAGAAAGATGAGTCCCAGCAGAGGCCCTAAGATGGAACATGCCTGGTCATTGGGGGACCAGGAATGAGCCAGTGTGACCAGAGGGTAGGATGAGAAGAGAGATAGCATGTAAGGTTGAAAAAGGCCAAGTGGTGGCCAGGACATGTGGGCCTGCTGGGACCAGGAGAGCCATTGAAGTAATTTGAGTAGAGAGAGGAGGTATTGTGTTGGTGAGGGTGGAAGATTGGTTAGGCCTTGCAGGGGAGAGATGGTCACAGCTTGACAAGGGTGTCAGCAGTGAACGTAGTGAGAACTCATTGGATTCTGGTCATGTTTTAAAGACAGAGCCAGTAGGATTTCCCAATAGATCAGTTGTGGGGTGTAAGAGAGGGAGGAGGTAACCACCAGGTTCTTGATCCAGGCAACAAGAAGAATACAGTTGTGGTTACCTGAACGGGGAAGACGGGAAGACGGGGAAGACGGGAAGAACAGATTATGTGTGCATATGAGGTGAACATGTTAAGGCCCTGAACGTGAACTTGGTTACACTGCTGGTTGCATGGACGAGTCTAGCATTTGGGTCCGGGGCAGTGGGTGGGAACATACATCTGGGATGATCTTAAAAGCATTAGGATGAGAAGAAAACACCAGAGAGGGATGTGGGTAGAGAAGAGGGCTTGGCCTATACCTGGTTGATTTCTGTCTTTTTCAAAGAGATGACCTTGAGGGGCTGACCTCTTGTTTCTGTGTTACTTAGATCATTTTTGAATTTTTTTCAGAATTGCTTGAAGATATATTTTTGGGTAGGTAGCATTTTTTAAAAAATTTATTTATTTGAGAGAGAGAGCAGGGGGAGGCGGCAGAGAGAGAGGGAGAGAGTCTGTTAAGCAGACTCCACACTGGGTGTGGAGCCTGACAGAGTGCTTGATCTCACGACCCTGAGATGATGACCTGAGCTGAAACCAAGAGTGTAATGCTTAATGAACGGCACCACCCAGGCGCCCCTTGGGTAGTAGCTTTGATGGTGGCAAATTGTAGTTTGAGGACAGATTGGCATTTGGGGAAGCTCTACCAATCATGCCCATGCAAATGTGGGGTTTTAAAATGTGGATAATACCTCTGAGTAATGTAGTTTTGTTTATTAAAGTGAAATAATACCTCTGAGTAATGTAGTTTTGTTTATTAAAGTGAAGTATGGCTGTAAGGCCATGACATTGATTTTCTTGTGTCTTTGGCTGAAATTTACCATCAGGGCAGAAGTATTTTGCATCCTGGACCTTAGCACCACCAGTGGAGAGTCTTGCTTGTCTCTGCCCCTTGAGCCCCGAGGGCCCTTGAGCAGCACAGGGCAACCTCTCATTCTTCCACATGGGCACTTACTTGAACAGCTGCCTGTGGAACATGTTGCCCATCACTGATACCAGCTCCTCTCCACACCGGCACATTCCTCACTGGCACCGTAAGCCGGAAGGCATAAGCTTCTCAGTAGGAGTTTCTGTGACCCAAGTTCTGGGCACTCTGCTATCTGACCTCCACCTCCTCTCCCAGTGCCCCTGCTGGAGTACTTCCTCCAGCTCATTGGGACCTCCAGTGTGCTGATCCTGTGGTGGTGTCACTTTCCCCCATTTGCCCAGCAGCGAGGTCTCAAAGTCAGTCCTGTGCAGACGCACGCAGCAGCTCCTCTGCGTCTCTCTCCATTGTGCCTGGCCGGAGAGGCCTGAGCCTGGGGGACCCCAGCTGTGCCTCTGCACTTGAGTGACTGCCCTGGAGGGAGGTCAAGAGAAGCCCCACAGCCCTGCGGTTTCATGCACGGCCACAGACCTTGCCACGTACTCAGCACAGCAGTCCTACTCTGTTCCCTCTGTGGTTTTTCCCCTGCCCTTGCCTTCGCTGATGGTCTTGTGGCAGAAGTTGTTATGGAAACACGAGCTGCCCAAATGGAGCTTCTTCATCCTCTGCCAGCAGACCTGTAAGCCCTCCTGCTCTGGTGTGGTGACGTCTCATGATGTCCTCCCTGAAGCTATGCACTTTTCTCTGCAGACTCAGTCGGCCCCTCTCCTGAGGGTCCTTCTGACTAGCACGCAAACACAGACTTGCACAACAGAAATCCCTTTCCCAAATCCCCTTCCCCAGAAGCTGTGTGCATGCTCTGCTTCCTCTTAATGAAGCTACCAGAGCTCCGTCCCTCCTTTTCTTCTCCATTCACTTCTTGTCTGCTGCCAGGATGGCTTCCAAGCACCCCTGCTCCAGAAAGACTGCTCCTACCCAGACCCCTGCAGACCCCGGGTCGGTCGTTTATCTGTCTTCCTCTCACTTAATCTGTTCTGCAACCTTTGATCCCATTGATTCTTCTGTCCTTGCAACCCTGGCTCTCCACACTACCACTCCCTTATAGTTTTCCTGCTCCCTCACTGGCCATTCTAATTACTACCCCTTGCTGGCTTCTGTTCCCTGACTTGCCCCTGAATCAGTGGCTCTCAACCAGAAGTGATTTTGCTCCTCGGGGGTGCATGTAACCAACCCCTTCTTTCCCCAGACTCTGTACTTTGGGGTTTGTGTTTGGGATTGGATCAGTGTGCAACTTTGCCCCGAAAGGCAGATTGACCCATGTATTTTCTTTGTTCTTTCATTTTCTTTCATTATAAAAGCAGTACATTCAATTCAAATATGCAGAAGGTGAAATACAAAGTAAAAGTTCCCTTCTACCTCTTGTACTCCCCAGTCTCTGATCTTATTCTCTGGTGATAACAGTGGGAGATTTATCCCTTTTAGATTTTTTTTTGTTTTTGGTAAATTTTATTTCATGTGTATTTTTTAATTATGTTTTTATTTTAAATCTGATATTGTTAACCTATAACCCCTTTTAGATTTTTAAATCCAAGATTACATTAAAAGAACCAGGTACAGGGGCACCTAAGTGGTTCAGTTGGTTGAGCATGTAACTCTTGATTTTGGCTCAGGTCATGATCTCAGGGTCCTGGGACTGAGTACCACTTTGGGCTCCATGCTGGACATGGAACCTGCCTAAGATTGTCTCTCCCTCTCTCCTACTTGCACACACTCTCTCTCTCAGAAAAAAAAAAAAAAAAAAAAGAAGAAGAAGAAGCAGGTACATATTCTGTCAGCCATCTCAAAGACAGAAATATCCACATCTCAAGGGGCTGCCCATTTTCTGGGACAGATTTGGGATAACAGCACTATGGAGGAAAAAGAAAGATTACATAGAACCAATTCTTCCAGAAGGCAGAAGGTCCAGCCATATTGCTGTGGACAACCAAAGCATGATTCAGGGCACACCCTCCATAGCCTCATGTGTGTGTCATCCCATGTCCTCAGTCTATGGTTATGACTTTAGGACATCACAAATCACTGTTAGAGTTTTTATAGCTGCATGTTTTTCTCTTTAAAATTAAAATATAAAAAAAATAAAAATAAAATAAAAATAAATAAAATTAAAATATAGAGGGGTACCTGGGTACCCCTCAGTACCTCAGTCAGTTGGGTATCTGCCTGTGGCTCAGGTCATAATCTCAGGGTCTGGGATCCCGCCCCATGTTGGGCTTCCTGCTCAGAGGGGAGCCTGCTTCTCCCTCTCCCTTTGCCCCTCCTCACTTGTGTTCTCTCTCTCATGCTCACTCTCTCTCTCTCACTTGTGTTCTCTCTCTCATGCTCACTCTCACTATAAAATTAAAATATAGTACATTTAAAAGCCATAAAATTTGGGTTTGAAG